>NC_069728.1:19996464-20340214 GCF_027358585.1 Pangasianodon hypophthalmus
ATAAAACTCCAATCAGAACCACGATTAGAATAAGAGATATTATTATGGAGGCTGCTAAGGCAATAATCCAATATTCATTTCCTGAAATGATGAAAATGCACAACTTGTATAAATATTGAATGAATCATTAACAGGAAAAGGTTTTAACTAGAGAAAATTCTGTTATAGAAAGTGAAAGGAAGCTTATTTGATTAAAACTCTTACCTTTTCCATCGCTGCTGTCTGAACCCTGGAGTGTACCAGAATCTATGCTCTTGTTAACCGTTCCAGGTGTAGGACAGGGTTTCATCTCTTCACCTTTACAAATAAAATGGAAAAGCAGCAAATAAACAGAAATGATACTAAATATGAATAATGTGAAATATTCAACATTTAATGCATATGTACACATAATTCTGGTTAAAGTGTTGATCTGGAATTAGCAGGTGTTTGATGTGGAAAATACGATGTTATCTTTGAAGTTATAAAAAAAAATTTTAGAAATAAAGAGGACTACTGCATTGCATATTCACTTCAGATTTTACTTTTATTAAATGCATTTTTTGTATTGTTCCATCACTTTCTCTCTAATTTATTTAAGTGCAATTCCCTCCCTCCAGTTAGGTCTCCCCTAGCACACAACAGCTACCAACCAGGCAGGGTGAAGGCTATCACGTGCTATCTCTGAGACATGTGAAACCAGCCAGCTGCATCTTTTCGAACTGCTGCTCATGCAACATCAGGATGCGGAATAACACACTCTCAGATGCCCATGATTGGATATTGTTGCTGTGATTGACAGGGGAGAGAGTGTATGTGCCTCCCTCCCCGAGAGCACAGCCAATTTTGCTCTCTCGGACTCCTGGCCACAGATGGTTGTGGTATCGTTTGGATTAGAGCTCGAGACGATAGGGAGAACGATTTTCTATAGCGCCACTCAGGAGCCCTTAAATGCAGCTGTAAGTACAGCTGGTAAATACCTCCACATTACAGTTAGACCAAAATCATACCAGTATACAGCCAATATTAGCAATTAGCTCTAGTTAAATCTAACACATTATTTTCTTAAATCAGTATTTCTTCCATTTGTATTTGAATTTCTAATTTGATCTTAATTTGAAAACAAGGAGGATTATTGGAAAGACAATAATCATGAAGGCAAGAACTCCAACTCTAACAATGGAGAGCCAGAACAGCACATGCATCTGATCAGTACAACTGTAACCTGTATGGAAAAAATGAAATTGTTTTAAAAAAACATCTGAAGCTAAAGTGCATAATGGAGTACACTGAAAAAATACGTTACAATATTGGACGATTTATTAACAGGAAAAAGTTTTAACTAGAAAAGATTCTGTTATAGAAAGTGAAAGGAAGCTTATTTGGTCAAAACTCTTACCTTTTCCATCGCTGCTGTCTGAACCCTGGAGTGTAACAGAATCTGTGTTCTTGTTAACCGTTCCAGGTGTAGGACAGAGTTTCATCTTTTTACCTTTACAAATAAAATGGAAAAGCAGCAAATGAACAGAAATGATACTAAATATGAATAAAGTGAAATATTCAACATTTAATGCATATGTACACATAATTCTGGTTAAAGTGTTGATCTGGAATTAGCAGGTTATCAGAGTAAAACTGTTTACCTTCAAATTGCAGACGTGTTCCAGATGTGAACTTTAGTAAACTTCCATCAACTTCTATACAGAAATAATCTCCTCCATCATCTTCTCTTATTTCTTTAATTTTGAGATCAAACTTATGGGCATTTACAGTAATACTGAAGCGGCTATCATTAAATCCCTCATCAAATGTGTAGCCCAAAGTGCCTCTGTATGGTTTTGCAAAAAACTTAGGCAATTTTCCAAAACTCTGTCTGTACCAAAATAAATTATCTTTGTTTTTGATGTTAAAGTTACACCCCATAGTTACATTTTCTCCAGGCTTTACTGTTTTCACGTCAAGCTCCTTGATATCAGAAGTTTTTGCTGTAAAAAAGTGGTTAATGTTCAATGTTTAATGATGTCAGTAAATTAGTTAAATATGCAATATTTCTATTTTAAATGAAAGTTTTAAAAATGTTACTCACCAGCTGTGCAGAGACAAAGCAGAGAGTAAAGAGCGACAAAGAGTGTGATCATCGTTCCTGTTTAGACAAAGTGATAGTGAGGTAATGAACTTGTGTGTTCAGGAGAAAACCAGGTCCAGACTGACGCCTGATTGGATGTTTTGAAGCTGTGGACTGATTTGATTGGTCCATTAGCTGTAATGAGATGTGAAGCTGACAGTGAATTCTTGTCTGTTCTGATGCTGTGATGAGTCACATGACTTTACAGATATGATCTACTGGAGCTCTATCAGTCCTGTGTGCTGGAACCTCTCTGATAGAAGAAGTTTAATGAAGTGCTTTTAGGTCAGCAGATCTAACAACCCCAAAGAGGAATAATGTGTAATCCCGCTGTGGGGGAGCGGGACGCAGTACAGTTTCAGTATGGTCCTTTCACAAATCATTTGTCTAAGGTAGAAACTGGAGTGAGCGTTTATACAGGGTTTTACAGTAAACATCAGACACTTGAGGGAAAAAAACTCATCTGTATTATTTAAGATGTAGACACTAGAAAGGTTTACAGTAGAAAAGGTTACTTTTATTCTTTATTTCTTTTTAAAAAGATGTTGCATACAGCAGTTAATGAGAAAGTGTGCATATAAATTTATAGTTTTAACGTTTAATTATAAAAGGACGAGTGACAGCTTTTTTCCTCGATGTGCTCTGTGGTTACTGTAAAACCCTGCAAATACACACACTAGAGTTTCTACACAATGGGCTTTACCATCGAACATTAAATTATATATTTAATGACATGTTCTTACCATCTATCAAATCCACGTTTCATTTGTTAATTAACTTTCTAACCACATCAATGCACTTACCCTTTTAAGTTTCATGTTCAGTGTTACTTCATGACATTAACAGCATTTGACATGTAAATTAGTCACAGTAGTTAAGTACTTAGCATTTCTAGCTAAGTCCCAGCATTTCTAACATAATAAATGAATGTAGTGTGTGATTTCTGCTTGTGTAACTCCAATTACTAACTGATGCCTTTGTATGTATGTTTCAGTTTCACTCCTTTCAGGAAACTTAAACACCTCAACCTCACATCGTGGTCCGGGGGTCACTGTGTGGAGGAGTGGAACTTACTGGATAGCTGAGTGAGGTAGCCAGTGAGGCCAGTACACTTCCAGTTTCAAGTTTGGTGATGTTGGGGAAAGGGTTGTTATTGTCAGTGGAGAAGACAGAACACCTTACTGATAAATAAAACCACACTTTGCTAGGACTGGAGCAACTTTCTGTAAGGAGCTCACCCTTGTGCTGCGAGTGTGAACATTAAAAAATACACACGTCTCATGTCGGCCTCCGTGGCTAAAATCTTCTTACACCAGAACAGCTCCTCATTTGCAGGGATTCCTCCATGATGACATGCTGCTTGAGTGATTGTACCAAATGAAACTAATAAAAAACAATAAAAGGATGAACCTCCAGCAAAGTTGCATATGCATAAGTGACGTATGGAATTGCAGAAGTGATCCATGGCTCAGAGTTAATTCCTCTGTGTGAAAGCAAACCTGGGATTATGAGCCCCGCCCCCAAACGAGCCTAGAAGCAGTCATGAGAGTGGACTCAAGTGTAGAGGCCAAGTGTGAAAATGCTCTTAACACATTTGTAGAAGTGTTACTGGCTGCAGCAGCTCTCTCACATCATGCAGTTGTTTCAGTTTAACAGAAATAACATTGTGGTTTCAGAGTTTCTGAGACCGAGTGTTTTAATCAGCAGCTCACACTGACTTATTTTGGGTCACTTCATCAGTCCAAATGTCTTTATGATAGAATCTCAGGCTGACACACAAAAGAGCTGGAGTTCATTAATAAAAATGTCTCTAAAAATATCATGTAGAATGTTGAAGGCAATATTTATTCAAACTGTGCTAGAGACTATGCTTTATAAAACAGGACTGTGCTAGCATGTCTCTGCCACATTTACCCATAATCCTCCCCTCTGTATCACAACACAAAGACACAAATATGTCTTAATACAGAAGTTTAAACCAGGCTTTACTGTGTGTGTGTTTAATTGTGAACACTTGAGGGGTGGGCCACTACATCTTTGAAGAGCCAAGTACCGAGCCTGAGACATGAATCCATCACACACACTGAAAAATACAAACAGTGCGACCTAAGAAAACCACTTAACACAATATAAATTTTTATAAAATCTGATCCTGATCTCTTTGGTGGTGGAATGGATTACACGTAACAATGCACCATATTTCTAGAGCTGAAGTGCCGGCTGTGTGCTACCACACCACCATCTCGGTCAGAACCACTGGATTTATAAAAGTCTAACATCTCTTACAGCACTGATACAGAAAGAATCAAACTCTTTAGTGTATATCTCTCACTTTAAACCACAGTGCTGTTTCCATTAACACTGACACACACTCTCTGGTGTGAGATGGAAACTAGAGGACAAACGTCTCAAACCAAACACCAGCGTGAGGCCATTAAGGTTTTTACCACATCAAAGGTGCTGAAACTGCCAGACTCATAGACTGAAGCAGCATTTTGTCTAAAAGTTTTGCATGAATAAGTTTGAAGATTTTTAATATGTTTTATACAGGTTAATCATTAAAGGATTCTTATCTACCAAAAGCTGTGAGATTATGCTTTAATTATTACCAATTCTTTCTCTGTTTTATGTCCTTTAGGGTGGATAACAGGCCTCACATAGATAGAGCACAGTCTGTAGCACAGTTTGAACAAATAGCGCCTTCAACATTCTACATGATATTTTTAGAGACATATTAATTAATGAACTCCAGCTCTTTTGTGTGTCAGCCTGAGATTCTAACACAAAGACATTTGGACTGTTGAAGTGACCCAAAATAAGTCAGTGTGAGCTGCTGATTAAAACACTCGGTCTCAGAAACTCAGAAACCACAATGCTATTTCTGTTAAACTGAAACAACTGCATGATGTGAGAGAGCTGCTGCAGCCAGTAACACTTCTACAAATGTGTTAAGAGCATTTTCACACTTGGCCTCTACACTTGAGTCCACTCTCATGACTGCTTCTAGGCTCGTTTGGGGGCGGGGCTCATAATCCCAGGTTTGCTTTCACACAGAGGAATTAACTCTGAGCCATGGATCACTTCTGCAATTCCATACGTCACTTATGCATATGCAACTTTGCTGGAGGTTCATCCTTTTATTGTTTTTTATTAGTTTCATTTGGTACAATCACTCAAGCAGCATGTCATCATGGAGGAATCCCTGCAAATGAGGAGCTGTTCTGGTGTAAGAAGATTTTAGCCACGGAGGGCGACATGAGACGTGTGTATTTTTTAATGTTCTGCGTACAAACACTCACAGCACAGTACTGTCCTTAGAGTAACGTTGCTCCAGTCCTAGCAAAGTGTGGTTTTATTTATCAATAATGCGTTCTGTCTCCTCCACTGACAATAACAACCCTTTCCCCAACATCACCAAACTTGAAACTGGAAGTGTACTGGCCTCACTGGCTACCTCACTCAGCTATCCAGTAACTTCCACTCCTCCACACAGTGACCCCCAGACCACGACGTGATGTTGAGGTGTTTAATTTGCATGTAAAGAATGAAACTGAAACATACATACAAAGGCGTCAATAAGTAATTGGAGTTACACAAGCAGAAATCACAAACTACATTCATTCATGATTATGTTAGAAATGCAGGGACTTAACTAGAAATGCTAAGTACTTAACTACTGTGACTAATTTACATGTCAAATGCTGTTAATGTCATTAAAGAACATTGAACATGAAACTTAAAAGGGTAAGTGCATTGATGTGGTTAGAAAGTTAATTAACACATGAAACGTGTATTTGATAGATGGTAAGAACGGGTCATCAAATATATAATTTAATGATCAATGGTAAAGCCCATTGTGTAGAAATTCTAGTGTGTGTATAAGCAGCGGGATTACACATTATTCCTCTTTGGGATTGTTAGATCTGCTGACCTAAAAGCACTTCATTAAACTTCTTCTATCAGAGAGGTTCCAGCACACAGGACTGATAGAGCTCCAGTAGATCATATCTGTAAAGTCATGTGACTCATCACAGCATCAGAATAGACAAGAATTCACTGTTAGCTTCACATCTCCTTACAGCTAATGGACCAATCAAATCAGTCCACAGCTTCAAAACATCCAATCAGGCGTGAGTCTGGACCTGGTTTTCTACTGAACACACAAGTTCCTTACCTCACTATCACTTTGTCTAAACAGGAATGATGATCACACTCTTTGTCGCTCTTTACTCTCTGCTTTGTTTCTACACAGCTGGTGAGTAACATTCTGAAAACTTTCATTTAAAATAGTAATATTACATATTTAACTAATTTACTGACATCATTAAACATTAAATATTAAACACTTTTTTACAGTAAAAACTTCTGACATCAAGGAGCTTGACGTGAAAACAGTAAAGCGTGGAGAAAATGTAACTATGGAGTGTGACATTAGCAGGGTCACAAACAAAGATAAGTTAGTTTGGTGCAGACAGAGTTTTGGAAAAGTTTTTAGCAAGACATTACGGGCAAAATAATTCCAAATTTGCTCAAGGATTTAAAGATAGCCGCTTCAGTATTACTGTAAATGACCGTAAGTTTGATCTCAACATTATCAAAACAATAGAAGTTGATGGAGGAGAATATTTCTGTGTAGAATTGGAGGAAAGTGCACTACAGTTTTTATCTGGAACACATCTGCAATTTGAAGGTAAACAGTTTTACTCTGATAACCTGCTAATTCCAGATCAACACTTTAACCAGAATTATGTGTACATATGCATTAAATGTTGAATATTTCACATTATTCATATTTAGTATCATTTCTGTTTATTTGCTGCTTTTCCATTTTATTTGTAAAGATGAAGAGATGAAACCCTGTCCTACACCTGGTACGGTTAACAAGAACACAGAAACCTTTTCCTGTTATGAAATCATACAATATTCATACAAGTTGCCCGTTTTTTTTTATCATTTCAGGAAATGACAATTGGATTATTGCCTTAACAACCTCTATAATAATATCTCTTATTCTAATCGTGGTTCTGATTGGAGTTTTAATTAAAAATCAAAGAAAAGGTTTGTTTACTTTTATTATTATTATTTATAGAGTCACTGTATAAAGTTGTCACCAAAATGTGAATTCTTTCTACATTTAAACTTTACTTATGTGTATTACTGTTCAGGTGTTTCATCAAGAAACCATCAACTTCCCACCAATCAGGTAATCCAGTCATCTATTAACTGTGACTCTGTTCTGTTAAATAAATCCACATCTGATCTACAATCCACAATACACAGAGAATTTTAACAGACAACTATTTACAAAATATCAATGTAATAATTATTTGTAGTCTTTTAATCCGCTCTGGTTTATAAACGGCTCTTGTTCTTTATCAGGCTGATGATGAAGATGTCTTGAACTATGCAGCTGTGAGTTTTGCTAAGAAACCTTCATCCTCCAGAACATCCAGAGACAAGAGCCATGAAGACGTTTATGCACAAGTTAAAATAAAATAGTTAAAGAGAAATGAACTCAGACTTGAAAAACTATATAAATGTAATTATTTAACAAGTTCGTAGACAGATGTGTCTTTTTTTTACTCGGACAAAAAAATTTATTGCTGTAAGTTTTATCACCATTTCCAAAGCTTTTTAATGTACTAAGTTGCCCTACTTGATGGATGTAGTTTTTTATTTATTTACTTATTTTTATAATTTGATTTTACTTTTATTCTCTGCTGTTTTTTTTATTTCTGAAAGCCTTTTTACATTTGGGATGTTTTCTCAGCATTTTCTCTTAAAGTTTCTAGATTTTAGAATGTAAAAAAATATTTTTGTTACATTATCAAGAAATGGCTCGTGGTACACAACTTGCCTAAACGTTTTTTTTTGCAAGTTATTTTGCTTGGGAGCTTTATGAAGATGCTAAATATTATTAATATTGTAATTACTTTAGATCAGCTAAAGCATTTTTGTATCCATTACATCTGTAAACGTAATACATTTTCCACTTTTCCAGAAACACTAAGGGCCTTTAAAAGTGCAACAGGGCTAAATATAAAGACGAGTGGTTAGTGCATTACTGACGAGATTCGACTGCTTAACCTGAAACTAAATTCCAGATAGAAATTTATGCGAATCATGTTAATGACCATAATTAATCAAATGTCATTAAAAAAATAAATCAATTTTCAACATTTATTAAAAGTTCTGTTTAGTTTATAATTAATAAACACATCTTCTAGATCAGCACTTTTATTGACTCCAGTCTTTCCTTTGAAGCACCTGTAGCTAATATTACTAGGATAGCCTTCTTTTATCTCAGAAATATTGCTACGATAAAAAATATAATGTTCCTACACCAAGCAGAATAACCAGCTCATGCTTTTGTTACCTATAAGTTGGATTATTGTAATGCCTTACTGTCTGGACATTCTAGTGGTGCATAAACAAGCTTCAGTTAATCCAGAATGCAGCAGCCAGAGTTCTTACTAGAACCAGACGATATGACCACATCACCTCTATCTTATCCACACTGCAATCCCAATCAAATTTCGCATTGATTATAAAATACTACTACTGACCTATAAAGCACTGAATGGTCTCATGCCACAGTACCTGAGTGAACGTCCGGTGTTTTATGATCCACCACGCCTACTTCGATCAAAAGGGTGCCTGGAATAGTGACGGCTACAGCAGAGGATAGAGCCTTTTCTTACAAAGCTCCACAGTTATGGAACAGCATTGCAATTAGTGTTCAGGACTCAGATACAGTCTCAGTGTTTAAATTGAGTAGTTAAGTAAATCGAGGCGAGTCAAGCCCTTTGTCAATAGTTGTTTTCTTAGTTTAAGGAGCAGATCTGGAGAGCTCATGGGCATAGAGTGTTTAGGGGAACTGGGATGTTTGGATGCTGTTTTTCCCCCACTCTCATACGTTCACTCAGGTTTGTTGATGATGGAGCGGCTGGTTGCTTTATGTTCCAGGTCACCCTCATGTCTGTGTTACTGGTTGGATCTCCTTTTTATTTATGTTGTCATACCTTGTCTTGCTGGAGTCCCTGCTTGCACTCTACATACAATGTACAATTTCTTTACCAATTATGTGACAATGAGGATACCTAATAATCTCTCTCTCTCTCTCTCTCTCTCTCTCTCTCTCGAGTTACACATGCTATTCCTGAGATACCAGTGACCCTGACCTATACAGCTCTCTGGGCCTGCTGATCCTGATACCCTGTTTCTGGTTGAAACTCTCATCACTTGGAAATCACTTGCTGCTGCTGATCAACCTATTAGTCAAGAGAACTATAGATGCAGCAACCTTTCAATGGTAAAATAAACAAAGACAGAATTGGTGTTCAGTAGCACCTCTCTCCTATAAATATGTCCTCAGTAACAAAATAAGGGATTTTTTGTAATTCAGATACAGAATCTATTTTACAATCATTTTTATTGCGTATAAAGAAGGATTGGTAAAGAAATACCTTTTAAAAACCACTACATTTATTTTCTTTCTTTTTACTTTATATTTTTTGTTATTGTGACCAGGCAGTATGGTCCGAAGCAAGATCTGAATTAAAACGTTACCTTAACTAAAGAAATAATTAGAAAAATCTGCTTTTCGTCTACACCACTATGGGAAATTCGCCCACAGAATTTACCCCTAAAGCTACATGCAGGTTCCCCACCCAAAGGCAGAATAAATCATGGAGACACAGGTATCTATTCTCAAACAAAAAAAAATACTTTATTACAACAAGACACAGTAACACAATATAGCCTTCACTAAAAAAGATATACACCTAAATATCCCATTACATTAAAGGCAACTTCACAGAGCTGCGGCCTCAACTACGGGGCAGACTGGGCAAAAAGGTAATTGTTCACCCTATTCACACCCCACACTCACACATGTACCAGCAGAAAATCCCCGTGCACACTGCAAGGCACAGCATTCGGTGAAAAGACACCACCACCAAAAGGAGGAGGACAGCCACACTCCTTACTCCTATGGAGGCCTGCAGCTCCTAGAAGAAAACACGCACTCAAACACACACACACAAAATTAGCACAGAAAATAGTAGCCCTGTTGCAGATGACAAATAAAAACAAGCCACAAGGCTTCAATGTTCCGCCAGGCTTCAATACACTTAACTATACACAAATTAAATTATATAATATAATATACACAAACAATTCCAAAGAAACAACAAATAAAGACAAAATAATAATGTTCCAAGTTGACCATACAAAGAAAAAAACAAAATTGACCTGTCAAACTGAATGACGGCTGATCAGCTGGTGTTTTAAATAAAAAATAAAACAAAAAAACAGTCAATTAACAAACAAACACAAAAAACAAAAGAAAAGTATCCACAATGAGGGTTAACACACAGGAACAAACACACGATGTGCTCGATGCAGACCACTAGGAACCAAGCTGCGGTAATGCACTGCAAAGAACCGGCACTTCACCCTGCAGACAGTGGATACGGTTTAAAATAATCATATTCAATGTTATTAAAAAAAGAGGGGAATTACTAAGAAACACTAACCTACCGTTAAAATGGCCTCAGGACTCTGGATCTAACATGGTACTCAATTATTCGGCCTACATTCAACAGTCGCCGTCTGTATGCATAACCGATAACGCTGAGCTGAAAATAGAATAAATTGCCAATCGCCCAACTACAACAGACGATACAATGTTGTGCTAATCAAATAAACTACACACCTAATGAGGGGCAAATGTGTATCAATTTAATCCAGACGTGATAACATGGAAAGCACTAAACCGGCAGTAATGTTATCAACCACTTTTCAAACAATGAAGCCAACTCGGAAGAGCAGACAGCAAAAGGTGTCACAGCAGCTTCCAACCACAGGCCAGGAAACAGGGTGATATCCTGGGAAATGACGCATTCCTGAGCTACCGGTGTGTGTCGCTTATATATGCTCGACACGGCGCCAATTAATGACATCATGAGTGTCACAGTAACAACTATCCCAGCAACAACTCGTGCAGATAGGCATTAGTCCATCATGCCACATTATGAAAGTGAAAGTGAAAGTGACGTGTAGCCAAGTATAGTGACCCATACTCGGAATTTGCGCTCTGCATTTAACCCATCCAGGTGGAGCCACACAAACACACACACACATCCGGAGCAGTGGGGGGTTCAGTGCCTTGAGGGAGGAGGAGAGTGCTGGTCCTTCACTACCCCCACCTACAATCCCAGCCGGACCTGAGACTCGAACCCTTGACTGCTCTTGCTGTCAGTAAGGTGCTCTGATGATTGCTCTATTGTAAGTTAAAATGAATTATGGTTGTTTTCAGGTGCAGGTTTAGAGCTTGAATCACACAAAAGGTTACTTTTTCATCTTTCAGCATTCAGATTCTGTTGGTCAGGTCCAGTGTATGATATTTGCAATGTTAAAGCCAATGGTATCTAATTGCGCCATTAACCTGCATGTGAACTCCGAACCTCTGTTTATTTCAGTTAAAACCTCCGAGCAACATCGGTCCACTGTATATTAACCAGCCTTTGGTCGTGTTTGTTCCAGGTATGTGGTTTATTTGGTAATATCCATTTTTATTTAAAGAAGTTTAACCAGACTTATATGGAGAACAGAGGGTACATCACACCACCAGCTCTTTTTTACAAAGAGATCACTTTATTGCCAATGTTTTTTGGAAAAATAGTAACATTATTTAAATAAACATCTAAATAAGTTTGACAAACATTAACTCTATACGTCCTCTTGAGAACAAACGGCGATACACAAGTGACACTCCAGCACTGCACTGCACTACACTCTCGTGGTCATTCCCCGCCCAACACAGCACAACAACATCGTGATTAAACACTAAGCATGTTACACAGTTAGAAAAATCAGCACTTCCCCTAGCTCAGCATGCACACAGCTATTCATAGGAACATTAAAAATCACAAATACAACATACACACTCACACATAGACACAACAAACAAATACAAAAGAGAATTTAAAAGGTAAAACACTTCCCCTTTTCCAGGAAACAAGACCCCGCCCCGGGGTCTAGGGAAAGGAACCAGCCATGCCGAGTCAACGTCCTCAGAGACAGCATGCACTCTTCTGTCCTTTATTCCAGTCCCGACAGTCACAGCAATCAATGACTTTCGGAGAATCACAACGTCACTGGTACTGATGAGTCCCCTCTGTGCAGCACACTTTTATTGGGAAACTGAGGAGTCCTCTTGAAACAGCACCTTCCTTTGAAACGCTCCTTGAACAGGTGGCCAACGCTCCTAAATTCCCCTCACTATCTAACTAAACCCAAAAAATACAATCTATCTAGCTATCTTCATTGCCGGACAAACCCTAATGGTCTCGAGCAACACAAAAGCGTCCCAGTTCTTCCCCTGAGCACAAAAGCCAGTCACGTTGACACTAACGCCCCGCTTTCCTCTCATATTGTCTCTTAAATTTCCTTCCCTCCAGGTGAGTTCAATCAATCTCTGCCCTCCGTCAATGGGAAGAGATTACGCTGTGTAAAAGCTCAAGTAGGCGGGGTCAAAGCCAGACAAAAGAGAAATCCCCAGCATTCATTACAGTATTAATGTGAATCGGTGGAAGTAATGAGGGAATGAATGTTTTATATTTAATTTTCCTAAATGTATGCTTTAATTTGAGTTTCTGTCCACTATATGTTCACGGTCACCTTGTGAATCTGGACATTACAAAGCAGAGCTTTATATCTCTCTCTGTCGTTAAAACCTCCGAGTAACATCAGTCCACTATATGTTAACCAGCCTTTGGTCGTGTTTGTGCAAGGTCCAATAAAAGAAAACTGAATGACTGTCCACCTGATCCCAAAGTGAATCTTTGCCTACCGCTAGTTAAACGTATATACTTACAAGGAATATTTTAAGAGCTGAAAATGTCAGACTGTTAATGATTGTTTCTTTCGCTTGACTTTGATAGCTTCCTGACCCATGCTGTAGTGTTTACTTCTAACATAAAGACGTTTGGATTGTTGAAGTGACACAAAATATGTCAGTGTGAGCTGCTGGCTAAAACTTCTAAGTCTGAGTCATGAAAACACAGTGTTGTTTTTGTTAAAGTGAAAGCATTGTGTGATGTGAGAAAGTGCTGCTGCAGCCAGTAAAACTTCTTCAAATGCTTCAAGAGTGCTTTGACAGTTGGTCCAAATAATTAAGTCTGCACCCAGGACTGATTCTGGGCTTGTTTGGGGTGGGCTTATAATTGCAGGTTTGCCTTCACATGGAAGAATTGCTTTACATACATCACTTTATGTTCATCCATTTGCTGTTTTAATTATTATTTTAATTTGGTACCAACAGACATGCAACAAAGAACAGCACTGTTTACAAGCATGGCATGGCATTGTGCAGGAAACCTGGAAAAGAGAAGCTGTTTTCTTTTGTATGTTCTCAGTACAAACACACACCACAAGAGTAAGATAATTACAGTGCTCCAGTCTTATGAAAGTCTGACCATTTTCCCATCATCACTAAACTTGAAACAGGTGACAAGTTGAACCAATCACATTACTCGGCTGCAGCGTGGTGCTGATAGCTTCCACACACAATGCAGTCCAGACCAGGGTTCAGATGAAGCAAACCCCAGACCACCGCTTTCATTTTTCCCAACTGTAGTCAGTAAATCAGTAACTATAATGCATGATTATGTGTTTTAAATTACGTATGTTGTTGTAGCGATTCACGCAGATCAAAGATCACTCTGGAGAGCCTGGTTGTTGACGCTATTAGACTTTATTCTTTCCAGAATTAAGCTGAGCAGTTGTCTGCAGACAAAAGCTCCCCAACTCTTCTGAAGGGCATTCTTATATACACTGACATGAAAAAGCTTCCACATCCTGTTTTTCACAAGACCCAACATTCCCATATATGCTTATGTTATGGTTTAAGGCAGCCTTTCTCACTTAAATTTACAGCTTGTTCCTGCTCTCCCCACTTAGGAGGCTACCACTGCCTATGTAAGTTCATATAGGGCTCTTTCAGGCCTCCATGTTATACATTTCCTGCAGGCTACCCATTCCTATCTAAGGTCATATAGATCACTTTCAGGCCTCTGTGTCACCTTGTGCACTATACCGGATCCATACATCTATACCATTGAGGATTAAATATTATCAAATCTGAGTACACATTTTGTGGTTAATATTTTATGGTTACAATATTTCTATAATAGTTCGATTAATATTAAGGGGCTTAAACTGTAAGAGGACTAAATATAAAAAACGTGTGGTTACTGCGTTACTGATGAGATTCGACTGCTTAAACTGAAATTAAATTCCAAATAGTAAATATTAAAATGGATAAAAAAAAGTATATTAATGACTGATGAAGTGCCAAGTTATTATTTACATTTCATTTTTTATTTTACATGATTTACAGCGTGACTCATATTATTAAAAACTGGGGAACATCGTTTTCTTAATTTGTTGTATCTGATATGTCCAACACACCTCCCTGGACTCTCAAACATGTACATGATGTGATGTGGAAAATATGATGTTATCTTTCAAGTTATAAAAAAAATCTTAGAAATAAAGAGGACTACTGCTTTGTATATTCATTTTAGATTTTATTTTATTAAATGCATTTTTTGTATTGTTCCATGACTTCCTCTCTAATTTGTTCATGAGCAATTCCCTCCCTCCAGTTAGGTCTCTCCTATCACACAACAGCTACCAACCAGGCAGGGCGAAGGCTATCACGTGCTATCTCCGAGACATGTAAAGCCAGCCAGCTGCATCTTTTCGAACTGCTGCTCATGCAACATCAGGGTGCGGAATAACACACTCACAGATGCCCATGATTGGCTAGTGTTGCTGTGATTGACAGGGGAGAGAGTGTATGTCCCTCCCTCCCCGAGAGCACGGACAATTTTGCTCTCTTGGACTCCAAGCCACAGATGGTTGTGGTACCGTTTGGATTAGAGTTCGAGACAACAGGGAGAACGATTTTCTACTGCGCCACTCAGGAGCTCTTAAATGCAGCTGTAAGTACAGCTGGTAAATACTTCCACATTACAGTTAGACCAAAATCATTCCAGTATACAGCCAATATAAGAAATTAGCTCTAGTTAAATCTAACATGTATGTTTTCTTAAATCAGTATTTCTTCCATTTGTTTTTGAATTTTTAATTTGATCTTAATTTGAAAACAAGGAGGATTATTGGAAAGACAATAATCATGAAGGCAAGAACTCCAACTCTAACAATGGAGAGCCAGAACAGCACATGCATCTGATCAGTACAACTGTAACCAGTATGGAAAAATAAAATTGTTTTAAAAAACATCTGAAGCTAAAGTACATAATGGAGTACACTGAAAAAATACTTTACAATATTGGATGATTTATTAACAGGAAAAGGTTTTAACTAGAGAAAATTCTGTTATAGAAAGGAAAAGGAAGCTTATTTGATTAAAACTCTTACCTTTTCCATCGCTGCTGTCTGAACCCTGGAGTGTAACAGAATCTGTGTTCTTGTTAACCGTTCCAGGTGTAGGACAGAGTTTCATCTCTTCAGCTTTACAAATAAATTGGAAAAGCAGCAAATAAACAGAAATGATACTAAATATGAATAATGTGAAATATTCAACATTTAATGCATATGTACACATAATTCTGGTTAAAGTGTTCATCTGGAATTAGCAGGTTATCAGAGTAAAACTGTTTACCTTCAAATTGCAGACGTGTTCCAGATGTGAACTTTAGTGCATTTCCCTCCAATTCTCCACAGAAATAATCTCCTCCATCATCTTCTACCATTTTGATAATGTAGAGATCAAACTTATGTTCATTTACAGTAATACTGAAGCGGCTATCTTTAAATGCCTCATCAAATGTGTAGCCCAATTTGCTACTGTATGGTCTTGCAAATAACTGAGGCAATTTTCCAAAACTCTGTCTGTACCAAGCTACCTTATCTTTGTCTTTGACCCTGCTAATGTTACACTCCATAGTTACATTTTCTCCACGCTTTACTGTTTTCACATCAAGCTCCTTGATGTCAGAAGTTTTTCCTGTAAAAAAGTGTTTAATATTTAATGATATCAGTAAATTAGTTAAATATGTAATATTACTATTTTAAATGAAAGTTTTCAAATGTTACTCACCAGCTGTGCAGAGACAAAGCAGAGAGTAAAGAGCGACAAAGAGTGCGATCATCGTTCCTGTTTAGACAAAGTGATAGTGAGGTAATGAACTTGTGTGTTCAGTAGAAAACCAGGTCCAGACTCACGCCTGATTGGATGTTTTGAAGCTGTGGACTGATTTGATTGGTCCATTAGCTGTAATGAGATGTGAAGCTGACAGTGAATTCTTGTCTATTCTGATGCTGTGATGAGTCACATGACTTTACAGATATGATCTACTGGAGCTCTATCAGTCCTGTGTGCTGGAACCTCTCTGATAGAAGAAGTTTAATGAAGTGCTTTTAGGTCAGCAGATCTAACAACCCCAAAGAGGAATAATGTGTAATCCCGCTGTGGGGGAGCGGGACGCAGTACAGTTTCAGTATGGTCCTTTCACAAATCATTTATCTAAGGTAGAAACTGGAGTGAGCGTTTATACAGGGTTTTACAGCAACCATCAGACAAATGAGGGAAAAAAGCTCATCTGTATTATTTAAGATGTAGACACTAGAAAGGTTTACAGTAGAAAAGGTTACTTTTATTTTTTATTTCTTTTTAAAAAGATGTTGCATACAGCAGTTAATGAGGAAGTGCGTATATAAATTTATAGTTTTAACATTTAATTCTAAAAAGAGGAGTGACAGCTTTTTTCCTCGATGTGCTTAGTAGTTACCGTAAAACCCTGCATATACACACACTAGAGTTTCTACACAATGGGCTTTACCATCGAACATTAAATTATATATTTAATGACATGTTCTTACAACGTATCAAATCCACATGTTTCATGTGTTAATTAACTTTCTAACCACATCAATGCACTTACCCTTTTAAGTTTCATGTTCAGTGTTATTTCATGACATTAACAGCATTTGACATGTAAATTAGTCACAGTAGTTAAGTACTTAGCATTTCTAGCTAAGTCCCAGCATTTCTAACATAATGAATAAATGTAGTGTGTGATTTCTGCTTGTGTAACTCCAATTACTTACTGATGCCTTTGTATGTATGTTTCAGTTTCACTCCTTTCAGGAAACTTAAACACCTCAACATCACGTCGTGGTCCGGGGGTCACTGTGTGGAGGAGTGGAACTTACTGGATAGCTGAGTGAGGTAGCCAGTGAGGCCAGTACACTTCCAGTTTCAAGTTTGGTGATGTTGGGGAAAGGGTTGTTATTGTCATATAATGACAGTAACACACTTACCCTTTTAAGTTTCATGTTCAGTGTTACTTCATGACATTAACAGCATTTCACATGTAAATTAATGACAGTAGTTAAGTACTTAGCATTTCTAGCTAAGTCTCAGCATTTCTAACATAAGCATGAATGAATGTAGTGTGTGATTTATGCTTGTGTAACTCCAATTATGAGAGTGGACTCAAATGTTGAGGTCAAGTGTGAAAACACTCTTAACGCATTTGTAGAAGTGTTACTGGCTGCAGCAGCTCTCTCTCATCATGCAGTTGTTTTAGTTTAACACAAATAGCATTGTGGTTTCTGAGTTTCTGAGACCGAGTGTTTTAATCAGCAGCTCACACTGAATTATTTTGGGTCACTTCAACAGTCCAAATGTCTTTGTGTTAGAATCTCAGGTTAGAGTTCATTAACCAAAATATCTCTGAAAATATCATGTAGAATTTTGAAAGCAATATTTATTCAAACTGTGCTTGAGACTGTACTCTATAAAACAGGACTGTGCTAGCACGTTTCTGCGTGCCACATTTACCTATAATCCCCCTTTCTGTTTCACAACACAAAGACACAAATTCACGTTAACACAGAAGTTTAAACCAGGCTTTACTCTTTGTGTGTGTGTTTTTTTGAACGCTGGAGGGATGGGCCACTACATCTTTGAATCCATCACACACACTGAAAAATACAAACAGTGTGACATAAGAAAAACACTTAGTATAATATAAATTTTTATAAAATCTGGTCCCGATCTCTTTGGTGGTGGTTTGGACTACACATAACAATGCACCATATTTCTAGACCTCAAGTGCCGGCTGTGTGCTACCACATCTCGATCTCCGTCAGAACCACTGGATTTATAAAAGTCTAACATCTCTTACAGCCCTGATAAAGAAAGAATCAAACTCTTTAGTTTATATCTCCCACTTTAAACCACAGTGCTGTTTCCATTAACACTGACACACACTCTCTGGTGTGAGATGGAAACTAGAGGACAAACATCTCAACAAAACACCAGCGTGAGGCAATTAAGGTTTTTACCACATCAAAGGTGCTGAAACTGCCAGACTCATAGACTGCAGCAGCACTGTGTCTAAACGTTTTGCATGAATAAGTTTAAACCTTTTTTATACAGGTTAATCATTAAAGGATTCATATCTACCAAAAGGTGTGAGGTTATACTTTAATTATTACCAATTCTTTCTCTGTTGTTATGTCCTTTAGGGTGGATAACAGGCCTCACACAGATAGAGCACAGCCTGTAGCACAGTTTGAACAAATAGTGCTCTCAAAATTCTTCATGATATTTTTAGAGACATATTAATTAATGAACTCCTGCTCTTTTGTGTGTCAGCCTGAGATTCTAACACAAAGACATTTGGACTGTTGAAGTGACCCAAAATAATTCTGTATGAGCTACTGATTAAAACACTCAGTCTCAGAAACTCAGAAACCACAATGCTATTTCTGTTAAACTAAAACAACTGCATGATGTGAGAGAGCTGCTGCAGCCAGTAACACTTCTACAAATGTGTTAAGAGCATTTTCACACTTGGCCTGAACACTTGAGTCCACTCTCATGACTGCTTCTAGGCTTGTTTGGGGGCGGGGCTCATAATCTCAGGTTTGCTTTTACACAGAGGAATTAATTCTGAGCCATGGATCACTTCTGCAATTCCATACCTCACTTATGCAAATGCAACTTTGCTGGAGGTTCATCCTTTAATTGTTTTTTATTAGTTTCATTTGGTAGCAGCACTCAAGCAGCATGTCATCATGGAGGAATCCCTGCAAATGAGGAGCTGTTCTGGTGTAAGAAGATTTTAGCCACGAAGGCCGACATGAGACGTGTGTATTTTTTAATCTTCTCTGTACAAACACTCGCAGCACAAGGGTGAGCTCATTACAGTAAAGTTGCTCCAGTCCTAGCAAAGTGTGGTTTTATTTATCAATAATGCGTTCTGTCTCCTCCACTGACAATAACAACTGAAACATACATCAAAGGCGTCAGTTAGTAATTGGAGTTACACAAGCATAAATCACACACTACATTCATTCATGCTTATGTTAGAAATGCTGGGACTTAGCTAGAAATGCTAAGTACTTAGCTACTGTGACTAATTTACATGTCAAATACTGTTAATGTCATGAACTAACACTGAACATGAAACTTAAAAGGGTAAGTGCATTGATGTGGTTAGAAAGTTAATTAACAAATGAAACATGTGGAATTGATACGTTGTAAGAATATGTCATTAAATATATAATTTAATGATCAATGGTAAAGCCCATTGTGCAGAAACTCTAGTGCGTGTATATGCAGGGTTTTAAGGTAACCACCAAGCACTTCTAGAAAAAAGCTGTCACTCCTCTCTTTTATAATTAAATGTAAAAACTATTAATTTATATACGCACTTTCTCATTAACTGCTGTATGCAACATCTTTTTAAAAAGAAATAAATAAAGAAAGTAACCTTTTCTACTGTAAACCTTTCTAGTGTCTACATCTTAAATAATACAGATGAGCTTTTTTCCCTCAAATGTCTGATGTTTACTGTAAAGCCCTGTATAAACGCTCACTCCAGTTTCTACCTTAGACAAATGCTTTGTGAAAGGACCATACTGAAACTGTACTGCGTCCCGCTCCCCCACAGCGGGATTACTCATTATTCCTCTTTGGGGTTGTTAGATCTGCTGACCTAAAAGCACTTCATTAAACGTCTTCTATCAGAGAGGTTCCAGCACACAGGACTGATAGAGCTCCAGTAGATCATATCTGTAAAGTCATGTGACTCATCACAGCATCAGAATAGACAAGAATTCACTGTGAGCTTCACATCTCATTACAGCTAATGGACCAATCAAATCAGTCCACAGCTTCAAAACATCCAATTAGGCATGAGTCTGGACCTGGTTTTCTACTGAACACACAAGTTCATTACCTCACTATCACTTTGTCTAAACAGGAACGATGATCGCACTCTTTGTCACTCTTTACTCTCGCACAGCTGGTGAGTAACATTTAGAAAACTTTCATTTAAAATAGTAATATTACATATTTAACTAATTTACTGACATCATTAAACATTAAATATTGTTTTACAGAAAAAACTTCTTAAAAACAAGCCACAAGGCTTCAACGTTCCGCCAGGCTTCAATACACTTAACTATACACAAATTAAATTATATAATTTAATATACACAAACAATTCCAAAGAAACAACAAATAAAGACAAAATAATAATGTTCCAAGTTGACCATACAAAGAAAGAAACAAAATTGACCTGTCAAACTGAATGACGACTGATTGGCTCAGACAAATGAGAAAACCAATCACAATGCTCCATTACACAAAGAAGAAAACAATATTCAAATATTAAACTTAATGATCAGCTGGTGTTTTAAATACAAAAAGAAAAAAACAAACAAAAAAAAAACAATTAACAAACAAACACAAAAAACTAGAGAAAAGTATCCACAATGAGGGTTAACACACAGGAACAAACACACGATGTGCTCGATGCAGACCACTAGGAACAAAGCAGCGGTAATGCACTGCAAAGAACCGGCACTTCACCCTGCAGACAGTGGATACGGTTTAAAATAATCATATTCAATGTTATTAAAAAAAGAGAGAAACTACTAAGAAACACTAACCTACCGTTAAAATGGCCTCAGGACTCTGGATCTAACATGGTACTCAATTATTCGGCCTACGTTCAACAGTCGCCGTCCGTATGCATAACCGATAGCGCTAAGCTGAAAATAAAACATATTGCCAATCGCCCAACTACAACAGCCGATACAGTGTTGTGTTAATCAAATAAACTACACACCTAATGAAGGGCAAATGTGTATCAATTTAATCCAGACGTGATAAGATGGAAAGCAATAAACCGGCAGTAATGTTATCACCCACTTTTCAAACAATGAAGCCAACTCGGAAGAGCAGACAGCAAAAGGTGTCAGAGCAGCTTCCAACCACAGGCCAGGAACCACAGGCCACGGGGTGATATCCCGGGAAATGACGCATTCCTGAGCTGCCGGTGTGTGTCGCTTATATATACGATCGACGCGGCGCCAATTAATGACATCACAGGGCAGATAGGCATTAGTCCATCATGCCACATTATGTTAATGTGTCATATCAACACCGGAAGAGGCAGTGCTCTCCAGCTCACGTAACACGGACAGGCCTAAAAACAGGACTACAACACCCATCTTTCACGTACCTTCTCATGTTCACCATTATTCAGATTGCAAATGCCTGAACTCAATCACAGTCACACTACTTAAAGGCTTTCACTTCAACAGATCAATATGAAGTATATGATCAGTGTCACATACCTGTCTATACCAAGCCTTCTATCTCTGTGCTCTAGTGTTTGTGGTTATGACTACGTTTCTGGATTCTGGTTTATGTCTTTGTCTCTTGCCCAAGTAACTCTGTTTGCACATCTCCTGACTTCTGCCTGTTTGTCGACTTTGATGCTGCTTCTCGTTTTGGATTTCTTTGTCTTTGCAAAAATAATGAAACTTTACCTGCAATTGTAACTTATTCCACCACTTGATGTAATGATATTGTATGCATATATTATAATGTTTATGTTCAAATAAAATGTAAAATAAAATTTTAAAATTACAACAAAAAATTAATCAAATATGCAAATGTTATGAAATAACATGGAATATCAAAATTAAAAGGGCAGGTGTGCATTGGTCATTAGAAAGTTAATTAACACATGAAATGTGTGGCTTTGATAGAAGGTAATAACAGGTCATTAAATATATAACTTCCTTATAATGTTTAACATTAAAAATACACTCTGAATATTGATACTTGTCATCACAACATATGTAACGGAGGTCAAATATTGCTGTTAAATTTAATTCAATTCAATTTTATTTGTACAGCTCTTTTAACAATGGACATTGTCACAAAGCAGCTTTACACAAATAAATGGATTCACAAAAAATATATTGTAAATATGTGAATTTATCCCTAATGAGCAAGCCAGAGGCGATGGTGGCAAGGAAAAACTCCCTGATACAATATGAGGAAGAAACCTTGAGAGGAACCAAGCTCAAAAGGGAACCCATCCTCATCTGGGTGCAACGGATATCAATCCCTTCAATTATTGTGTACTACATGGACAAATAGTGCAATTGTGCAACCAGTAAATTCATCACAGTTTTTGCAAGAAGTCCGGTTGATTAAAATCTATCCACTGTCCACTGATGGAGCCCTGAGTACGAAGGTGCTCGTGGCAACTGCAGCCCCAAAGCCACTACAGCAATCACAGTCCCAAGCCGTTTCGGTACAGCTCCCCATATGTGATCCCCAAGCCATCTCCACAGCCCCCAGGAGGCACCATCCCCAGCAATCCAAACAGTTCTTCAGGCAGTCCATATGGGGCCACCACCAGCAGCAGTGAGCGAACTCAAGCGATGAGAACTCCAACAAGAACTGGGGCATCAGGATGGGTCGGGCAGGTCCGGGGAGCAGAAGTGGTCAGCACCACTGGCATCTCAGAAGTAGCATGTGTAGCTCAACAGAGAGTGAGAGAGAGAGAGAGAGAGAGATGGAGAGAGAGGGAGAGAATGTTAAATTCATGCTGAAATTGGGAAAACTTACCATTGGCTGTTGCACCACTATATTTACATATATTTGCATACCTTATATGGTGGGGTGGTGCTACGCTTTATATCTCTTGCTGTCAGTAAGTTGCTCTGATGATTGCTCTATTGTAAGTTAAAATGAATTATGGTTGTTTTCAGGTGCAGGTTTAGAGCTTGAATCACACAAAAGGTTACTTCTTTCATCTATCAGCGTTCAGATTCTGTTGGTCAGGTCCAGTGTATGATATTTGCAATGTTAAAGCTGAGGGTATCTAATTGCGCCATCAACCTGCATGTGAACTCTGAACCTTTCAGTTTATTTCAGTTAAAACCTCCGAGCAACATCGGTCCACTGTATATTAACCAGTCTTTGGTCGTGTTTGTTCCAGATATGTGTTTTATTTTGTAATATCCATGTTCTTTGTAAGAAATTCAAGTCAAGTCAAGGCAAGTCAAGTGGAGTTTATTGTCATTTCAGCCATATACAAGTACACAGTGAAACGAAACAATGTTTCTCCAGGACCAAGGTGCCACATAAGACAACACAGAACAACACAGAACTATGGGGACTACATAAATTACATAAATTAACGTAAAGTGCACAAGTTCAAACATGTGCAGACAGCACAAGACAGAACAGACAGTACATAACTACGACGCCGACCAGTACACAGTCCTGTTGAAAGTGATAAAGTGACAGTAGTGCAAATATTACAGCTGAGGTAGTGTAAACAGTGTAAACATAGTAGTAGCAGCAATAATAAGACATGTGCAAAACATGTGCAATGCATGTGCATAGAGGATGTTCCGTTGTGTGTATATATATGTATGTATGTATGCGTGAGTTCCTTTGGACCAGTTCAGTTGTGTGTGTGTATATATGTGTGTGTGTGTATATGTATGTGTGTGTGTGTGTTCCTTCAGTCCAGTTCTAGGTATTTAGGAGTCTGATGGCATGAGGGAAGAAACTGTTGCACAGTCTGGTTGTGAGGGCCCGAAAGCTTCGGTACCGTTTACCAGACGGCAGGAGTGTGAAGAGGGGTGTGTGGGGTCATCCACAATGCTGGTGGCTTTGCAGATGAAGCGTGAGGTGTAAATGTCTGTGATGGAGGGAAGAGAGACCCCGATGATCTTCTCAGCTGTCCTCACTATCCGCTGCAGGGTCTTGCGATCTGAAACAGTGCAATTCCCAAACCAGGCAGTGATGCAGCTGCTCAGGATGCTCTCGATAGTCCCTCTGTAGAACATGGTCAGGATGGAGGGTGGAAGATGTTCTTTCCTCAGCCTTCGCAGAAAGTACAGGCGCTGCTGGGCTTTCTTTGTTATGGAGCTGGTGTTGAGCGACCAGGTGAGGTTCTCCACCAGGTGAACACCAAGAAACTTGGTACTCTTGACGATCTCCACGGAGAAGCCATCAATGTTCAGCGAAGAGTGGTCATTCTGTGCTCTTCTGAAGTCAACAACCATCTCTTTAGTTTTGTCCACGTTCAGGGACAGGTTGTTGGCTTTGCACCAGTCCGTTAGCCGCTGCACCTCCTCTCTGTATGCTGACTCGTTGTTCTTGCTGATGAGACCCACCACGGTCGTGTCATCGGCGAACTTGATGATATGATTCGAGCTGTACATTGCTACACAGTCGTGAGTCAGCAGAGTGAACAGCAGTGGACTGAGCACACAGCCCTGTGGGGCCCCAGTGCTCAGTGTGGTGGTGTTGGAGATGCTGTTCCCGATCCGGACTGACTGAGGTCTCCCAGTCAGGAAGTCCAGGATCCAGTTGCAGAGGGAGGTGTTCAGGCCCAGCAGGTTCAGCTTTCCGATCAGGTGCTGAGGAATGATTGTGTTGAATGCTGAACTGAAGTCTATGAACAGCATTCTAACATAAGTGTCTTTATTGCGGGTGAGGGCCAGATGGAGGGTGGTGGTGACGGCGTCATCTGTTGAGCGGTTGGGGCGGTAAGCGAATTGCAGGGGGTCCAGTGAGGGAGGCAGCAGGGTCTTGACGTGCCTCATGACGAGCCTCTCAAAGCACTTCATGATGATGGGTGTAAGTGCAACGGGACGGTAGTCATTGAGGCAGGACCCTGAAGACTTCTTTGGCACGGGGATGATGGTGGTGGCCTTGAAGCACGTCGGGACAATGGTGCTGCTCAGGGAGGTGTTGAAGATGTCCGTGAAAACACCTGCCAACTGTTCTGCACATCCCCTGAGCACCCTGCCAGGAATGTTGTCTGGTCCAGCAGCCTTCTGTGGGTTGACTCTGTGTAGAGTCTTCCTCACATCAGCCATGGTTAGACGCAGCACCTGGTCATTGGGAGAAGGGGTGATCTTCCTCGCCGTCATGCCATTCTGTGCCTCGAACCAAGCGTAGAAGTCGTTCAGCGCATCTGGGAGGGAGGCATCACTGTCACAGGCAGATGGTGATGACCTGTAGTTGGTGATGTTCTGGATGCCCTGCCACATGTGCCGGGTGTCTCTGCTGGTCTTGAAGTGGTCGTGGATTCTCTGACCGTGTGCGTGCTTTGCTTCTCTGATGGCCCGGGACAGTTTGGCCCTTGCTGTTCTTAGGGCCACCTTATCGCCTGCTCTGAAGGCGGAGTTACGGGTCCTCAGTAGCGCACGCACGTCTGCAGTCATCCATGGCTTCTGGTTGGAGCGTGAAGTGATGGTCTTGGAGGCGGTGACATCATCAATGCACTTGCTAATATAGCTGGTCACCGATGTCGCGTATTCCTCCAAGTCAGTGAAGTCGCTGTCAGTTGCCGCTTCCCTGAACATGTGCCAGTCAGTGTGTTCAAAACAGTCCTGAAGAGCAGAGATGGCTCCTGCTGGCCAGGTTTTCACCTGCTTCAGAACCGGTTTGGAGCGTCTGACTAGCGGTCTGTATGCTGGTATTTAGGGAGCACTGACTTGAGATTTGCATGGTTGAAATCTCCGGCAATAATAAACAGTCCATCAGGGTGTGAATTCTGCAGCTCGCTAATAGCCCCATACAGTACACAGAGCGCCTCCTTAGCATTAGCGTTAGCACTGGGGGGAATGTATACACCGATTATGAAAACAGTAGTGAATTCCCGTGGTAAATAAAAAGGTCTAGATCTAACAGTCATAAACTCCACCAGCGATGAGCAGTAACTAGAGACTAGCACAGAGTTCTTGCACCATTCCATGTTGATGTAAACACACAACCCGCCCCCGGAGCCTTACCGCACAGAGGCTAGCCCATCTAGCTGAATGGCGGCGTCCGGAACTCTGTTGCTGAGCCATGTCTCCATGAAAACATAGACGCAGCAGTCTCTAAACTCACGCCGCATAGCCTGCTGGAGTCGGATGTAGCCGAGTTTATTATCCAGGGAGCAGACATTGGAGAGCAGGATGGACGGGAGAGCTGGCCGGCTAGGGTTTGTTTTTAGCCTAGCACGAACCCCCGCCCTCTTGCCGCGCTTCTGCTTTCTCGCGCACCGCTTGCGACGTCCCCTCCCCCGGCCACCGGCATCGGGCGACACCGAGGGCTGGAGGCCTGGTCCCCGCAGCAAGCCGAGATCGCGTAGCTTCTCCAACAGATCTTCTTGCAGAGAGGCTGTATTGTAGTGTTTGAGGTTTATAAGTGTCTGGCAGTGGTAAACACGAACACCGGTAGCTCCGATGTCCATGTGCCATTAAAAAGTCGGCCTAAGGACGAAAAAAGCACCATTTTGTATCCGGAGTGGCCACTGCGTGCTACTGCCTCACCGCCATCTTGGATCCAGCCCTAATTGAGACTGAGCATTAGACCATGTGTAATCTGCTCGCACATGCTGAGTTATGTAGCTAGTTTCATTTTAAAAAAAAATATGTAATTCATAAACTGATGGTCACTTAGTTTATTGTTGTTTTGTATTAATGTGAATTGATGGAAGTAATGATGGAATGAGTGTTTTATATTTTATTTTCCTAAATGTATGATTTATTTTGAGTTTCTGTCCACTATATGTTCAAGGTCACCTTGGACATTATCTGGACATTACAAAGCAGAGCTTTATATCTCTCGCTGTCGTTAAAACCTCCGAGTAACATCAGTCGACTATATGTTAACCAGCCTTTGGTCGTGTTTGTGCAAGGTCCAATAAAAGAAAACGTCTCCAGGTTACGTATGTAACCATGGTTCCCCGAGGGAACGAGACGCTGCGTCACGAAACGCTATGGGAACGCTCCCGCGTGACCGCGCTCTGAATCACGTGTCTAATCCGTCCAATGGATGGGCGAGACGTCACGGTCGGGGTGACGTAGCGACCCGGAAGCATAAAAGCCCGAGCGGCGAGCCCCGCGTTAGCTTACTGGAAAATGAAGCAAGCGCCGCAGGGACGCCGGAAGTGTGGCACCGAGACGCAGTGTCTCGTTCCCTCGGGGAACCATGGTTACATACGTAACCTGGAGACGTTCCCCTTCAGGAACTCGAGCTGCGTCACGAAACGCTATGGGAACGAGTATACCCACGCCGCCAGACTTACAAGTCCCTGCCTCCAGGAGGAGGCAAGCCTAAGGCACAAGGACAGAGGAAACCTGGCAAAGGTCAGGGGCGTGGACCATCCCGCCGCATTGCAGATGTCCTGTAAGGACACACCTGCCAGAAAGGCCTTAGAGGCCGCCACCGCTCGGGTAGAGTGAGCCTTGACCCCCAGGGGACTGGGGAGACCAGAGGACTCGAAAGCCAGAGAAATGGATTCTACAATCCACCGGCTGAGGGTCTGCTTAGAAGCAGGAAAACCCGTCTTAGGGGGACCAAAGCAAACAAGCAACTGGTCCGCCTTTCTCCACAGGGCAGTTCTGTGGACGTACGCGTCCAGTGCTCGCACTGGACACGTACAATTGAGCTTCCGATGGTCGGGCTCCCTAAAGGGAGGAGGACAGAAAGCCTGCAGCACGACCGGCCGTGGTGCCGAGGAGGGGACTTTCGGTACGTACCCCGCTCGGGGGTACAAGAATGCTTTGGCCAAACCAGGCGCAAAGTCTAACCCCCCACTCTCCTAAGAGAGGAAATTGCCAAGAGAAAGGCAGTTTTCAACGTCAGAAGACGGTCCGAAATCTCCTCTATGGGCTCGAAGGGGGGTTTGCAGAGAGCCTCTAAAACCACGGCCAGGTCCCACGAGGGGACCCGAGATCGAGCTGGAGGTCTGATCCTCAGCGCACCGCGGAGGAAACGTGTCACCCAGGGGTGCCTGCCCACTGACTGGCCATCGAGAGGGGCATGGCAGGCCGCAATAGCCGCCACGTACACCTTCAGGGTGGAGTGGGTCAGTCCCGCGGAGAGGCGGGCCTGCAAGAACTCCAGCACTGTACCAACTGGGCAGTGAACAGGGTCAAGCCGGCGGTCTCCGCACCAGGAAGTGAAAAGCTTCCACTTCAGGGCGTACAGTTTCCTCGTAGAGGGAGCTCTGGACTGGAGGATGGTCTCCACAACCTCGGTTGAGAGACCGGAAGCGCGGAGTTGTGCCCCCTCAGAGGCCACACCCACAGCTTCCACAGCTCCGGGCGGGGGTGAAGATGGCCCCCCGCCTGTGAGAGGAGATCCCTCCTGATCGGAATCTCCCATGGGGAGCCGTCTAGGAGGGAAATCAGGTCCGAGAACCATACTCGGCCCGGCCAGAACGGGGCTACTAACAGTAGACGAATTCCGTCCCGACGCACTCTCGGCCTCGGCCACGGCTGTACCATGGCATCCAGTCCAAGAGGAGCTGGATGAATCAGAGAGAACCAAAGTGGACAGTGCGACGTCTCCTGCGTCGCAAACAGATCCACCTGGGCTCTGCCGAACATACGCCATATGAGCTCCACCACCTCGGGGTGGAGTCTCCATTCCCCGGGCACCGGCCCCTGCCTCGACAGGGCGTCCGCTCCCACGTTGAGATGACCAGGGATGTAGGCCGCTCTCAATGAGAGGAGGTTCCCTTGGGACCACACAAGGATCTGGAGCGCCAGCCTGTAAAGGGGGCGCGAACGCAGACCTCCCTGGCGGTTGATGTAAGAGACCACCGTCGTGTTGTCGGTGCGCACCAACACGTGGCGGCCTCTTAGGTCTGGGAGAAAGTGTTTCAGAGCCAGAAACACGGCCAGCATCTCCAGGCGGTTGATGTGCCAAGTGAGATGGCGGCTGCTCCACAGACCACGGGCAGGACGGCCACTCATGACCGCTCCCCATCCGGTGAGGGACGCATCCGTCGCTAGCACTACGCGGCGACCAGGAGCTCCCAGGATCGGGCCCTGAGACAAGAACCCAGGTTCTCTCCACACAGCTAAGGCACGGCGGCATCGTCGCGTGACCTTGATCATGCGGAGCGGGTTTCCTCTGTTTCGGAAAAACCCCCTGGTCTTGAGCCACCACTGTAGGGGTCTCATGTGCAGCAGGCCAAACGGTATCACATTGGACGCAGCTGCCAATAGGCCCAGCAGTCTCTGAAACTGCTTTACAGTGAGTGACCGGCCTACTTTCACTCTCGCGACCGCTGTGAGGACCGACTCGATCCGAGCAGGAGACAAACGTGCCTGCATCGTGGTCGAATCCCACACGACGCCTAGATAAGCGGTTCTCTGAGCTGGAGAAAGCACGCTTTTCTCGGTGTTTAGTCTTAACCCCAGTTCCTTCATATGGGCGAGAACGACATCTCGATGCCAAGCCGCCATCTGCTCTGAATGAGCTAAAATCAACCAGTCGTCGATATAGTTCAGTATGTGGATGCCCCGTAGTCGCATAGGAGCCAGGGCAGCATCCACGCACTTCGTGAAGGTGCGGGGTGAGAGTGCTAGGCCGAAGGGAAGAACCCGATACTGGTAAGCTTCGCCCCCGAAAGCGAACCTCAGGAACTTCCTGTGCGGGGGAAGGATGGAGATGTGGAAATACGCATCTTTTAGGTCGATCGTGACGAACCAGTCCTCGGACCTGATCTGAGACACGACCGTAAGCATCCTGAACTTCAGTCGAGCGACTGAGAGGTTCAATTGCCGCAAGTCCAAAATGGGATGCAACCCTCCCCCCTTCTTGGGAACAATGAAGTACCGGCTGTAGAACCCTGACTCCCTGTCGTGAGGAGGGACCACCTCGATGGCCTCCTTCCTCAGGAGAGTACGTACTTCCTGCTCCAATACCAGAGCCTGCTCGGGACCCACCACAGTGGGAAGAACCCCAGAAAAACGAGGTGGAGGCGAGCCGAACTGAATTCGGTAGCCTCTTTCTACAGTACGCAGGACCCAATGAGACACATTCGGCAGAAGTTTCCACGCTGCCAGAAAGCTCACTAAGGGAATCAGCCTCTCGAGACTGACCTCTGGTGTAATAGAAGGGGTTAGCTGGGTGCCCTGAGGCGGCGAACTGACATGGGGGAAATGAGCTAACCGCTGCGAAGGCCTCAGGAGAGGCCGCGAGCCTCCCAGACCCGCTACGTTGCCGGGCGAGAACTGGGAGAGGCGCTCGCCGGAGACCGCTGCGCCCTGAAGCACCATAGGTGGCAGGGTTGGCAGAGCGACCTCCTGAGGGCACTGGGGGGACCCGGGCACCGTAAGATGAGGTGTACGCCGCGTCGCCCCAGAGGGGCCTGCCCTCGGAAGCCCTGGGCCAAAACCATCAGGGCTTCTTAGCCGCGGCCCTTCTGGACATGAGGATGGTCCTCAGATCCGCCTTAGCGCCCGAAGGGCCGGGCCCAGAGCGTCGTCGCGACTCCTGCTCCCGCCTCGGGGGAGCACGGGAGGCGACGCTCTGCTTTTGGGCCTCCCTGTAGGAGGGGGCCGTACACGGAGGGGGCTGCCCCCGCCCGGCAGCCCCACGAGCTAGAGAGCGACGGGGGAGGAACCGCTGAAACGCCGCCGCCTGAGCACGGGCCTGCTGGTATCTCTCGACGAAGGAGTCTACCGCGTCGCCAAACAGGCCCGAGGGAGTAAGCGGGGCGTCCATGAGCACGACCCTGTCCTTCTCTTTCATATCGGACAGGGTCAGCCAGAGATGCCTCTCCGCCGCCACCAGGACTGCCATAGACCGACCGATAGCACGGGCGGTCTCCTTGGTGGCGCGGAGGGACAGATCAGCGGCCCGCCTGAGCTCAGCTACCTGCTCAGACGTACTCTTCCCCTGCTCATCCAGCTCTTTAAGCAGGTCAGCCTGGTACGCCTGTAACACCGCCATGGTGTGCAGACACGCACCGGCCTGACCTGCTGCCGTGTACGCCTTACCTACCAGCGCTTAGGTGGTCCGCAGCGGCTTGGTAGGCAACGCCGGAGCCTTCAGGGACGATGCAGCAGCAGGGGACAGATAGCTGGCTAGCATCTGTTCAACCCTGGGCATCGCCCTGTAGCCGGAGTAGTCCAGCCCGGGCCGAAAATGGCCTATTCCAGGACCTCGACACCTCAGTGTGGAGGTCCGGAAAAAAGGGCAGGCTCCGGGGCGGAGGTGGCGGCCTACTGCGCAAAAAACGCTCGTCCAGTCTAGAGCCCTGAGGCTCAGGCCGTGACTCAGCGGGCCAGTCAATGCTAAGCTTAGCGACTGCCCGTGCAACCACCTCGAGCAGCTCCCCGTATTGAGGAGACTGCGGCTCAGGGTCGACGCTCTCCACATCGACCTCCTCCTCGGATGATAGGTGGAGCGCCGAGTCCGCTCCCCGGGGGGAGGAAACCGCAGAGCGTGCTTCCGAGCCCAGGGAGGGGACAGAGGACCTGGAGGGTGAGGAAGGAGAAAGGGACGGGCCCGTCTCCATTCCCTCCGCCAGGTCCATCTGCGAGCCCCACGAGCGCAACCGCCGCTCTGCCTCGGCAGAAGCGGGGCCGGCACCGCGAGGCACGCTAGTGAGGGCTCCCTCCTCAAAGAGAGCCCAGCGGGAGCGGAGAGTGCGCAGCGGTAAACGCTCGCAATGTGCGCAGCCGGCTCCCTCGAGAGCCGACTGAACATGCTCCGCTCCCAAACAGGCAACGCACAGACTGTGTGTATCCCCGCCCGTAATAAATCGTGGACAGGGAGGAACACACGGCCTGAAGCGCTGCCCGCTCTCGCCCTTAGTCTTATCCTTGGCTCTAGGCATGCCAACGATAAAACACCAAAAGACAAAAATAGACAGACAATAAACACAGAGCGCTTGCTGAAAACAGGAAGCTAACGCGGGGCTCGCCGCTCGGGCTTTTATGCTTCCGGGTCGCTACGTCACCCCGCCCGTGACGTCTCGCCCATCCATTGGACGGATTAGACACGTGATTCAGAGCGCGGTCACGCGGGAGCGTTCCCATAGCGTTTCGTGACGCAGCTCGAGTTCCTGAAGGGGAACTGAGTGACTGTCCACCTGATCCCAAAGTGAGTCTTTGCCTACCGCTAGTCACACATACTGTATATACTTACAAGGAATATTTTAAGAGCTGAAAATGTCAGATTGTTAATGATTGTTTCTTTCGCTTGACTTTGATAGCTTCCTGACCCGTGCTGTAGTGTTTACTTCTAACATAAAGACATTTGGATTGTTGAAGTGACGCAAAATAAGTCAGTGTGAGCTGCTGGCTAAAACTCTTAAGTCTGAGTCAGTGTTGTTTTTGTTAAAGTGAAAGCATTGTGTGATGTGAGAAAGTGCTGCTGCAGCCAGTAAAACTTCTTCAAATGCTTCAAGAGTGCTTTCAGTCTGCACTCAGGACTGATTCTGGGCTTGTTTGGGGCAGGCTTATAATTGCAGGTTTGCCTTCACATGGAAGAATTCCTTTACATACATCACTTTATGTTCATCCATTCGCTGTTTTTAATTATCATTTTCCTTTGGTACCAACAGACATGCAACAAACAACAGCACTGTTTACAAGCATGGCATGGCATTGTGCAGGAAAACCTGGAAAAGAGAAGCTGTTTTCTTTTGTATGTTCTCAGTACAAACACTCACACCACAAGAGTAAGATAATTACAGTGCTCCAGTCTTATAAAAGTCTGACCGTTTTCCCATCATCACTAAACTTGAAACAGGTGACAAGTTGAACCAATCACATTACTCGGCATGCAGCGTGGCGCTGATAGCTTCCATACACAATGCAGACCGGACCAGGGTTCAGATGAAGCAAAACCCCAGACCACTGCTTTCATTTTTCGCAATTGTAGTCAGTAAATCAGTAACTATAATGCATGATTATGTGTTTTAAATTACGTATGTTGTTGTAGCGATTCATGCAGATCAAAGATCACTCTGGAGAGCAAAAGACAAAAGCTCCCCAACTCTTCTGAAGGGCATTCTTATATACACTGATGTGAAAAAGCTTACACATCCTGTTTTTCACAAGACCCAACATTCCCATATATGCTTATGTTATGGTTTAAGGCAGCCTTTCTCACTTAAATTTACAGCTTGTTCCTGCTCTCCCCACTTAGGAGGCTACCACTGCCTATGTAAGTTCATATAGGGCGCTGTCAGGCCTCCGTGTTATACATTTCCTGCAGGCTACCCATTCCTATCTAAGGTCATATAGAACACTTTCAGGCCTCTGTGTCACCTTGTGCACTATACCGGCTCTATACAGCTACACCATTGAGGATTAAATATTATCAAATCTGAGTACACATTTTGTGGTTAATATTTTATGGTTACAATATTTCTATAATATTTCCATAAATATTAAGGGGCTTAAACTGTAAGAGGACTAAATATAAAAACCGTGTGGTTACTGCGTTACTGATTAGATTCTACTGCTTAAACTGAAATTAAATTGCAAATAGTAAATATTAAAATGGATAAAAAAAAGTATATTAATGTCTGATGAAGTGCAAAGTTATAATTTTCATTTCATTTTTATTTTACATGATTTTCAGTGTGACTCATATTATTAAAAACTGGGGAACATCATTTTCTTAATTTGTTGTATGTGATATGTCTAATACACCTCCCTGGACTCTCAAACATGTACATGATGTGATGTGGAAAATATGATGTTATCTTTGAAGTTACAAAAAAAAAATCTTAGAAATAAAGAGGACTACTGCTTTGTATATTCACTTCAGATTTTATTTAATTAAATGCATTTTTTGTATTTTTCCATGACTTCCTCTCTAATTTGTTCATAGCCAATTCCCTTCCTCCAGTTAGGTCTCCCCATTACACAACAGCTACCAACCAGGCAGGGTGAAGGCTATCACGTGCTATCTCTGAGACATGTAAAGCCAGCCAGCTGCATCTTTTCGAAATGCTGCTCATGCAACATCAGGGTGCGGAATAACACACTCACAGATGCCCATGATTGGATAGTGTTGCTGTGATTGACAGGGGAGAGAGTGTATGTCCCTCCCTCCCCGAGAGCATGGACAATTTTGCTCTCTTGGACACGAGGCCAGAGATGGTTGTGGCATCGTTTGGATTAGAGCTCGAGACGATAGGGAGAACGATTTTCTACTGCGCCACTCAGGAGCTCTTAAATGCAGCTGTAAGTACAGCTGGTAAATACTTCCACATTACAGTTAGACCAAAATCATTCCAGTATACAGCCAATATAAGCAATTAGCTCTAGTTAAATCTAACACATTGTTTTCTTATATCAGAATTTTTTCCAGTTGTTTTTGAATTTCTAATTTGATCTTAATTTGAAAACAAGGAGGACTGTTGGAAAGACAATAATCATGAAGGCAAGAACTCCAACTCTAACAATGGAGAGCCAGAACAGCACATGCATCTGATCAGTACAACCTGTACGGAAAAATAAAATTGTTTTAAAAAACATCTGAAGCTAAAGTACATAATGGAGTACACTGAAAAAATACTTTACAATATTGGATGATTTATTAACAGCAGGAGGTTTTAACTAGAGAAAATTCTGTTATAGAAAGGGAAAGGAAGCTTATTTGATTAAAACTCTTACCTTTTCCTTCGCTGCTGTCTGAACCCTGGAGTGTAACAGAATCTGTGTTCTTGTTAACCGTTCCAGGTGTAGGACAGGGTTTCATCTCTTCAGCTTTACAAATAAATTGGAAAAGCAGCAAATAAAAAGAAATGATACTAAATATGAATAATGTGAAATATTCAACATTTAATGCATATGTACACATAATTCTGGTTAAAGTGTTGATCTGGAATTAGCAGGTTATCAGAGTAAAACTGTTTACCTTCAAATTGCAGACGTGTTCCAGATGTGAACCTTAGTAAACTTCCATCCAGTTCTCCACAAAAATATTCTCCTCCATCATCTTCTCTTGCTCCATTAATGTAGAGATCAAACTTATGTTCATTTACAGTAATACTGAAGCGGCTATCTTTAAAACCCTCAGCAAATGTGTAGCCCAAAGTGTTACTGTATGGTCTTGCTAAAAACTGAGGTAATTTTCCAAAACTCTGTCTGTACCAAAATAAATTATTTTTGCTTCTGACCCTGCTAATGTTACACTCCATAGTTACATTTTCTCCACGCTTTACTGTTTTCACATGAAGCTCCTTGATGTCAGAAGTTTTTACTGTAAAAAAGTGTTTAATATTTAATGTTTAATGATGTCAGTGAATTAGTTAAATATGTAATATTACTATTTTAAATGAAAGTTTTCTAAATGTTACTCACCAGCTGTGCAGAGACAAAGCAGAGAGTAAAGAGCGACAAAGAGTGTGATCATCGTTCCTGTTTAGACAAAGTGATAGTGAGGTAATGAACTTGTGTGTTCAGTAGAAAACCAGGTACAGACTCACGCCTGATTGCATGTTTTGAAGCTGTGGACTGATTTGATTGGTCCATTAGCTGTAATGAGATGTGAAGCTGACAGTGAATTCTTGTCTATTCTGATGTGATGAGTCACATGACTTTAGAGATATGATCTGCTGGAGCTCTATCAGTCCTGTGTGCTGGAACCTCTCTGATAGAAGAAGTTTAATGAAGTGCTTTTAGGTCAGCAGATCTAACAACCCCAAAGAGGAATAATGTGTAATCCCGCTGTGGGGGAGCGGGACGCAGTACAGTTTCAGTATGGTCCTTTCACAAATCATTTGTCTAAGGTAGAAAGTGGAGTGAGCGTTTATACAGGGTTTTACAGTAAACATCAGACACTTGAGGGAAAAAGCTCATCTGTGTTATTTAAGATGTAGACACTAGAAAGGTTTACAGCAGAAAAGGTTACTTTTATTCTTTATTTCTTTTTATAAAGATGCTGCGTACAGCAGTTAATCAGAAAGTGTTTGTATAAATTTATAGTTTTAACATTTAATTCTGAAAAGAGGAGTGACAGCTTTTTTCTAGAAGTGCTTGGTGGTTACCTTAAAACCCTGCATATACACACACTAGAGTTTCTCCACAAGAGATTTTACCATCGATTGTTAAATTATATATTAAAGACCTGTTCTTACCATCTATCAAATCCACATGTTTCATGTGTTAATTAACTTTCTAACCACATCAATTTACTTACCCTTTTAAGTTTCATGTTCAGTGTTATTTCATTACATTAACAGCATTTGACATGTAAATTAGTCACAGTAGTTAAGTACTTAGCATTTCTAGCTAAGTCCCAGCATTTCTAACATAATGAATGAATGTAGTGTGTGATGTATGCTTGTGTAACTCCAATTACTAACTGATGCCTTTGTATGTATTTTTCACTTTCACACCTTTCATGAAACTTAAACACCTCGACATCACGTCGTGGTCCGGGGGTCACTGTGTGGAGGAGTGGAACTTACTGGATAGCTGAGTGAGGTAGCCAGTGAGGCCAGTACACTTCCAGTTTCAAGTTTGGTGATGTTGGGGAAAGGGTTGTTATTGTCAGTGGAGGAGACAGAATGCCTTATTGATAAGTAAAACCACGCTAGGACTGGAGCAACTTTACTGTAATGAACTCACCCTTGTGCTGTGAGTGTTTGTACGGAGAACATTAAAAAAATACACACGTCTCATGTCGCCCTCCGTGGCTGAAATCTTCTTACACCAGAACAGCTCCTCATTTGCATCATGTCTCCATGATGACATGCTGCTTGAGTGCTTGTAACGAGTAAAACTATAAAAAAAACAATAAAAGGATGAACCTCTAGCAATGGTTCATTTGCATAAGTGACGTATGGAATTGCAGAAGTGATCCATGGCTCAGAATTCATTCCTCTGTGTGAAAGCAAACCTGGGATTATGAGCCCCGCCCCCAAACAAGCCTAGAAGCAGTCATGAGAGTGGACTCAAGTGTAGAGGCCAAGTGTGAAAACGCTTTTAATGCATTTGTAGAAGTGTTACTGGCTGCAGCAGCTCTCTCACATCATGCAGTTGTTTTAGTCTAACAGAAATAGCATTGTGGTTTCTCAGTTTCTAGTACCGAGTGTTTTAATCAGCAGCTCACACTGAATTATTTTGGGTCACTTCAACAGTCCAAATGTCTTTGTGTTAGAATCTCAGGTTAACACACAAAAGAGCTCAAGTTCATTAATTAAAATGTCTCTAAAAATATCATGTAGAATGTTGAGAGCACTATTTATTCAAACTGTGCTACAGACTGTGCTTTATAAAACAGGACTATGCTAGCACTTCTCTGCATGCCACATTTACCCGTAATCCCCCTCTCTGTTTCACAACACAAAGACACAAATATACGTTAACACAGAAGTTTAAACCAGGCTTTACTCTTTGTGTGTGTGTTTAGGTGTGAACGCAGGAGGGATGGGCCACTGCATCTATGAAGAGCCAAGCACCGAGACTGAGCCATGAATCCATCACACACACTGAACAATACAAACAGTGTGACATAAGAAAAACACTTTGTATAATATAAATTTTTATAAAATCTGGTCCCGATCTCTTTGGTGGTGGTTTGGACTACACATAACAATGCACCATATTTCTAGACCTCAAGTGCCGGCTGTGTGCTACCACATCTCGATCTCCGTCAGAACCACTGGATTTATAAAAGTCTAACATCTCTTACAGCCCTGATAAAGAAAGAATCAAACTCTTTAGTTTATATCTCTCACTTTAAACCACAGTGCTGTTTCCATTAACACTGACACACACTCTCTGGTGTGAGATGGAAACTAGAGGACAAACAAAACACCAACGTGAGGTCATTAAGGTTTTTACCACATCAAAGGTGCTGAAACTGCCAGACTCATAGACTGTAGCAGCACTGTGTCTAAACGTTTTGCATGAATAAGTTTGAAGATTTTTTATACAGGTTAATCATTAAAGGATTCATATCTACCAAAAGGTGTGAGATTATACTTTAATTATTACCAATTGTTTTTCTGTTGTTATGTCCTTTAGGGTGGATAACAGGCCTCCCACAGATAGAGCACAGTCTCTAGCACAGTTTGAATAAATAGCGCCTTCAACATTTTACATGATATTTTTAGAGAGATTTTTATTAATGAACTCCAGCTCTTTTGTGTGTCAGCCTGAGATTCTAACACAAAGACATTTGGACTGATGAAGTGACCCAAAATAAGTGTGAGCTGCTGATTAAAACGCTCGGTACCAGAAACTCAGAAACCACAATGCTATTTCTGTTAAACTAAAACAACTGCATGATGTGAGAGAGCTGCTGCAGCCAGTAACACTTCTACAAATGGGTTAAGAGCGTTTTCACACTTGGCCTGAACACTTGAGTCCACTCTCATGACTGCTTCTAGGCTTGTTTGAGGTGGGGCTCATAATCCCAGGTTGGCTTTCACACAGATGAATTAATTCTGAGCCATGGATCACTTCTGCAATTCCATACGTCACTTATGCATATGCAACTTTGCTGGAGGTTCATCCTTTAATTGTTTTTTTCAATAAGTTTCATTTGGTAGCAGCACTCAAGCAGCATGTCATCATGGAGGAATCCCTGCAAATGAGGAGCTGTTCTGGTGTAAGAAGTTCCCCTTCAGGAACTCGAGCTGCATCACGAAACACTATAGGAACGCCCCCGCGTGACCACGCTCTGAATCACGTGTCTAATCCGTCCAATGGATGGGCGAGACGGCACGGGCGGGGTGACGTAGCGACCCGGAAGCATAAAAGCCCGAGCGGCGAGCCCCGCGTTAGCTTCCTGTTTTCAGCAAGCGCTCTGTGTTTATTGTCTGTCTATTTTCTGTCTGGTTGGTGTTTTATCGTTGGCATGCCTAAAGCCAAGGATAAGACGAAGGGCGAGAGCGGGCAGCACTTCAGGCCGTGTGTTCCTCCCTGTCCGCGATATATTACGGGCGGGGATACACACAGTCTGTGCGTTGCCTGTTTGGGAGCGGAGCATGTTCAGTCGGCTCTCGAGGGAGCCGGCTGCGCACATTGCGAGCGTTTACCGCTGCGCACTCTCCGCTCCCGCTGGGCTCTCTTTGAGGAGGGAGCCCTCACTAGCGTGCCTCGCGGTGCCGGCCCCGCTTCTGCCGAGGCAGAGCGGCAGTTGCGCTCGTGGGGCTCGCAGATGGACCTGGCGTAGGGAATGGAGACGGGCACACTGAGTCACCCTCCAGGTCCTCTGTCCCCTCCCTGGGCTCGGAAGCACGCTCTGCGGTTTCTTCCCCCCGGGGAGCGGACTCGGCGCTCCACCTATCGTCCTCCAAGGAGGTCGATGTGGAGAGCGTCGACCCTGAGCCGCAGTCTCCTCAATACGGGGAGCTGCTCGAGGTGGTTGCGCGGGCAGTCGCTAAGCTTAGCATTGACTGGCCCGCTGAGTCACGGCCTGAGCCTCAGGGCTCTAGACTGGAGGAGCGTTTTTTGCGCAGTAGGCCACCACCTCCGCCCCGGAGCCTGCCCTTTTTTCCGGACCTCCACACTGAGGTGTGGAGGTCCTGGAATAGGCCGTTTTCAGCCCGGTTGTTCAGCCCCACTTCTTCCCATTACGCTAATGTGGCGGGGCTGGACTACTCCGGCTACAGGGCGATGCCCAGGGTTGAACAGACGCTAGCCAGCTATCTGTCCCCTGCTGCTGCATCGTCCCTGAAGGCTCCGGCGTTGCCTACCAAGCCGCTGCGGACCACCTCAGCGCTGGTAGGCAAGGCGTACACGGCAGCAGGTCAGGCCGGTGCGTGTCTGCACACCATGGCGGTGTTACAGGCGTACCAGGCTGACCTGCTTAAAGAGCTGGATGAGCAGGGGAAGAGTACGTCTGAGCAGGTAGCTGAGCTCAGGCGGGCCGCTGATCTGTCCCTCCGCGCCACCAAGGAGACCGCCCGTGCTATCGGTCGGTCTATGGCAGTCCTGGTGGCGGCGGAGAGGCATCTCTGGCTGACCCTGTCCGATATGAAAGAGAAGGACAGGGTCGTGCTCATGGACGCCCCGCTTACTCCCTCGGGCCTGTTTGGCGACGCGGTAGACTCCGTCGTCGAGAGATACCAGCAGGCCCGTGCTCAGGCGGCGGCGTTTCAGCGGTTCCTCCCCCGTCGCTCTCTAGCTCGTGGGGCTGCCGGGCGGGGGCAGCCCCCTCCGTGTACGGCCCCCTCCTACAGGGAGGCCCAAAAGCAGAGCGTCGCCTCCCGTGCTCCCCCGAGGCGGGAGCAGGAGTCGCGACGACGCTCTGGGCCCGGCCCTTCGGGCACTAAGGCGGATCTGAGGACCGTCCTCATGTCCAGAAGGGCCGCGGCTAAGAAGCCCTGATGGTTTTGGCCCAGGGCTTCCGAGGGCGGGCCCCTCTGGGGCGACGCGGCGTACACCTCATCTTACGGTGCCCGGGTCCCCCCAGTGCCCTCAGGAGGTCGATCTGCCAACCCTGCCACCTATGGTGCTTCGGGGCGCAGCAGTCTCTGGCGAGCGCCTCTCCCAGTTCTCGCCCGGCAATGTAGCGGGTCTGGGAGGCTCGCGGCCTCTCCTGAGGCCTTCGCAGCGGTTAGCTCATTTCCCCCATGTCGGTTCGCCGCCTCAGGGCACCCAGCTAACCGCTTCTATTACACCAGAGGTCAGTCTCGAGAGACTGATTCCCTTAGTGAGCTTTCTTGCAGCGTGGAAACTTCTGCCGAATGTGTCTCATTGGGTCCTGCGTACTGTAGAAAGAGGCTACCGAATTCAGTTCGGCTTGCCTCCACCTCGTTTTTCTGGGGTTCTTCCCACTGTGGTGGGTCCCGAGCAGGCTCTGGTTTTGGAGCAGGAAGTACGTACTCTCCTGAGGAAGGAGGCCATCGAGGTGGTCCCTCCTCACAACAGGGAGTCAGGGTTCTACAGCCGGTACTTCATTGTTCCCAAGAAGGGGGGAGGGCGGCGTCCCATTTTGGACTTGCGGCAATTGAACCTCTCAGTCGCTCGACTGAAGTTCAGGATGCTTACGGTCGTGTCTCAGATCAGGTCCGAGGACTGGTTCGTCATGATCGACCTAAAAGATGCGTATTTCCACATCTCCATCCTTCCCCCGCACAGGAAGTTCCTGAGGTTCGCTTTCGGGGGCGAAGCTTACCAGTATCGGGTTCTTCCCTTCGGCCTAGCACTCTCACCCCGCACCTTCACAAAGTGCGTGGATGCTGCCCTGGCTCCCATGCGACTACAGGGCATCCGCATACTGAACTATATCGACGACTGGTTGATTTTAGCTCATTCAGAGCAGATGGCGGCTCGGCATCGAGATGTCGTTCTCGCCCATATGAAGGAACTGGGGTTAAGACTAAACGCCGAGAAAAGCGTGCTTTCTCCAGCTCAGAGAACTGCTTATCTAGGCGTTGTGTGGGATTCGACCACGATGCAGGCACGTTTGTCTCCTGCTCGGATCGAGTCGGTCCTCACAGCGGTCGCGAGAGCGAAAGTAGGCCGGTCACTCACTGTAAAGCAGTTTCAGAGACTGCTGGGCCTATTGGCAGCTGCGTCCAACGTGATACCGTTTGGCCTGCTGCACATGAGACCCCTACAGTGGTGGCTCAAGACCAGGGGGTTTTTCCGAAACAAAGGAAACCCGCTCCGCATGATCAAGGTCACGCGGCGATGCCGCCGTGCCTTAGCTGTGTGGAGAGAACCTGGGTTCTTGTCTCAGGGCCCGGTCCTGGGAGCTCCTGGTCGCCGCGTAGTGCTAGCGACGGATGCGTCCCTCATCGGATGGGGAGCGGTCATGAGTGGCCGTCCTGCCCATGGTCTGTGGAGCGGCCGCCATCTCACTTGGCACATCAACCGCCTGGAGATGCTGGCCGTGTTTCTAGCTCTGAAACACTTTCTCCCAGACCTAAGAGGCCGCCACGTGTTGGTGCGCACCGACAACACGACGGTGGTCTCTTACATCAACCGCCAGGGAGGTCTGCGTTCGCGCCCCCTTTACAGGCTGGCGCTCCAGATCCTTGTGTGGTCCCAAGGGAACCTCCTCTCATTGAGAGCGGCCTACATCCCTGGTCATCTCAACGTGGGAGCGGACGCCCTGTCGAGGCAGGGGCCGGTGCCCGGGGAATGGAGACTCCACCCCGAGGTGGTGGAGCTCATATGGCGTATGTTCGGCAGAGCCCAGGTGGATCTGTTTGCGACGCAGGAGACGTCGCACTGTCCCCTTTGGTTCTCTCTGATTCATCCAGCTCCTCTTGGACTGGATGCCATGGTACAGCCGTGGCCGAGGCTGCGTCTGTACGCCTTTCCTCCGGTCGCTCTGCTCCCGGGAGTTCTGGAGAGAGTGCGTCGGGACGGAATTCGTCTACTGTTAGTAGCCCCGTTCTGGCCGGGCCGAGTATGGTTCTCGGACCTGATTTCCCTCCTAGACGGCTCCCCATGGGAGATTCCGATCAGGAGGGATCTCCTCTCACAGGCGGGGGGCCATCTTCACCCCCGCCCGGAGCTGTGGAAGCTGTGGGTGTGGCCTCTGAGGGGGCACAACTCCGCACTTCCGGTCTCTCAACCGAGGTTGTGGAGACCATCCTCCAGTCCAGAGCTCCCTCTACGAGGAAACTGTACGCCCTGAAGTGGAAGCTTTTCACTTCCTGGTGCGGAGACCGCCGGCTTGACCCTGTTCACTGCCCAGTTGGTACAGTGCTGGAGTTCTTGCAGGCCCGCCTCTCCGCGGGACTGACCCACTCCACCCTGAAGGTGTACGTGGCGGCTATTGCGGCCTGCCACGCCCCTCTCGATGGCCAGTCACTGGACGCATACGTCCACAGAACTGCCCTGTGGAGAAAGGCGGACCAGTTGCTTGTTTGCTTTGGTCCCCCTAAGAGGGGTTTTCCTGCTTCTAAGCAGACCCTCAGCCGGTGGATTGTAGAATCCATTTCTCTGGCTTTCGAGTCCTCTGGTCTCCCCAGTCCCCTGGGGGTCAAGGCTCACTCTACCCGAGCGGTGGCGGCCTCTAAGGCCTTTCTGGCAGGTGTGTCCTTACAGGACATCTGCAACGCGGCGGGATGGTCCACGCCCCTGACCTTTGCCAGGTTTTATGACCTAGATACCCGAGCCACTCCCGGCTCCTCTGTCCTTGTGCCTTAGGCTTGCCTCCTCCTGGAGGCAGGGACTTGTAAGTCTGGCGGCGTGGGTATACTCGTTCCCATAGCGTTTCGTGACGCAGCTCGAGTTCCTGAAGGAGAACGTCTCCAGGTTACGTATGTAACCATGGTTCCCCGAGGGAACGAGACGCTGCGTCTCGGTGCCACACTTCCGGCGTCCCTGCGGCGCTTGCTTCATTTTCCAGTAAGCTAACGCGGGGCTCGCCGCTCGGGCTTTTATGCTTCCGGGTCGCCACGTCACCCCGCCCGTGACGTCTCGCCCATCCATTGGACGGATTAGACACGTGATTCAGAGCGCGGTCACGCGGGGGCGTTCCCATAGCGTTTCGTGACGCAGCGTCTCGTTCCCTCGGGGAACCATGGTTACATACGTAACCTGGAGACGATCTCTCACTTTAAACCACAGTGCTGTTTCCATTAACACTGACGCAAACACTCTGGTGTGAAATGGAAACTAAAGGACAAAACCTTTTCCTGTTAATAAATCATCCAATATTTAAAATATTTTTTTTAGTGTAATACATTATATATTTTAGCTCCTGGTGTTTTTTTTAAAACAATGTTATTTTTCCATACAGGTTACAGTTGTACTGATCAGATGCATGTGTTGTTCTGGCTCTCCGTTGTTAGAGTTGGAGTTCTTGCCTTCATGCTTATTTTCTTTCCAATAATTCTGATTGTTTTCAAATTAAGATTAAATTAGAAATTCAAAAACAAATGGAAGAAATACTGATTTAAGAAAAAAATGTGTTAGATTTAACTAGAGCTAAGTGCTTATACTGGCTGTATACTGGAATGATTTTGGTCTAACTGTAATGTGGAGGTATTTACCAGCTGTACTTACAGCTGCATTTAAGGGCTCCTGAGTGGCGCAGTAGAAAATCGCTCGCCCTATCGTCTCAAGCTCTAATCCAAACGATGCCACAACTATCTGTGGCCTGAAGTCCAAGAGAGCAAAATTGTCCATGCTCTCAGGGAGGGAGGGACATACACTCTCTCCCCTGTCAATCACAGCAACACTATCCAATCATGGGCATCTGTGAGTGTGTTATTCCACACCCTGATGTTGCATGAGCAGTAGTTCATAAAGATGCAGCTGGCTGGTTTCACATGTCTCAGAGATAGCACGTGATAGCCTTCACCCTGCCTGGTTGGTAGCTGTTGTGTGATAGGGGAGTCCTAACTGGAGGAAAGAATTGCTCATGAACAAATTAGAGACGAAGTCATAGAAAAATACAAAAAATGTATTTAATTAAATAAAATCTAAAGTGAATATACAACACACTAGTCCTCTTTATTTCTAAGATTTTTTTTTTTATAACTTCAAAGATAACATCGTATTTTCCACATCACATCATGTACATGTTTGAGAGTCCAGGAAGGCGTATTAGACATATCACATACAACAAATTATGAAAACGATGTTCCTCAGTTTGTAATAACATGAGTCATGCTGTAAAATATGTAAAATAAAAAATGAAATGTAAATAATAACTTGGCACTTCAGCAGTCATTAATATATATTTTTTTATCCATTTTAATATTTAGTATTTGGAATTTAATTTCAGTTTAAGCAGTAGACCACACGTTTTTAAGCCCCTTAATATTTATGGAAATATTATAGAAATATTGTAACCATAAAATATTAACCACAAAATGTGTACTCAGATTTGATAATATTTAATCCTCAATGGTGTAGATGTATGGAGCCGGTATAGTGCACACGGTGACACAAAGGCCTGAAAGTGATCTATATGACCTTAGATAGGAATGGGTAGCCTGCAGGAAATGTATAACACGGAGGCCTGAAAGCACATTATATGAACTTACATAGGCAGTGGTAGCCTCCTAAGTGGGGAGAGCAGGAACCATCTGTACATTTAAGAGTTAGGGAGCTTTTGTCTGCAGACAACTGCTCGGCTTAATTCTGGAAAGAATAAAGTCTAATGGCATCAACAACCAGGCTCTCCAGAGTGATCTTTGATCTGCATGAATCACTACAACAATATACGTAATTTAAAACACAATGCCATGCCATGCTTGTAAACAGTGCTGTTCTTTGTTGCATGTCTGTTGGTACCAAAGGAAAATAATAATAAAAACAGCAAATGAATGAACATAAAGTGATGTATGTAAAGGAATTCTTCCATGTGAAGGCAAACCTGCAATTATAAGCCCACTCCAAACAAGCCCAGAATCAGTCCTGTGTGCCGACTTAATTATTTGGACCAAGTGTCAAAGCACTCTTGAAGCATATGAAGAGGTTTTACTGGCTACAGCAGCACTTTCTCACATCACACAATGCTTTCACTTTAACAGAAATAACACTGTGTTTTCAAGCCTCAGACTTAAGAGTTTTAGCCAGTAGCTCACACTGACTTATTTTGCATCACTTCAACAATCGAAATGTCGCGAAAATCGCGTAGCGCCACCCCACCATATAAGGTATGCAAATATATGCAAATATTGTGGTGCAACAGTCAATGGTAACTTTTCCTAATTTTGGAATGAATTAACAGCAATATTTGAACTCCGTTACATATGTTGAGATGACAAGTATCAACATTCCGCGTGTAATTTTAATGTTAAACATTATTATATTATATTATAATTTTATTTAAATTTTTTTTTATATATTTAATGACCTGTTCTTACCATCTATCTAATGGTAATGGTAATGGACCAATGCACAATTGCCATTTTAAGTTTCTTATTCTGCATTATTTCATAACATTAACAGTATTTGATTAATTTTTTTTTGTAATTTTACATTTTTATTTTACATTTTATTTGAAAATAAACATTATGATATATGGATACAATATCATTACATCAAGTGGTGGAATCAGTTACAGTTGCAGTTAAAGTTTCTTTATTTTTGCAAAGACAAGCAAATCCAAAACGAGAAACAGGGTCAAAGTCAACAAACAGGCAGAAGTCAGGAGATGTGCAAACAGAGTTACTTGGGCAAGAGACAAAGACATAAACCAGAATCCAGAAACGTAGCCATAACCATAAACACTAGAGCACAGAGATAGAAGGCTTGGTATAGACAGGTATGTGACACTGATCATATACTTCACAATGATCTGTTGAAGTGAGAGTCTTTAAGTAGTGTAACTGTGATTGAGTCCAGGCATGTGCAATCAGAATTATGGTGAACATGAGAAGGTACGTGAAGGATGGGTGTTGTAGTCCTGTTTTTAGGCCTGTCCGTGTTACGTGAGCTGGAGAGCACTGCCTCTTCCGGTGTTGATATGACACATTAACATAATGTGGCATGATGGACTAATGCCTATCTGCCCTGTGATGTCATTAATTGGCGCCGTGTCGAGCGTATATATATATATATAAGCGACACACACCGGTAGCTCAGGAATGCGTCATTTCCCGGGATATCACCCCGTTTCCTGGCCTGTGGTTGGAAGCTGCTCTGACACCTTTTGCTGTCTGCTCTTCCGAGTTGGCTTCATTGTCTGAAAAGTGGGTGATAACATTACTGCCGGTTTAGTGCTCTTCATCTTATCGCGTGTGGATTAAATTTATATACATCTGCTTTTCATTAGGTATGTATTTTATTTGATTAGCGCAATGGTGTATCGGCTGTTGTAGTTGGGTGTTTGGCAATTTGTTCTATTTTCAGCTCAGCGCTATCAGTTTTGCATACGTTCAGCGATGCTTGAATGTAGGCCGAGTAACTGAGTATCCTATTATATCCAGAGTCCTGAGGCCATTTTAACAGTAGATTGGTGTTTGTATGGTCAACTTGGAACATTATTATTTTGTCTTTATTTGTTGTTTGTTTAGAATTGTTTGTGTTAATTTAATTTGTGTATAGTTAAGTGTATTGAAGTCTGGCAGAACATTGAAGCCTTGTGGCTTGTTTTTATTTGTTATCTGCAACAGGGCTACTATTTTGTGTGCTAATTTTGTGTGTGTGTGTGTTTGAGTGTGTGTTTTCTTCTAGGAGCTGCAGGCCTCCATAGGAGTAGGGAGTGTGGCTGTCCTCCTCTTTTTGGTGGTGGCGTCTTTGCACCGAATGCTGTGCCTTGCAGTGTGCACGGGGATTTTCTGCTGGTACATGTGTGAGTGTGGGGTGTGAATAGGGTGAACAATTACCTTTTTGCCCAGTCTGCCCCGTAGTTGAGCCGCAGCTCTGTGAAGTTGCCTTTAGTGTAATGGGATATTTAGGTGTTTGGGTCATTCTTCAATTGGTGTGGCAAGTGGTGTCCCTCTACTTTACAACAGTCGAAATAAACTTTAAATACCAATAAATCACAAAATGTTTACATGTTTGTATTCTGTAGGGTAAACACAATTTGTGCAGTGTTAATAGTTACATTTTTGTTTTTTGTATTTAATTGAGTTTGAGAGATTGCATTTATAACAAAATATGCATGTTCCCCGCCATGCCTCAGAGAGGTATCATGGAATGTAATTGCAACAATATAACATTTTTAACACAAATAAAGTGGTTATATTGTGAATATAGATTTTTTTTAACATATACAATTTTATTAAATTGTTTTAAAAAATACATATTTTGTTATATCTAAGACAAAAGTTGTGTCCCCCAAATTCATGTCTGTGGTGTTACAACAATGGATGTCGCCCCTTTAAGAAAAGGGAGAAATCTATTTGGACTACGTCCTGTGTGTAAAGGTCATTGCAGGTGCTGGTTGATCTGAGAGGTGCATGGTGAGTACATTATTTCTTATTAATTTTCTTAAAGTTAGCTAAATTTCTGACAATTTCATGTGTCACACTTTATTAGTGTCTGTGGTGTTATGTTGATAACTTGCAGATCTGACATATTTTAATCAAAATTTTGATAAATACATACTTATTAATATTTCCAAAATGTCCCCTGATCTTTGAATCATCATGATGGCAGCCTCCATTTTAGAAAAGTCTGGATGATTTAGGCTAATTTGTCTGTGGTGTTACTGTCTGTGGTGTTACTGTCTTTCCTGGTAACACCACAGACTCTATAGTAACTCCACAGACAATATACAGAAATGTTATATTTTTAATAAAACACATAGGACATTCATAATCATATAATTGTATCTCTCTTGTCAGGTATGGCAAGATTAACTGCTGCTGAAAAGCAGCGTCTTTATAGACAGCGCAGAGATGCAGACCTAGTTAGAAGAGCAGAGTACCTTCAAAAGAAAAAGCAGACCTTTTTAAAAGACATTCAGTGCAAAAAAAGACTGAGAATATGAGATCTCTCAGATAGGGAAAAGAGAGCAGCAAGGAAGAAATGGAGAATATATAAGACAGAATACAGGGCAAGAAAGAGCAGAGAGTCACAACAGGGCACCTTGACTCCACCAGATACACCATTAAGTTCAGATAGTCCAAGGAGGATACCCAGCATATCCAGGTCAGGTTTTAGGATGAATAAAAGAGATTGTAACTGTAAATCATATTTTGTATGTAAATAATTCAAATTATATACTTAACCATTTGTAAGTGATGGCACGTGGCTTAATCATATTTTGACGTATTGCAGGCAAAAAATCCATGGAAAAAAGAAAAGCCACCGAGAGAGAAGGCAATGCTACTGACAACTGAAAAAGCTGCAACATAAACTTGAAAGGGAGAAAAAAAGGCTGCAAAATACAAAACAAAATGTGGCTGTCTAAAGAAGAAAATGCTGAAAATTAATCCTGAGAGCCCCACAACCAAAACAGTAAGCATTCTTGAGGGAAGCAATGCCTCATCACTGGTCAAAAAAACCCTTAGGTTTCACTTCTCTCTTTTAAGTGAAATAAAGGCAAGATATTCTGCAGCAAAAAAAGAAAGGGTCAAATAAATTTATGCAGGTGGAAAACATGTGGGAGAGAACTTGATTTCATAAGACAGAAGAATATAATCTCTCAAGGTCTAAGGAGCACTGTCAAACAATTCTTTCTGAGATATGATGTGAGTAGGGTTGTCACCGGAAAGAAGAACACAGTCACTGTAAGAAAAATAAAAAAGCAAAGAAGAATTCTCTGTGCCACAATGGTCAATCTCCACAAGAAGTTCACTGCAGAGCATAAGCATGTGTCTTACTCTTCTTTTTGTGCCCAGAGACCATTTTGGATTACACAGCCAAAAGAGGCTGACCGGGATACTTGCCTCTGCAAAACCCATGAGAACTTGCAGTATATGGCAGACAAACTGTTTTCACTTGGCATCCTTACTTCTAAAAATCTGGAGGAAAAGGCTGATGCCACTGCGTGCAATATGACAAAAAAGGAGTGTGCATATGGCCAATGCAAAGAATGCAAGATGACTACGTGTTCACTCTTCAGATACCCTCAGAACAAAGAGGTAAATCTGACTCAGTGGTCCCTTGAAAAGATAAGTCACGTGAATGGTTGTAATAGCTCCACTGTTACAATCAAAAAGGAAATTGCTATAACAGAGGATGAACTTGTGACTCAGTTTCAGGACAGATTGTTTAACTTCCGTGGACACATCTATAACATCAGATGGCAGTATTCCCTGTACAGGAAACTGCGTGAAAACCTTGGCCCAAATGAATGCCTCATCCATGGAGATTTCAGTGAAAATTACTCCTGCAAATATGCAAAAGAGATACAGGCAGTTGATTTTGGGGGTTCACACAAGCAGGCAACATTTCATACAGGTGTGTTTTATGTCCAGGCTGAGCCAGCACCAGTGACCTTCTGCTCTATATCACCAAGCAGAAGACATGACCCTCCTAGCATTTGGGAACTCCAGCACATACAGAATAGTTCCACTAGGATCCTGATGAGGGTGCGTAAATACGAACACATCACACCAATTCTTCAATCATTACACTGGCTTCCCATTTCCGCTCGGATTGAATACAAGGTCTCCCTCCTCACACATCAGTGCATCTATGGCAATGCCCCCACTTACCTTAAAGAACTCCTCACCCCACAGATTTCAGCACGTCCCCTCCGCTCTACAAACACTCATTGTCTCCTCCCCCCTAGGACGAAGACCCGCACCATTGGGGATCGAGCCTTTTGCGCCGCTGCTCGTCGCCTATGGAATGCCCTCCCTGGACAGCTGAGGGCTCCACAAATGACTGATGCTTTTAAAAGGGGTCTAAAAACTTACCTTTTTAAAAAGTGTTTTAATATTTATAGTTTAAATTTCTGTGCTAATCTCAGTTGGCAGCTGGTTTTAATTGCTGTATGTTATTATGACTCTTTTCTGTAGCACTTTGAGATTTTCTTTAAAATGTAAAGTGCTTTATAAATAAAATGTATTATTATTATTATCAATCAGGAAGTGATATGCTCACTGTCACATAATGGTTAAAGAAATTGTACATTGTGTGTAGAGTGAAAGCAGGGACTCCAGCAAGACAAGGTATGACAACATAAATAAAAAGGAGATCCAACCGGTAACACAGACATGAGGGTGATCTGGAACATAAAGCGGCCAGCCGCTCCATCATCAACAAACCTGAGTGAACGTATGAGAGTGGGGGAAAAACAGCATCCAAACATCCCAGTTCCCCTAAACACTCTATGCCCATGAGCTCTCCAGATCTGCTCCTTTACCTAAGAAAAAAACTACTGACAAAGGGCTTGACTAAAGAAAGATGTTTTCAGACTCGACTTAAACACTGAGACTGTATCTGAGTCCTGAACACTAATTGCAATGCTGTTCCATAACTGTGGGGCTTTGTAAGAGAAAGCTCTGCCCTCTGCTGTAGCAATCACTATTCGAGGCACCAACAAAGAGCCTTTTGATCGAAGTAGGTGTGGTGGATCATAAAACACCAGAAGTTCACTCAGGTACTGCGGCACAAGACCATTCGGTGCTTTATAGATCAGCAGTAATATTTTATAATCAATGCGAAATTTGATTGGGAGCCAATGCAGTGTGAATAAGATAGAGGTGATGTGGTCATATCGTCTGGTTCTAGTAAGAACACTAGCTGCTGCATTCTGGACTAAGTGGAGCTTGTTTATGCACCAGTAGAATGTCCAGACAGTAAGGCATTACAATAATCCAACCTAGAGGTAACAAAAGCATGAACTGTTTTTCTGCATTGTGTAGTGACGTTATATTTCTTATCTTAGCAATATTTCTGTGATGAAAGAAGGCTATCCTAGTAATATTAGCTACATGAGCTTCAAGTGAAGGACTGGAGTCAATAAACATGTTGATCTGGAAGATTTGTCTATTAATTATGAACTAAACAAAATTTTTAATAAATGTTGAAAATTGATTTAAACAAAATTAAATGAAATTTGATTAATTATGGTAATTAAGATCATTCACGTAAATTTCTGTCTGGAATTTAGTTTCAGGTTAAGCAGTCAAATCTCATCAGTAATGCAGAAACCACTCGTCTTTATATTCAGCCCTGTTGCACTTAAAGGCCCTTAGTATTTCTGGAAAAGTGGAAAATGTATTACGTTTACAGATGTACTGGCTACAAAAAAGTTTTAGCTAATCTAAAGTAATTACAATATTCAAAAGATTTAGCATCTTTATAAAGCTCCCAAGCAAAATAAATTACAAAATAAAAGTTTAAGCAAATTGTGTACCATGAGCCATTTCTTGATAGTTTAACCTTCAAAATAAAAAAAAAAAAATTTTTTTTTTACATTCTAGGAAACTAGAAACTTTAAGAGAAAATGCTGAGAAAACATTCCAAATGTAAGGCTTTCAGAAAAAAAACCCCAGCAGATAATGAAAGTAAAATTAAAATAAAAGTGATAAAAATCATTAAATAAATTTAAAAAACAAATACATCCATCAAGTAAGGCAAATTAGTACATTACAAAGGTTTGGAAATGGTGATAAAACTTACAGCAATAAAAATGTTTTTGTCTCATTAAAATATGACACATCTGTCTACAAACTGGGTGAATAATTGCATTTATATTGTATTTCAAGTGTGAAGTCATTTCTCTATATCTATTTTATTTTAACTTGTGCATAAACGTCTTCATGGCTCTTGTCTCTGGATGCTCTGGAGGATGAAGGTTTCTTAGCAAAACTCACAGCTGCATAGTTCAAGGCATCTTCATCATCAGCCTGATAAAGAACAAGAGCCATTTATAAACCAGAGCACATTAAAAGACTACAAATAATTATTACATTGATAGTTTGTAAATAGTTGTCTGCTAAAATTCTCTGTGCATTGTGGATTGTAGGTCAGATGTGAATTTATTTAACAGAACAGAATCACAGTTAATAGAAGACTGGATTACCTGATTGGTGGGAATTTGATGGTTTCTTGATGAAGCACCTGAACAATAATACACATATGTAAAGTTTAAATGTAGAAAGGATTCACATTTTGGTGACATCTTTATACAATGACTCTATAAATAATAATAATAAAAGTAAACAAACCTTTTCTTTGATTTTTAAATAAAATTCCAATCAGAACCGCAATTAGAATAAGAGATATTATTATGGAGGTTGTTAAGGCAATAATCCAATACACATTTCCTGAAATGATAAAAAAAATGGACAACTTGTATGAATATTGTATGTTTTTTTTTTTAACAGGAAAAGGTTTTAACTAGAGAAAATTCTGTTATAGAAAGTGAAAGGAAGCTTATTTGATCAAAATTCTTACCTTCTCCATTGCTGCTGTTCGAACCCTGGAGTGTAACAGAATCTGTGTTCTTGTTAACCGTTCCAGGTGTAGAACAGAGTTTCATCTCTTCACCTTTACAAATAAAATGGAAAAGCAGCAAATGAACAGAAATGATACTAAATATGAATAATGTGAAATATTCAACATTTAATGCATATGTACACATAATTCTGGTTAAAGTGTTGATCTGGAATTAGCAGATGTGGAAAATACGATGTTATCTTTCAAGTTATAAAAAAAATTTTAGAAATAAAGAGGACTACTGCATTGTATATTCACTTTAGATTTTACTTTTATTAAATGCATTTTTTGTATTGTTCCATGACTTCCTCTCTAATTTGTTCATGAGCAATTCTTTCCCTCCAGTTAGGTCTCCCCTAGCACACAACAGCTACCAACCAGGCAGGGCGAAGTCTATCACGTGCTATCTCTGAGACATGTGAAGCCAGCCAGCTGATCTAACATATTGTTCTCTTAAATCAGTATTTCTTCCATTTGTTTTTGAATTTCTAATTTGATCTTAATTTGAAAACAAGGAGGATTATTGGAAAGACAATAATCATGAAGGCAAGAACTCCAACTCTAACAATAGAGAGCCAGAACAACACATGCATCTGATCAGTACAACCTGTATGGAAAAATAAAATTGTTTTAAAAAACATCTTAAGCTAAAGTACATAATGGAGTACACTGAAAAAATACTTTACAATATTGGATGATTTATTAACAGGAAAAGGTTTTAACTAGAGAAAATTCTGTTATAGAAAGTAAAAGGAAGCTTATTTGATTAAAACTCTTACCTTTTCCATCGCTGCTGTCTGAACCCTGGAGTGTAACAGAATCTGTGTTCTTGTTAACTGTTCCAGGTCTACGACTGGGTTTCATCTCTAAACAGAAATGATACTAAATATAAATAATGTGAAATATTCAACATTTAATGCATATGTACACATAATTCTGGTTAAAGTGTTGATCTGGAATTAGCAGGTTATCAGAGTAAAACTGTTTACCTTCAAATTGCAGACGTGTTCCAGATGTGAACTTTAGTAAACTTCCCTCCAGTTCTACACAGAAATAATCTCCTCGATCATTTTCTCTTACTCCATTAATGTTGATATCAAACTTATGGGCATTTACAGTAATAGTGAAGCGGCTATCTTTAAATCCCTCAGCAAATTTGTAGCCCAAAGTGTCACTGTATGGTCTTGCAAATAACTGAGGCAATATTCCAAAACTCTGTCTGTACCAAAATAAATTATTTTTGTTTTTGACGCTGCTAATGTTACACTCCATAGTTACATCTTCTCCAGGCTTTACTGTTTTCACGTGAAGCTCCTTGATGTCAGAAGATTTTCCTGTAAAAAAGTGTTTAATATTTAATGATATCAGTAAATTAGTTAAATATGTAATATTACTATTTTAAATGAAAGTTTTCAAATGTTACTCACCAGCTGTGCAGAGACAAAGCAGAGAGTAAAGAGCGACAAAGAGTGCGATCATCGTTCCTGTTTAGACAAAGTGATAGTGAGGTAATGAACTTGTGTGTTCAGTAGAAAACCAGGTCCAGACTCACACCTGATTGGATGTTTTGAAGCTGTGGACTGATTTGATTGGTCCATTAGCTGTAGTGAGATGTGAAGCTCACAGTGAATTCTTGTCTATTCTGATTCTGTGATGAGTCACATGACTTTACAGATATGATCTACTGGAGCTCTATCAGTCCTGTGTGCTGGAACCTCTCTGATAGAAGAAGTTTAATGAAGTGCTTTTAGGTCAGCAGATCTAACAACCCCAAAGAGGAATAATGTGTAATCCCGCTGTGGGGGAGCGGGACGCAGTACAGTTTCAGTATGGTCCTTTCACAAATCATTTGTCTAAGGTAGAAACTGGAGTGAGCGTTTATACAGGGTTTTACAGTAAATATCAGACATTTGAGGGAAAAAAGCGCATCTGAATTATTTAAGATGTAGACACTAGAAAGGTTTACAGTAGAAAAGTTTTTTTTTGTTTTTCATTTCTTTTTAAAAAGATGTTGCATACAGCAGCTAATGAGAAAGTGCGTATATAAATTTATAGTTTTAACATTTAATTCTAAAAAATGGAGTGACAGCTTTTTTCCTCGATGTGCTTAGTAGTTACTGTAAAACCCTGCATATACACACACTAGAGTTTCTACACAACAGGTTTACCATTGATAATTAAATTATATATTTAATGACATGTTCTTACCACCTATCGAATCCACATGTTTCATGTGTTAATAACTTTCTAACCACATCATTGCACTTATCCTTTTAAGTTTCATGTGCAGTGTTCCTTAATGACATTAACAGCATTTGACATGTAAATTAGTCACAGTAGTTAAGTACTTAGCATTTCTAGCTAAGTCCCAGCATTTCTAACAAAATAAATGAATGTAGTGTGTTATTTACGCTTGTCTAACTCCAATTACTAACTGATGCCTTTGTATGTATGTTTTAGTTTCACTCTTTTCATGCAAATTAAACACCTCAACATCACATCGTGGTCCGGGGGTCACTGTGTGGAGGAGTGGAACTTACTGGATAGCTGAGTGAGGTAGCCAGTGAGGCCAGTACACTTCCAGTTTCAAGTTTGGTGATGTTGGGGAAAGGGTTGTTATTGTCAGTGGAGGAGACAGAATGCCTTATTGATAAATAAAACCACACTTTGCTAGGACTCGAGCAACGTTACTGTAAGGAGCTCACCCTTGTGCTGCGAGTGTTTGTACTGAGAACATTAAAAAATACACACGTCTCATGTCAGCCTCCGTGGCTAAAATCTTCTTACACCAGAACAGCTCCTCATTTGCAGGGACTCCTCCATGATGACATGTTACCTGAGTGATGGTATCATATGAAACTAATAAAAAACAATAAAAGGATGAACCTCCAGCAAAGATGCATATGCATAAGTGAGGTATGGAATTGCAGAAGTGATCCATGGCTCAGAATTAATTCCTCTGTGTGAAAGCTAACCTGAGATTATGAGCCCCGCCCCCAAACAAGCCTAGAAGCAGTCATGAGAGTGGACTCAAGTGTTGAGGCCAAGTGTGAAAACGCTCTTAACACATTTGTAGAAGTGTTACTGGCTGCAGCAGCACTCTCACATCATGCAGTTGTTTCAGTTTAACAGAAATAACATTGTGGTTTCTGAGACTGAGTGTTTTAATCAGCAGCTCATACAGAGTTATTTTGGGTCACTTCAACAGTCCAAATGTCTTTGTGTTAGAATCTCAGGCTGACACACATAAGAGCTGGAGTTCATTAATAAAAATGTCTCAAAAAATATCATGTAGAATGTTGAGAGCACTATTTATTCAAAATGTGCTAGAGACTGTTCTTTATAAAACAGGACTGCGCTAATGTAGCCGGGTAGGAAGAGAGAAATATATATTTTTTTATATATAGGTGCGTGATGAACTTCCCAAAACTTCCCTTTTGGGCTAGGAACTATAAATTAAGGTGTTTTCAAGTGGGACATTTATCTGTGTTACGTGCTATACCTTCCGGGAGAGCGCGGGAGTTACATCAGCCTCAGACCGCGATTAGACGCTGGCGAGGCAAGACGCTCGAGTTCCTCTTCTCTTCTCCCAGTTCAAAATGAGTGTGTGGGAGGAGGATAGCACAGTGATTGTTACTAACGAAGTGTCCCATGTGTTTCCAGATGCAATAAATAGAGGTGTTTAAGGCTGACCCGCTGTTTCCGGTGTGAGTTCTCTTATGTGCAGAATCGGATCTGCTACACTAACACATCTCTGCGTTCCACATTTACCCATAATCCCCCTCTCTGTATCATGACACAAAGGCACAAACACGTGTTAACACAGAAGTTTAAACCAGGCTTTACTCTGCGTGTGTGTGTGTGTGTGTGTGTGTGTGTGTATATGTGTGTGTGTTTAGGTGTGAACACTGGAGGGATGGGCCGCTACATCTTTGAAGAGCCAAGTACTGAGCCTCAGCCATGAATCCATCACACACACTGAAAAATACAAACAGTGTGACCTAAGAAAAACACTTAATATAATATAAATTTTTATAAAATCTGGTCCTGATCTCTTTGGTGGTAGTATGGACTATACGTAAGAATGCACCATATTTCTAGACCTGAAGTGCCGGCTGTGTGCTACCACACCTCCATCTCGGTCAGAACCACTGGATTTATAAAAGTCTAACATCTCTTACAGCCCTGATAAAGAAAGAATCAAACTCTTTTGTTTATATCTCTCACTTTAAACCACAGTGCTGTTTCCATTAACACTGACACACACTCTCTGGTGTGAGATGGAAACTAGAGGACAAACGTCTCAAACCAAACACCAGCGTGAGGCCATTAAGGTTTTTACCACATCAAAGGTGCTGAAACTGCCAGACTCATAGACTGCAGCAGCACTTTGTCTAAAAGTTTTGCATGAATAAGTTTAAACATGTTTCATACAGGTTAATCTTTAAAGGATTCCTATCTACCAAAAGTGTGAGATTCCTATTTCCTCTCTACCAAAGGTGTGAGATTATACTTTAATTATTACCAATTCTTTCTCTGTTGTTATGTCCTTTAAGGTGGATAACAGGCCTCACACAGATAGAGCACAGTCTGTAGCACAGTTTGAATAAATAGTGCTCTCAAAATTCTACATGATATTTTTAGAGACATTTTTATTAATCAACTCCTGCTCTTTTGTGTGTCAGCCTGAGATTCTAACACAAAGACATTTGGACTGTTGAAGTGACCCAAAATAAGTCTGTATGAGCTGCTGATTAAAACACTCAGTCTCAGAAACTCAGAAACCACAATGCTATTTCTGTAAGACATCTCTAGTTTACGCATGTCACCATGGTTCCCCGAAGGGAACGAGACGCTGCGTCGAAACACTTTGGGAATGCCCTGGCGAGACCATGTTGTGAAGCATGTGTGAAATCAGTCCAATGGAGAAGCGAGACGTCACGAGCGGGGTGACTTGAGCAACCAGGAAGCATAAAGGCACACCTGGCAAATGCACGTTAGCTTCTGCTGAACCGAGCGCCTGCAGGGATGCAGGGAGTATGGCAGAGTAATGCAGCGTCTCGTTCCCTTCGGGGAACAATGGTTACAATGCCTGAAGATCCCCTATCCTCCTGAGAGAGGATATAGCGAGCAAAAAGATAGTCTTCAGCGTGAGGAGCTTATCAGAAATATTTTCAATGGGTTCGAAGGGGGCATTGCACAAAGCCTCCAGAACCACCGCCAGGTCCTATGAGGGTAGCTTGGTGTGCTGTACTGGCCTCAGCCTCCGGGTGCCACGGAGGAAATGTGTAACAAACAGGTGTCTTCCCAATGACTGACCACCTAGAAGGGCGTGGTAAGCAGCTATGGCCGCCACGTAAATCTTCAGAGTGGAGGGAGATAACCCTGCAGAGAAGCGCTCCTGCAGAAACTCCAGAACTGTACCAACTGGGCAGTTGACTGGGTCTTGCATTCGCTGTCCGCACCAAGAAGTGAAAAGTTTCCACTTCAAGGCATACAGTTTCCTCGTGGCGGGAGCTCTGGACTGGAGTATGGTCTCTCTCTCCAGAACTCTTGGGAGCACAGCGATCAGGGGAAAAGCATAAAGACGAAGCCTCGGCCACATCTGCACCATGGCATCCAGCCCAAGCGGAGCTGGATGCGTGAGGGAGAACCAGAGCGGACAGTGTGTCATTTCCTGCGACGCAAATAGATCCACTTCTGCCTGGCCGAACTCCCTCCAGAGGAGCTCCACCACCTTGGGGTGGAGCCTTCATTCCTCGGGCCTCAGCCCCTGTCTCGACAGGATCTCTGCTCCCTGATTGAGGTGCCCAGGATGTAGACTGCTCTGAGTGAGAGGAGCTTTCCCTGAGCTTACAGGAGGATCTGGTGCACCAGCCTGTATAGGGGGCGAGAGCGCAGACCCCCCTGTCGGTTGATGTAGGAGACCACCGATGTGTTGTCTGTGCGGACAAGCACATGATGTCCCCTTAGGTCTGGAAGGAAGTGTTTTAGAGCTCGAAACACGGCCAGCATCTCCGGGCAGTTTATGTGCCACATGAGATGATGGCCTTTCCACAGACCCTGGGCAGAGCGGCCACTCATGACAGCTCCCCAGCCCGTGAGGGAGGCGTCCGTCATTAGCGTTACATGATGACAGGGAGCCCCCAGCACCAGGCCTTGTGGCAGGAACCAAGGTTTCTTCCACATGTCTAAGGCACGTAAGCATTGCCGCGTGACCTCAATCATGCGAAGCGGGTTCTCCCTCGGGGAAAACCCCTTGGCCCTGAGCCAACACTGCAGGGGTCTCATGTACAGCAGGCCAAAAGGTATCACGTTGGACTCAGCTGCCATCAGACCCAACAGTCTCTGAAACTGTTTGACAGTGAGTGACTGGCCTTGAGAATCGCGTCGATACGAGCAGGAGACAACTGTGCCTGCACCGTTGTTGAATCCCACACCACACCCAGATAGGTGGAGAAAGCACACTTTTCTTGGCGTTTAGCCATAACCCCAGCTCTTTCATATGGGCGAAGACGACATCTCGATGCCAAGCCGCTGTCTGCTCTGACTGAGCTAGAATCAACCAATCATGGTTGTAATTCAGTATGCGGATGCCCTGGAGTCGTAGCGGAGCCAGGACTGCATCCACACACTTCGTGAAAGTGCGGGGTGAGAGTGACAGGCCGAATGGAAGAACCCGATACTGGTATGCTTCGTCCTCGAAAGCAAACCTCAGGAACTTCCTGTGTTGAGGAAGGATGGATACGTGGAAGTACGCGTCCTTGAGATCTATCATGACAAACCAGTCCTCGGACCTGATCTGAAACACGATCTCTTTGATATTGAGCATCTTGAACCGAAACTGTTTGATAGCGCAGTTCAGTAGACGCAGATCCATGATTGGACGCAACCTCCCATCCTTCTTCGGAACGATGAAGTAGCGGCTGTAGAACCCGGACTCTCTCGAGAGAGGAGGAACACGTTCTATGGCCTCCTTCCTTAAAAGAATGTCTACTTCTTGTTCCAATATCAGAGCCTGCTCGGGTCCCACTAGTGTAGGAATTATCCTGTTGAAGCGAGGCGGACGAGAACCAAACTTTATTCTGTAACCTCCTTCTACAGTCTGCAGGACCCATTGTGAGACATTTGGCAGAAGTTTCCACGCTGCCAGAAAGTCTACTAACACTCTGTTTCTGCGTCTGGGGCTGCTCCCACTCAGCAGCTCCAAAGACCTGGGAACAGTGAGGGAGGAAGCGCTGGAATGCCGCCGCCTGCTTCTTCGCCTCCTGAAACCTCTCGACGACAGTATCAACTGTGCCGCTGAAGAGGCCAGAAGGCGATAGTGGGGCATCCAGCAGGAAGAATCTGTCCTTGTCTTGAAGCTCAGACAGATTCAACCACAGGTGCCGCTCCGTGGCCACCAACACTGCCATTGAACGGCCAATGGCTCTGGCAGATTCTTTGGTGACCCGGAGCGACAGATCTGTGGCCCGACGAAGTTCAGCGACCACATCGGATTCCCCTTCCTCCCTTTCGTCCAGGTCTTTTAGCAGGTCTGCCTGGTACGCCTGCAACACCGCCATAGTGTGCAGACACGCACCGGCCTGACCTGCCGCCGTATAAGCTTTGCCAACCAGGCTGGATGTCAGTCTTACTGGCCTGGTGGGAAGCCTTGGGGCCTTCAGAGACGATGCTGAAGACGGGGAGAGATAGCTCGCGACCGTCTGCTCCCCTGCCGGCATCACCCCGTATTCGTTGTCATTCAGCCCTGTGATGTTCGAGTAATTCAAAACTGTAGGGCTGAAGAGTCGGAATGAATATGGTTTCTCCCACGATCTTGACACCTTGGTGTGGAGATCGGGGAAAAACAGAAGGCCCCGTTGTGAATGCTGTGATTTAGCTCCAAGGAAGTGCTCTTCCAGCTTGCTTTTGGGACGAGCATCCTGCTTCTCGGCCGGCCAATCGATTTTGAGCTTGGCTACAGCACAAGTGACAACCTCCACGAGCTCCTCATACGTGAGGGACTGTGGTGGCGAGCCCACAGTCTCCTCTGTGTCGACGCTCATCACGTCGACCTCCTCGGAGGAAGACAGATGAAACACCTGGCTCTCTCTCCGGGGGGAAGAAACCGCGGGGCGGGCTTCCGATCCCTGAGAGGGAGCCGTGGATCTAGCGGGTGAGGACCGAGATAAGGACGAGCCCGTCTCGGATCCATCCGCTATATCCACTTGCGATCCCCACGATAACAGTCTCCGCTGTGCCTCGGCAACAGTGGGACCGGAGCCAGCAGGATCGCGAACCTGGCTGCTTTCATCGAAGATGGCCAGACGGGAGTGGAGCACACGGAGTGGAAGAAGCTCACAATCATGACAGTTAGCCCCCTCGAGAGCTAACCGTGCATGCTCTGCTCCCAAACAGATGATGCACAAATTGTGTGTATCCCCACCTGAGAGATAGCGTGGGCAGGCAGGACCACACTATTTGAAACACCGTCTGCTCACCACAGACTTTGATTTTCGCTTTGACAGTGCTTCATACACAGACGCGCTCGCTGATGAGCAAAAACTAACATGTGCATTTGCCGCATGCCTTTATGCTTCCTGGTTGCTCACGTCACCCCTCTCGTAACATCTCACTTCTCCATTGGACTGATTTCACACGTGCTTCAGAACATGGTCTCGCCAGGGCGTTCCCAAATCGTTTCGACGCAGCTCAAGTTCCTGAAGGGGAACTTTGTTTGCACATCTCCTGACTTCTGCCTGTTTGTTGACTTTGACCCTGCTTCTCATTTTGAATTTGTTTGTCTTTGCAAAAATAAAGAAACTTTAACTGCAACTGTAACTGATTCCACCACATGATGTAATGATATTGTATGCATATATCATAATGTTTATGTTCAAATAGAATGTAAAATAAAAATGTAAAATCACTACAAAAAAATTAATCAAATACTGTTAATGTTATGAAATAACAAGGAATATGAAACTTAAAAGGGCAATTGTGCATTGGTCATTAGAAAGTTAATTAACACATAAAACGTGTGGCTTTGATAGACGGTAAGAACAGATCATTAAATATATGATTTCCTTATAATGTTTAACATTAAAAATACACTCTGAATATTGATACTTGTCATCACAACATATGTAACGGAGTTCAAATATTGCTGTTAAATTCAATTCAATTTTATTTCTATAGCTCTTAACAATAGACATTGTCACAAAGCAGCTTTACAGAAATAGATGGATTCACAAAAAATATATTGTAGATATGTGAATTTATCCCTAATGAGCAAGCCAGAGGTGACGGTGACAAGGAAAAACTCCCTGATACAATATGAGGAAGAAACCTTGAGAGGAACCAGGCTCAAAAGGGAACCCATCCTCATCTGGGTGCAATGGATAGTGCAATTATAAACAAATCTCTTCTATTATTGTGTACTATATGGACGAATAGTGCAATTGTGCAACCAGTAAATTCATCACAGTTTTTGCAAGAAGTCTGGTTAGTTAAAATCTATCCACCGTCCACTGATGGAGTCCTGAGTACGAAGGTGCTCGTGGCAACTGCAGCCCCAAAGCCATTACAGCAATCGCGAACTCAACCGACGAGAACTCCAACCAGAAGTAGGGCATCAGGATGGGTCAGGCAGGTCCGGGGAGCAGAAGTGGTCAGCACCACTGGCATCTCAGAAGTAGCATGTGTAGCTCGACAGAGAGCAAGAGAGAGAGAGAGATCGAGAGAGAGGGAGAGAATGTTAAATTCATGCTGAAATTGGGAAAACTTACCATTGGCTGTTGCACCACTATATTTACATATATTTGCATACCTTATATGGTGGGGTGGTGCTACGCTTTATATCTCTCACTGCCAGTAAGTTGCTCTGATGATTGCTCTATTGTAAGTAAAAATTAATTATGGTTGTTTTCAGGTGCAGGTTTACAGCTTGAATCACACACTATCAGCGTTCAGATTCTGTCGGTCAGGTCCAGTGTATGATATTTGCAATGATAAAGCCGATGGTATCTAATTGCGCCATTAACCTGCATGTGAACTCTGAACCTCTGTTTATTTCAGTTAAAACCTCCGAGCAACATCGGTCCACTGTATATTAACCAGCCTTTGGTCGTGTTTGTTCAAGATATGTGTTTTATTTTGTAATATTCATGTTCTGTGTAAGAAATTCCAGCCCTAATTGAGACTAAGCATTAGAGCACATGTAATCTGCTCGCACGTACTGAGTTATGTAGCTAGTTTCATTTTTAAAAAAATATGTAATTCATAAAGTGATGGTCACTTAGTTTATTGTTGTTTTGTATTAATGTGAATTGATGGAAGTAATGATGGAATGAGTGTTTTATATTTTATTTTCCTAAATGTATGCTTTAATTTGAGTTTCTGTCCACTATATGTTCACGGTCACCTTGTGAATCTGGACATTACACAGCAGAGCTTTATATCTCTCGCTGTCATTAAAACCTCCGAGTAACATCAGTCCACTATATGTTAACCAGACTTTGGTCGTGTTTGTGCAAGGTCCAATAAAAGAAAACTGAGTGACTGTCCACCTGATCCCAAAGTGAATCTTTACCTACCGCTAGTCACACATATATACTTACAAGGAATATTTTAAGAGCTGAAAATGTTAGATTGTTAATGATTGTTTCTTTCGCTTGACTTTGATAGCTTCCTGACCCGGGCTGTAGTGTTTCAAGTCTGAGGCTTGAAAACACAGTGTTATTTTTGTTAAAGTGAAAGCATTGTGTGATGTGAGAAAGCACTGCTGCAGCCAGTAAAACCTCTTCAAATGCTTCAAGAGTGCTTTGACACTTGGTCCAAATAATTAATCTGCACTCGGGACTGATTCTGGGCTCGTTTGGGGTGGATTTATAACTGGAGGTTTGCCTTCACATGGAAAAATTCCTTTACATACATCACTTTATGTTCATCCATTTGCTGTTTTTATTATTATTTTCCTTTGGTACCAACAGACATGCAACAAACAACAGCACTGTTTACAAGCATGGCATGGCATTGTGCAGGAAAACCTGGAAAAGAGAAGCCGTTTTCTTTAGTAAGTTCTCAGTACAATAACTCGCACCACAAGAGTAAGATACTTACAGTGCTCCAGTCTTATGAGAGTCTGACCATTTTCCCATCATCACTAAACTTGAAACAGGTGACAAGTTGAACCAATCACATTACTTGGCTGCAGCGTGGCGCTGATAGCTTCCATACACAATGCAGACCGGACCAGGGTTCAGATGAAGCAAAACCCAGACCACCGCTTTCATTTTTCCCAATTGAAGTCAGTAAATCAGTAACTATAATGCATGATTATGTGTTTTAAATTACGTATATTGTTGTAGCGATTCATGCAGCTCAAAGATCACTCTGGAGAGCAAAAGACAAAAGCTCCCCAACTCTTCTGAAGGACATTCTTATATACACTGACGTGAAAAAGCTTCCACATCCTGTTTTTCACAAGACCCAACATTCCCACATATGCTTATGTTATGGTTTAAGGCAGCCTTTCTCACTTAAATTTACAGCTTGTTCCTGCTCTCCCCACTTAGGAGGCTACCACTGCCTATGTAAGTTCATATAGGGTGCTTTCAGGCCTCCGTGTTATACATTTCCTGCAGGCTACCCATTCCTACCTAAGGTCATATAGATCACTTTCAGGCCTCCGTGTCACCTTGTGCACTATACCGGCTCCATACATCTATCCATTGAGGATTAAATATTATCAAATCTGAGTACACATTTTGTGGTTAATATTTAATGGTTACAATATTTCTATAATATTTCCATAAATATTAAGGGGCTTAAACTGTAAGAGGACTAAATATAAAGAACGAGTGGTTACTGCATTACTGATGAGTTTCGACTGCTTAAACTGAAATTAAATTCCAAATAGTAAATATTAAAATGGATAAAAAAAAAGTGTATTAATGACTGATGAAGTGCCAAGTTATTATTTACATTTCATTTTTATTTTACATGATTTACAACGTGACTCATGTTATTACATACTGAGGGATATCGTTTTCTTAATTTGTTGTATGTGATATTTCTAATATGCCTTCCTGGACTCTCAAACATGTGCATGATGTGATGTGGAAAATATGATGTTATCTTTGAAGTTACAAAAAAAAATCTTAGAAATAAAGAGGACTACTGCGTTGTGTATTCACTTTAGATTTTATTTTATTAAATGCATTTTTTGTATTTTTCTATGACTTCATCTCTAATTTGTTCATGGCCAATTCCCTCCCTCCAGTTAGGTCTCCCCTATCACACAACAGCTACCAACCAGGCAGGACGAAGGCTATCATGTGCTATCTCCGAGACATGTGAAGCCAGCCATCAGGGTGCAGAATAACACACTCACAGATGCCCATGATTGGATAGTGTTGCTGTGATTGACAGGGGAGAGAGAGTATGTCCCTACCTCCCCGAGAGCACGGACAATTTTGCTCTCTTGGACACCAGGCCAGAGATGGTTGTGGTATCGTTTGAATTAGAGCTCGAGACGATAGGGGGAACAATTTTCTACTGTGCCACTCAGGAGCTCTTAAATGCAGCTGTAAGTACAGCTGGTAAATACCTCCACATTACAGTTAGACCAAAATCATTCCAGTATACAGCCAATATAAGCAATTAGCTCTAGTTAAATCTAACACATTATTTTCGTAAATCAGTATTTCTTCCATTTGTTTTTAAATTTCTAATTTCATCTTAATTTGAAAACAAGGAGGATTATTGGAAAGACAATAATCATGAAGGCAAGAACTCCAACTCTAACAATGGAGAGCCAGAACAGCACATGCATCTGATCAGTACAACCTGTATGGAAAAATAAATTGTTTTAAAAAACATCAGAAGCTAAAGTACATAATGGAGTACACTGAAAAAATACTTTACAATATTGGATGATTTATTAACAGGAAAAGGTTTTAACTAGAGAAAATTCTGTTATAGAAAGTGAAAAGAAGCTTATTTGATCAAAACCCTTACCTTTTCCATCGCTGCTGTCTGAACCCTGGAGTGTAACAGAATCTGTGTTCTTGTTAACCGTTCCAGGTGTAGGACAGGGTTTCATCTCTTCACCTTTACAAATAAAATGGAAAAGCAGCAAGTAAACAAATGATACTAAATATGAATAATGTGAAATATTCAACATTTAATGCATATGTACACATAATTCTGGTTAAAGTGTTGATCTGGAATTAGCAGGTTATCAGAGTAAAACTGTTTACCTTCAAATTGCAGACGTGTTCCAGATGTGAACTTTAGTAAACTTCCATCCAGTTCTATACAGAAATAATCTCCTCCATCATCTTCTACCGTTTTGATAATGTTGAGATCAAACTTATGATCATTTACAGTAATACTGAAGCGGCTATCTTTAAATCCCTCAGCAAATTTGTAGCCCAAACTGCTCCTGTATGGTCTTGCAAATAACTGAGGCAATTTTCCAAAACTCTGTCTGTACCAAAATAAATTATCTTTGTCTTTGACCCTGCTAATGTTACACTCCATAGTTACATTTTCTCCACGCTTTACTGTTTTCACGTGAAGCTCTTTGATGTCAGAAGTTTTTACTGTAAAAAAGTGTTTAATATTTAATGTTTAATGATGTCAGTAAATTAGTTAAATATGTAATATTACTATTTTAAATGAAAGTTTTCAAAATGTTACTCACCAGCTGTGCAGAGACAAAGCAGAGAGTAAAGAGCGACAAAGAGTGTGATCATTGTTCCTGTTTAGACAAAGTGATAGTGAGGTAATGAACTTGTGTGTTCAGTAGAAAACCAGGTCCAGACTCACGCCTGATTGGATGTTTTGAAGCTGTGGACTGATTTGATTGGTCCATTAGCTGTAAGGAGATGAGAAGCTGACAGTGAATTCTTGTCTATTCTGATGCTGTGATGAGTCACATGACGTTACAGATATGATCTACTGGAGCTCTATCAGTCCTGTGTGCTGGAACCTCTCTGATAGAAGAAGTTTAATGAAGTGCTTTTAGGTCAGCAGATCTAACAACCCCAAAGAGGAATAATGAGTAATCCCGCTGTGGGGGAGCGGGACGCAGTACAGTTTCAGTATGGTCCTTTCACAAATCATTTATCTAAGGTAGAAACTGGAGTGAGCGTTTATACAGGGTTTTACAGTAAACATCAGACACTTGAGGGAAAAAAGCTCATCTGTATTATTTAAGATGTAGACACTAGAAAGGTTACAGCAGAAAGGGTTACTTTTATTTTTTATTTCTTTTTAAAAAGCTGTTGCATATAGCAGTTAATGAGGAAGTGCATATATAAATTTATAGTTTTAACATTTAATTCTAAAAAAAGGAGTGACAGCTTTTTTCCTCGATGTGCTTAGTAGTTACCGTAGAACCCTGCATATACACACACTAGAGTTCCTACACAATGGGCTTTACCATCGATCATTAAATTATATATTTAAAGACATGTTCTTACCATCTATCAAATCCACATGTTTCATGTGTTAATTAAATTTGTAACCACATCAATGCACTTACCCTTTTAAGTTTCATGTTCAGTGTTGTTTCATGACATTAACAGCATTTGACATGTAAATTAGTCACAGTAGTTAAGTACTTAGCATTTCTAGCTAAGTCCCAGCATTTCTAACATAATAAATGAATGTAGTGTGTGATTTCTGCTTGTGTAACTCCAATTACTAACTGATGCCTTTGTATGTATTTTTCACTTTCACTCCTTTCATGAAACTTAAACACCTCTACATCACGTCGTGGTCCGGGGGTCACTGTGTGGAGGAGTGGAACTTACTGGATAGCTGAGTGAGGTAGCCAGTGAGGCCAGTACACTTCCAGTTTCAAGTTTGGTGATGTTGGGGAAAGGGTTGTTATTGTCAGTGGAAGAGACAGAAAGCCTTATTGATAAATAAAACCACACTTTGCTAGGACTGGAGCAACTTTACTGTAATGAGCTCACCCTTGTGCTGTGAGTGTTTGTACGGAGAACATTAAAAAATACACACGTCTCATGTCGGCCTCCGTGGCTAAAATCTTCTTACCCCAGAACAGCTCCTCATTTGCAGGGATTCCTCCATGATGACATGTTACTTGAGTGATGGTATCAAATGAAACTAATAAAAAACAATTAAAGGATGAACCTCCAGCAAAGTTGCATATGCATAAGTGAGGTATTGAATTGCAGAAGTGATCCATGGCTCAGAATTAATTCCTCTGTGTGAAAGCAAACCTGGGATTATGAGCCCCGCCCCCAAACAAGCCTAGAAGCAGTCATGAGAGTGGACTCAAGTGTTGAGGCCAAGTGTGAAAACGCTCTTAATGCATTTGTAGAAGTGCTACTGGCTGCAGCAGCTCTCTCACATCATGCAGTTGTTTTAGTTTAACAGAAATAGCATTGTGGTTTCTGAGTTTCTGAGACCGAGTGTTTTAATCAGCAGCTCACACTGACTTATTTTGGGTCATGTCAACAGTCCAAATGTCTTTGTGTTAGAATCTCAGGCTGACACACAAAAGAGCTGGAGTTCATTAATAAAAATTCACTAAAAATATCATGTAGAATGTTGAAGGCACTATTTATTGAAACTGTGCTACAGACTGTGCTTTATAAAACAGGACTGTGCTAGCACATCGCTGCGTGCCACATTTACCCATAATCCTCCCCTCTGTATCACGACACAAAGACACAAATACACTTTTACACAGAAGTTTAAAGCAGGCTTTACTGTGTGTGTGTTTAGGTGTGAACACTTGAGGGATGGGCCACTACATCTTTGAAGATCCAAGTACCGAGTCAGAGCCATGAATCCATCACACACACACTGAAAAATACAAACAGTGTGACCTAAGAAAAACACTTAACATGATATAATAATTATCTTTGGTGGTGGGAATGAACTACACGTAACAATGCACCATATTTCTGGACCTAAAGTGCCCACTATGTGCTACCACACCTCCATCTCATTCTGAACCACTGGATTTATAAAAGTATAACATCTCTTGCAGCCCTGATAAAGAAAGAATCAAACTCTTTAGTTTATATCTCTCACTTTAAACCACAGTGCTGTTTCCGTTAACACTGACACACACTCTCTGGTGTTAGATGGAAACTAGAGGACAAACGTCTCAACCAAACACCAGCGTGAGGTCATTAAGGTTTTTACCACATCAAAGGTGCTGAAACTGCCAGACTCATAGACTGAAGCAGCGCTGTGTCTAAACGTTTTGCATGAATAAGGTTGAGGATTTTTGATATGTTTTATACAGGTTAATCATTAAAGGATTCATATCTACCAAAAGATGTGAGATTATACTTTAATTATTACCAATTCTTTCTCTGTTTTATGTCCTTTAGGGTGGATAACAGGCCTCACAAAGATAGAGCACAGTCTCTAGCACAGTTTGAATTAATAGTGCTCTCAACATTCTACATGATATTTTTGAGACATTTTAATTAATGAACTCCAGCTCTTTTGTGTGCCAGCCTGAGATTCTAACACAAAGACATTTGGACTGTTGAAGTGACCCAAAATAAGTCTGTGTGAGCTGCTGATTTAAACACTCAGTCTCAGAAACTCAGAAACCACAATGCTATTTCTGTTAAACTAAAACAACTGCATGATGTGAGAGAGCTGCTGCAGCCAGTAACACTTCTACAAATGCATTAAGAGCGTTTTCACACTTGGCCTCAACACTTGAGTCCACTCTCATGACTGCTTCTAGGCTTGTTTGGGGGCGGGGCTCATAATCCCAGATTTGCTTTCACACAGAGGAATTAATTCTGAGCCATGGATCACTTCTGCAATTCCATACCTCACTTATGCATATACAACTTTGCTGGAGGTTCATCCTTTTATTGTTTTTTATCAGTTTCATTTGGTAGCAGCACTCAAGCAGCATGTCATCATGGAGGAATCCCTGCAAATGAGGAGCTGTTCTGGTGTAAGAAGATTTTAGCCACGGAGGCCGACATGAGACGTGTGTATTTTTTAATGTTCTCTGTACAAACACTCACAGCACAAGGGTGAGTTCATTACAGTAAAGTTGCTCCAGTCCTAGCAAAGTGTGGTTTTATTTATCAATAAGGCTTTCTGTCTCCTCCACTGACAATAACAACCCTTTCCCCAACATCACCAAACTTGAAACTGGAAGTGTACTGGCCTCACTGGCTACCTCACTCAGCTATCCAGTAAGTTCCACTCCTCCACACAGTGACCCCCGGACCACGACGTGATGTCGAGGTGTTTAAGTTTCCTGAAAGGAGTGAAAGTGAAAAATACATACAAAAGCATCAGTAAGTAATTGGAGTTACACAAGCATACATCACACACTGCATTCATTCATTATGTTAGAAATGCTGGGACTTAGCTAGAAATGCTAAGTACTTAACTACTGTGACTAATTTACATGTCAAATTCTGTTAATGTCATGAAATAACACTGCACATGAAACTTAAAAGGGTAAGAGCATTGATGTGGTTAGAAAGTTAATTAACACATGAAACATGTGGATTCGATAGGTGGTAAGAACATGTCTTTAATTATATAATTTAATGATCAATGGTAAAGCCCATTGTGTAGAAACTCTAGTGTGTGTATATGCAGGGTTTTAAGGTAACCACCAAGCACTTCGAGAAATAAAGCTATCACTCCTCTTTTTTATCATTAAAAGTAAAAACTATAAATTTATATACGCACTTTCTCATTAACTGCTGTACACAACATCTTTTTAAAAAGAAATGAAGAACAAAAAAAACCTTTTCTACTGTAAACCTTTCTAGTGTCTACATCTTAAATAATACAGATGAGTTTTTTTTACCTCAAGTGTCTGATGTTTACTGTAAAACCCTGTATAAACGCTCACTCCAGTTACTACCTTAGACAAATGATTTGTGAAAGGACCATACTGAAACTGTACTGCGTCCCGCTCCCCCACAGCGGGATTACACATTATTCCTCTTTGGGGTTGTTAGATCTGCTGACCTAAAAGCACTTGATTAAACTTCTTCTATCAGAGAGGTTCCAGCACACAGGACTGATAGAGCTCCAGTAGATCATATCTGTAAAGTCATGTGACTCATCACAGCATCAGAATAGACAAGAATTCACTGTCAGCTTCACAGCTCCTTACAGCTAATGGACCAATCAAATCAGTCCACAGCTTCAAAACATCCAATCAGGCGTGAGTCTGGACCTGGTTTTCTACTGAACACACAAGTTCCTTACCTCACTATCACTTTGTCTAAACAGGAACGATGATCACACTCTTTGTCGCTCTTTACTCTCTGCTTTGTCTCTGCACAGCTGGTGAGTAACATTTTGAAAACTTGAATTTAAAATAGTAATATTACATATTTAACTGATTTACTGATATCATTAAATATTAAACACTGTTTTACAGTGAAAACGTCTGACATCCAGGAGCTTCACGTGAAAACAGTAAAGCGTGGAGAAAATGTAACTATGGAGTGTAACATTAACACCAAAAACAAAAATAAGTTAGTTTGGTACAGACAGAGTTTTGGAAAATTGCCTCAGTTTTTAGCAAGACATTACAGTAACACTTTGGGCTACACATTTGCTGAGGGATTTAAAGATAGCCGCTTCACTATTACTGTAAATGACGATAAGTTTGATCTCTACATTATCAAAACAATAGAAGATGATGGAGGAGAATATATCTGTGTAGAATTGGAGGAAAATGCACTAAAGTTCACATCTGGAACACGTCTTCAATTTGAAGGTAAACAGTTTTACTCTGATAACCTGCTAATTCCAGATCAACACTTTAACCAGAATTATGTGTACATATGCATTAAATGTTGAATATTTCAAATTATTCATATTTAGTATCATTTCTCTTTATTTGCTGTTTTTCCATTTTATTTGTAAAGGTAAAGAGATGAAACTCTGTCCTACACCTGGAACGGTTAACAAGAACACAGATTCTGTTACACTCCAGTGTTCAGACGGCAGCGATGGAAAAGGTAAGAGTTTTGATCAAATAAGCTTTCTTTCACTTTCTATAACAGAATCTTCTCTAGTTAAAACCTTTTCCTGTTAATAAATCATACAATATTTATACAAGTTTTCCATTTTCATCATTTCAGGAAATGAACATTGGATTATTGCCTCAACAACCTCCATAATAATATCTCTTATTCTAATTGTGGTTCTGGTTGGAGTTTTATTTAAAAATCAGAGAAAAGGTTTGTTTACTTTTATTATCATTATTTATAGAGTTAATGTATAAAGATGTCACCAAAACGTGGATCCTTTCTACATTTAAACTTTACTTATGTGTATCATTGTTCAGGTGCTTCATCAAGAAACCATCAAATTCCCACCAATCAGGTAATCCAGTCTTCTATTAACTGTGATTCTGTTAAATAAATCCACATCTGACTACAATCCACAATACACAGAGAATTTTAACAGATAACTATTTACAAAATATCAATGTAATAATTATTTGTAGTCTTTTAATGTGCTCTGGTTTATAAACGGCTCTTGTTGTTCATCAGGCTGATGATGAAGATGCCTTGAACTATGCAGCTGTGAGATTTGCTAAGAAACCTTCATCCTCCAGAACATCCAGAGACAAGAGCCATGAAGACGTTTATGCACAAGTTAAAATAAAATAGTTAAAGAGAAATGAACTCAGACTTGAAAAACTATATAAATGTAATTATTTAACACGTTTGTAGACAGTCTTTTTTTTAATCGGACAAAAAATTTTATTGCTGTAAGTTTTATCACCATTTCCAAAGCTTTTTAATGTACTAAGTTGCCCTACTTGATGGATGTAGTTTTTTTATTTATTTACTTATTTTTATAACTTTATTTTACTTTTATTCTCTGCTGTTTTTTTCTTTCTGAAAGCCTTACATTTGGGATGTTTTCTCAGCATTTTCTCTTAAAGTTTCTAGATTTTAGAATGTAAAAAAATATTTTTGTTACATTATCAAGAAATGGCTCATGGTACACAACTTGCCTAAACTTTTTTTTTTGCAAGTTATTTTGCTTGGGAGCTTTATGAAGATGCTAAATATTATTAATATTGTAATTACTTTAGATCAGCCTAAGCATTTTTGTATCCAGTACATCTGTAAACATAATACATTTTCTACTTTTCCAGAAATACTAAGGGCCTTTAAAAGTGCAACAGGGCTGAATATAAAGACAAGTGGTTACTGCACTAAATTCCAGATAGAAATTTATGCGAATCATGTTAATGACCATAATTAATCAAATGTCATTAAAAAATAAATCAATTTTCAACATTTATTAAAAGTTCTGTTTAGTTTATAATTAATAAACACATCTTCTAGATCAGCACTTTTATTCACTCCAGTCCTTCACTTGAAGCTCATGTAGCTAATATTACTAGGATAGCCTTCTTTTATCTCAGAAATATTGCTACGATAAAAAATATAATGTTCCTACACCAAGCAGAATAACCAGCTCATGCTTTTGTTACCTATAAGTTGGATTATTGTAATGCCTTACTGTCTGGACATTCTACTGGTGCATAAACAAGCTTCAGTTAATCCAGAATGCAGCAGCCAGAGTTCTTACTAGAACCAGACGATACGACCACATCACCTCTATCTTATCCACACTGCATTGGCTCCCAATCAAATTTCGCATTGATTATAAAATACTACTACTGACCTATAAAGCACTGAATGGTCTCATGCCACAGTACCTGAGTGAACGTCCGGTGTTTTATGATCCACCATACCTACTTCAATCAAAAGGCTCTTTGTTGGTGCCTCGAATAGTAACGGCTGGAGCAAGGGGCAGAGCTTTCTCTTACAAAGCCCCACAGTTATGGAACAGCACTCCAATTAGTGTTCAGGACTCAGATGCAGTCTCAGTGTTTAAGTCGAGGCTGAAAATATATTTCTTTAGTCAAGCCCTTTGTCGATAGTTGTTTTCTTAGGTAAAGGAGCAGATCTGGAGAGCTCATGGTCATAGAGTGTTTAGGGGAACTGGGTTGTTTGGATGCTGTTTTTCCCCCACTCTCATACGTTCACTCAGGTTTGTTGATGATGGAGTGGCTGGTCACTTTATGTTCCAGGTCACCCTCATGTCTATGTTACTGGTTGGATCTCCTTTTTATTTATGTTGTCATACCTTGTCTTGCTGGAGTCCCTGCTTGCACTCTACACACAATGTACAATTTCTTTAGCCATTATGTGACAGTCAGCATATCTAATAATCTCTGTCCCTCTCTCTCTCTCTTGAGCTACACATGCTACTTCTGAGATACCAGTGACCCTGACCTATTCAGCTCTCTGGGCCTGCTGATCCTGATGCCCTGTTTCTGGTTGAAATTCTCATCACTTGGAAAATCACTTGCTGCTGATGATGAAGCTATTAGTCAAGAAAACTGTAGATGCAGCAACCTTTCAATGGTAAAATAAACACAGACAGAACTGGTGTTCAGTAGGGCCTCTCCCCTATAAATATTTCCTCAGTAACAAAATAAGAGATTTTTTGTAATTCAGATAGAGAATCTATTGCACACTCATTTTTATTGTGTAGAAGGATTGGTAAAGAAATACCTTTTAAAAACCACTATATTTATTTTCTTTCTTTTTACTTTATATTTTTTGTTATTGTGACCAGGCAGTATGGTCCAAAGCAAGATCTGAATTAAAACGTTACCTAAACTAAACACCCACAGAATTTACCCCTAAAGCTACATGCAGGTTCCCCACCCAAAGGCAGAATAAATCATGGAGACACAGTTTATCTATTCTCAAACAAAAAAAAATACTTTATTACAACAAAACACAGTAACACAATATAGCCTTCACTTAAAAAGGTAAACACCTAAATATCCCATTACATTAAAGGCAACTTCACAGAGCTGCGGCTCAACTACGGGGCAGACTGGGCAAAAAGGTAATTGTTCACCCTATTCACACCCCACACTCACACATGTACCAGCAGAAAATCCCCGTGCACACTGCACACTCATTTGTTTGCATTCGTTGAAAAGACACCACCACCAACAAAAAGAGGAGGACAGCCACACTCCTTACTCCTATGGAGGCCTGCAGCTCCTAGAAGAAAACACGCACTCAAACACACACACACAAAATTAGCACAGAAAATAGTAGCCCTGTTGCAGATGACAAATAAAAACAAGCCACAAGGCTTCAATGTTCCGCCAGGCTTCAATACACTTAACTATACACAAATTAAATTATATAATATAATATACACAAACAATTCCAAAGAAACAACAAATAAAGACAAAATAATAATGTTCCAAGTTGACCATACAAAGAAAGAAACAAAATTGACCTGTCAAAATGAATGACGGCTGATTGTTTTTCTCATTTGTTTGAGCCAATCACGATGCTCCATTACACAAAGAAGAAAACAGTATTAAAATATTAAAATGAATGATCAGCTGGTGTTTTAAATAAAAAATAAAACAAAAAAACAAAATCAATTAACAAACAAACACAAAAAACAAAAGATAAAGTATCCACGATGAGGGTTAACACCCAGGAACAAACACACGATGTGCTCGATGCAGACCACTAGGAACAAAGCAGCGGTAATGCACTGCAAAGAACCGGCACTTCACCCTGCAGACAGTGGATACGGTTTAAAATAATCATATTCAATGTTATAAAAAAGAGGGGAATTACTGAGAAACACTAACCTACCGTTAAAATGGCCACGGGACTCTTTATCTAGCGCTAAGCTGAAAATAGAATAAATTGCCAATCACCCAACTACAACAGCCGATACACTGTTGTGCTAATCAAATAAACTACACACCTAATGAAGGGCAAATGTGTATCAATTTAATCCAGATGCGATAAGATGGAAAGCACTAAACCGGCAGTAATGTTATCAACCACTTTTCAAACAATGAAGCCAACTCGGAAGAGCAGACAGCAAAAGGTGTCAGAGCAGCTTCCAACCACAGGCCAGGAAACGGGGTGATATCCCGGGAAATGATGCATTCCTGAGCTACCGGTGTGTGTCGCTTGTATATATATATGTATATACGCTCAACACGGCGCCAATTAATGACATCACGAGTGTCACAGTAACAACTATCCCAGCAACAACTCGTGCAGATAGGCATTAGTCCATCATGCCACATTATGAAAGTGAAAGTGAAAGTGACGTGTAGCCAAGTATAGTGACCCATACTCGGAATTTGTGCTCTGCATTTAACCCATCCAGGTGGAGACACACAAACACACACACACACACATCCGGAGCAGTGGGGGGTTCAGTGCCTTGAGGGAGGAGGAGAGTGCTGGTCCTTCACTACCCCCACCTACAATCCCTGCCGGACCTGAGACTCGAACCCTTGACTGCTCTTGCTGTCAGTAACTGCTCTTGCTGTCAGTAAGTTGCTCCGATAATTGCTCTATTGTAAGTTAAAATGAATTATGGTTGTTTTCAGGTGCAGGTTTAGAGCTTGAATCACACAAAATGTTACTTCTTTCATCTTTCAGCATTCAGATTCTGTCGGTCAGGTCCAGTGTATGATATTTGCAATGATAAAGCCGAGGGTATCTAATTGCGCCAATAACCTGCATGTGAACTCTGAACCTCTGTTTATTTCAGTTAAAACCTCCGAGCAACATCGGTCCACTGTATATTAACCAGCCTTTGGTCGTGTTTGTTCCAGGTATGTGGTTTATTTGGTAATATCCATTTTTATTTAAAGAAGTTTAACCAGACTTGTATGGAGGACAGAGGGTACATCACACCACCAGCTCTTTTTTACAAAGAGATCACTTTATTGCCAATGTTATTTCGAAAAATAGAAACATTATTTAAATAAACATCTAAATAAGTTCGACAAACATTAACTCTATATGTCCTCGCTAGAACAAACAGCGATACACAAGTGACACTCCAGCACTGCACTGCGCTACACTCTCGTGGTCATTTCCCGCCCAACACAGCACAACAACATCGTGGTTTAACACTAAGCATGTTACACAGTGGGAAAAATCAGCTCTTCCCCTAGTTCAGCATGCACAGAGTTATTCATAGGAACATTAAAAATCACAAATACAACGTACACACTCATATATACACACAACAAACAAAAGAGAATTTAAAAGATAAAACACTTCCCAGTTTCCAGGAAACAAGACCCCGGCCCGGGGTCTAGGGAAAGGAACCAGCCATGCCGAGTCAACGTCCTCAGAGACAGCATGCGCTCTTCTGTCCTTTATTCCCGTCCCGACAGTCAAAGCAATCAATAACTTTTGGAGAATCACAATGTCACTGGCACTGATGAGTCCCCTCTGTGCAGCACACTTTTATTGGGAAACTGATGAGTCCTCTTGAAACAGCACCTCCCTTTGAAACGCTCCTTGAACAGGTGGCCAGCACTCCTAAATTCCCCTCACGATCTAACTAAACCCAAAAAATACAATCTATCTAGCTATCTTCATTGCCAGACAAACCCTAATGGTCTCGAGCAACACAAAAGCGTCCCAGTTCTTCCCCTGAGCACAAAAGCCAGTCACGTTCACTCTAACGCCCCGCTTTCTTCTCACATCATCTCTTAAATTTCCTTCCCTCCAGGTGAGTTCAATCTATCTCTGCCCTCCGTCAATGGGAAGAGATTACGCTGTGTAAAAGCTCAAGTAGGCGGGGTCAAAGCCAGACAAAAGAGAAATCCCCAGCATTCATTACAGTATTAATGTGAATTGATGGAAGTAATGAGGGAATGAGTGTTTTATATTTAATTTTCCTAAATGTATGCTTTAATTTGAGTTTCTGTCCACTATATGTTCACGGTCACCTTGTGAATCTGTACATTACAAAGCAGAGCTTTATATCTCTCGCTGTCGTTAAAACCTCCGAGCAACATCGGTCCACTTTATGTTAACCAGCCTTTGGTCATGTTTATCCCAGGTCCAATAAAACCAAACTGAGTGACTGTCCACCTGATCCCAAAGTGAATCTTTGCCTACCGCTAGTCACACATATATACTTACAAGGAATATTTTAAGAGCTGAAAATGTCAGATTGTTAACGATTGTTTCTTTCACTTGACTTTGATAGCTTCCTGACCCGTGCTGTAGTGTTTACTTCTAACATAAAGATGTTTCGATTGTTGAAGTGACGCAAAATAAGTCAGTGTGAGCTGCTGGCTAAAACTCTCAAGTCTGAGTCATGAAAACACAGTGTTGTTTTTGTTAAAGTGAAAGCATTGTGTGATGTGAGAAAGTGCTGCTGCAGACAGTAAAACTTCTTCATATGCTTCAAGAGTGCTTTGACACTTGGTCCAAATAATTAAGTCTGCACTCAGGACTGATTCTGGGCTCATTTGGGGCAGGCTTATAATTGCAGGTTTGCCTTCACATGGAAGAATTCCTTTACATACATCACTTTATGTTCATCCATTTGCAGTTTTTATTATTATTTTCCTTTGGTACCAACAGACATGCAACAAAGAACAGCACTGTTTACAAGCATGGCATGGCATTGTGCAGGAAAACCTGGAAAAGAGAAGCCGTTTTCTTTTGTATGTTCTCAGTACAAACACACACCACAAGAGTAAGATAATTACAGTGCTCCAGTCTTATGAAAGTCTGACTGTTTTCCCATCATGACTAAACTTGAAACAGGTGACAAGTTGAACCAATCACATTACTCGGCATGCAGCGCTGTGCTGATAGCTTCCATACACAATGCAGTCCAGACCAGGGTTCAGATGAAGCAAACCCCAGACCACCACTTTCATTTTTCCCAATTGTAGTCAGTAAATCAGTAACTATAATGCATGTTTATGTGTTTTAAATTACGTATATTGTTGTACCGATTAGCGCAGATCAAAGATCACTCTGGAGAGCCTGGTTGTTGACGCCATTAGACTTTATTCTTTCCAGTTGTCTGCAGACAAAAGCTCCCCAACTATTCTGAAGGGCATTCTTATATACACTGACATGAAAAAGCTTACACATCCTGTTTTTCACAAGACCCAACATTCCCATATATGCATATGTTATGGTTTAAGGCAGCCTTTCTCACTTAAATTTACAGCTTGTTCCTGCTCTTCCCACTTAGGAGGCTACCACTGCCTATGTAAGTTCATATAGGGCGCTTTCAGGCCTCCGTGTTATACATTTCCTGCAGGCTACCCATTCCTATTTAAGGTCATATAGATCACTTTCAGGCCTCTGTGTCACCTCGTGCACTATATCGGCTCCATACATCTATACCATTGAGGATTAAATATTATCAAATCTGAGTACACATTTTGTGGTTAATATTTAATGGTTGCAATATTTCTATAATATTTCCATAAATATTAAGGGGCTTAAACTGTAAAAGGACTAAATATAAACAACGTGTGGTTACTGCGTTACTGATTAGATTCTACTGCTTAAACTGAAATTAAATTCCAAATAGTAAATATTAAAATGGATAAAAAAAAGTATATTAATGACTGATGAAGTGCCAAGTTATTATTTACATTTCATTTTTATTTCACATACTTTACAGCATGACTCATGTTATTACAAACTGAGGGACATCGTTTTCTTAATTTGTTGTATCTGATATGTCTAATACGCCTCCCTGTACTCTCAAACATGTACATGATGTGATGTGGAAAATATGATGTTATCTTTGAAGTTATTTAAAAAAATCATATAAATAAAGAGGACTACTGCGTTGTATATTCACTTTAGATTTTATTTAATTAAATGTATTTTTTGTATTTTTCCATGACTTTCTCTCTAATTTGTTCATGAGCAATTCCCTCCCTCCAGTTAGGTCTCTCCTATCACACAACAGCTACCAACCAGGCAGGGCGAAGGCTCTCACGTGCTATCTCTGAGACATGTGAAGCCAGCCAGCTGCATCTTTTAGAACTGCTGATCATGCAACATCAGGATGCGGAATAACACACTCTCAGATGCCCTCCCCGAGACCATGGCCAATTTTGCTCTCTTGGACACCAGGCCACAGATGGTTGTGGCATCGTCGGGATTAGAGCTCGAGACGATAGGGTGAACGATTTTGTACTGTGTCACTCAGGAACTCTTAAATGCAGCTGTAAGTACAGCTGGTAAATACCTCCATATTACAGTTAGACCAAAATCATTCCAGTATACAGCCAATATCAGCAATTAGCTCTAGTTAAATCTAACACATTGTTTTCTTAAATCAGTATTTCTTCCATTTGTTTTTGAATTTCTAATTTGATCTTAATTTGAAAACAAGGAGGATTATTGGAAAGACAATAATCATGAACTCATGCAAGAACTCCAACTCTAACAATGGAGAGCCAGAACAGCACATGCATCTGATCAGTAGAACTGTAACCTGTATGGAAAAAATGAAATTGTTTTAAAAAACATCTGAAGCTATGAAAAAATACTTTACCATGAAAAAATACTTTACAATATTGGATGATTTATTAACAGCAGAAGGTTTTAACTAGAGAAAATTCTGTTATAGAAAGTGAAAGGAAGCTTATTTGATCAAAACTCAAAACGTGTTCCAGATGTGAACTTTAGTAAACTTCCATCCAATTCTCCATCATCTTCTCTTGCTCCATTAATGTTGAGATCAAACTTATGGTCATTTACAGTAATACTGAAGCGGCTATCTTTAAATCCTGTATCAAATATGTAGCCCAAAGTGTCACTGTAGGATTTTGCTAAAAACTGAGGTAATTTTCCAAAACTCTGTCTGTACCAAACTAAATTATCTTTGTCTTTGACCCTGCTAATGTTACACTCCATAGTTACATCTTCTCCACGCTTTACTGTTTTCACATGAAGCTCCTTGATGTCAGAAGTTTTTACTGTAAAAAAGTGTTTAATATTTAATGTTTAATGATGTCAGTAAATGAGTTAAATATGTAATATTACTATTTTAAATGAAAGTTTTCAAAATGTTACTCACCATCTGTGCCGAGACAAAGCAGAGAGTAAAGAGCGACAAAGAGTGTGATCATTGTTCCTGTTTAGACAAAGTGATAGTGAGGTAAGGAACTTTTGTGTTCAGTAGAAAACCAGGTCCAGACTCATGCCTGATTGGATGTTTTGAAGCTGTGGACTGATTTGATTGGTCCATTAGCGGTAATAAGATGTGAAGCTGACAGTGAATTCTTGTCTATTCTGATGCTGTGATGAGTCACATGACTTTACTGGAGCTCTATCAGTCCTGTGCGGTTACCGTTAAAACCTGCATATACACACACTAGAGTTTCTACACGATCGGCTTTACCACCGATTGTTAAATTATATATTTAATGACCCGTTCGTACCATGTATCAAATCCACACTTTTCATATGTTAATTAAGTTGAAGCTGACAGTGAATTCTTGTCTATTCTGATGCTGTGATGAGTCACATGACTTTACACTGCCAGCTTCACATCTCACTACAGCTAATGGACCAATCAAATCAGTCCACAGCTTCAAAACATCCAATCAGGCTGGACCTGGTTTTCTACTGAACACACAAGTTCATTACCACACTATCACTTTGTCTAAACAGGAACAATGATCACATTCTTTGTCGCTCTTTACTCTCTGCTTTGTCTCTACACAGTTGGTGAGTGACATTTTAAAAACTTTCATTTAAAATAGTAATATTACATATTTAACTAATTTACTGACATCATTAAACATTAAATATTAAACACTTTTTTACAGAAAAAACGTCTCTAGGTTACGTATGTAACCATAGTTCCCCGAATGGAAAGAGACGCTGCGTCAAAATGCAGAACGCCCCTGGCAAGACCACGTTCTGAAGCACGTGTGAAATCAGTCCAACTGAAAAGCGAGACGCCACGAGCGGGGTGATGTGAGCAACCAGGAAGCATAAAGAGCATCCGGCAAATGCACATGTTAGCTTCTGCTGAAGAGAGTGTCTGCAGGGATGCAGTGAGTATGGCAGAGAGATGCGGCGTCTCCTTCCCTTCGGGGAACAATGGTTACATACATAACCTAGAGACGTTCCCCTTCAGGAACTTGAGCTGTGTCAAAACGCTTTGGGAATGAGAATATCCACTGTGCCATATGAGCAAGTCCCTGTCTGTGTGTATCTGGCGAGCACGTCAAAACGAGAGAACTCGGGACCCTGGGGTAGATGTCAGGTCCAAATTGTAGAAACGGACAAATGTGTGCGGAGAGGACCAGCCTGCCGCAGCACAAATATCCAAAGGGCCACCCCTACTGACAAGGCCTTGGAGGCCGCCATACCTTCTCTCACTCCCCTCACCGCTGTGAGAATCGCTTCGATATGAGCAGTAGACAACTGTGCCTGCATCGTTGTCGAATCCCACACTACGTCCAGATAAGTGGTCTTCTGTAGTGGAGAAAGCACACTTTCCTTGGCCTTTAGCCATAACCCCAGCTCTTTCATGTGGGCGAGGACGACATCTCGATGCCGAGCCGCCATCTGCTCTGACTGAGCTAGAACCAACCAATCGTTGATGTAATTCAGTATGCGGATGCCCTGGAGTCACAACAGAGCCAGGGCAGCATCCACACACTTGGTGAAAGTGCGGGGTGAGAGTGACAGCCTGCTTCCTGGAAGGGAGGAGGACAAAAGGCTTGCAGTACCACGGGGCCTGGCAAAGAAGTGGGCACTTTAGGGACATACCCAGGTCTCAGGTAAAGGAATGCCCCAACCATGACCGGGGCCCTATCCTCCTGAGAGAGGATATAGCGAGCAAGAAGATAGTCTTCAATGGGTTCGAAGGGGGCATTGCACCAAGCCTCCACAACCACCGCCAGGTCCCATGAGGGCACCTTGGTGCGCTGTACTGGCCTCAGCCTCCGGGTGCCACGGAGGAAACATGTAACGAACGGGTGTCTTCCCAATGACTGACCACCTAGAAGGGCGTGGCAAGCAGCTAAGGCCGCCACGTACACCTTCAGAGTGGAGGGGGATAACCCTGTGGAGAAACGCTTCTGTAGAAACTCCAGAACTGTACCAACTGGGCAGTTGACTGGGTCTCGCATTCACTGTCTGCACCAAGAAGTGAAAATTTTCCACTTCAAGGGGTACAGTTTCCTCGTGGCAGGAGCTCTGGACTGGAGTATGGTCTCAACAACCTCAGTTGAGAGACCGGATGCTAGGAGATGTGCCCCCTCAGGAGCCACGCCCACAGCTTCCATAACTCCGGGCGGGAATGCCCCGTCTTAGAGAGGAGGTCCCTCTTGATTGGAATCTGAAGTGGAGAGCCGTCGAGGGGGGACACAAGGTCCGAGAACCATACTTGGGCCTGCCAGAACGGGGCTACTAGCAGAAGCCGGACCCCGTCCCGGCGTACTCTCTCCAGAACTCCCGGGAGGAGAGTGATCGGGGAAAAGCATACAGACGAAGCCTCGGCCACATCTGCACCATGGCATCCAGCCTGAGGGGAGTTGGATGCGTGAGGGAGAACAAGAGCCGACAGTGTGTGGTTTCCTGCAACGCAAATAGATCCAGTTCCGCCTGGCCGAACTCCCTCCAGAGAAGCTCCACCACCTCGGGGTGGAGCCTCCATTCCCCGGGCCTCAGTCCCTGTCTCGACAGGATGTCTGCTCCCTGATTGAGGTGCCCAGGGATGTAGACTGCTCCGAGTGAGAGGAGCTTTCCTTGAGCTCACAGGATGATCTGGTGCGCCAGCCTCTATATGGGGCGCAAGCGCAGACCCCCCTGATGGTTGATGTAGGAGACCACCGATGTGTTGTCTGTGTGGACATGCACATGATGTCCCCTTAGGTCTGGAAGGAAGTGTTTTAGAGCTCAAAACACAGCCAGCATCTCCAGGCAGTTTATGTGTCACGTGAGATGATGGCCTTCCCACAGACGCTGAGCAGAGCGGCCACTCATGACCACTCCCCAGCCCATGAGGGAGGCGTCCGTTGTTAGCGTTACACGATGACAAGGAGCCTCCAGCACGGGGCCTTGTGACAGGAACCAAGGTTTCTTCCACATGTCTAAGGCACGTAAGCATCGCCACGTGACCTTGATCTCGCGAAGCGGGTTCCCCTTCGGGGAAAACCCCTTGGCCCTGAGCCACCACTGCAGGGGTCCTAATATACAGCAGGCCAAAAGGTATCACGTTGGATGCAGCTGCCATCAGACCCCACAGTCCCTGAAACTGTTTGACAGTGAGTGACTGGCCTTCTCTCACTCCCCTCACGGCTGTGAGAATTGCTTCGATACAAGCAGGAGACGACTGTGCCTGCATCGTTGTCAAATCCCACACTACGCCCAGATAAGTGGTCCTCTGTAGTGGAGAAAGCACACTTTTCTTGGCATTTAGCCGTAACCCCCTGCTCTTTCATATGGGCGAGGATGACATCCCAATGCCGAGCTGCCATCTGCACTGACTGAGCTAGAATCAGCCAATCGTCGATGTAATTCAGTATGCGGATGCCCTGGAGTCGTAGCGGAGCCAGGGCAGCATCCACACACTTGGTGAAAGTGCGGGGTGAGAGTGACAGGCCGAATGGAAGATCCCGATACTGGTATGCTTCTCCTCTGAAAGCAAACCTCAGGCACTTCCTGTGTTGAGGAAGGATGGATACATGGAAGTATGTGTCCTTGAGATCTATCGTAAGAGACACGATCTGTTTGACAGTGCGTAACCCCCCATCCTTCTTCGGAATGATGAAGTAGCAGCTATAGAACCCGGACTCTCTCGAGAGAGCGCTGCCCCGACCCCTGCTCTTTCTGTGGGGGGGTGCGGGTCGCGACGCACTGTTTCTGGGCCCTGGCAATATGAGGAGCTAGACGGCCGGGCCTGCTCCCACTCAGCAGCCCCAAAGATCCGGGAACGGTGAGGGAGGAAGCGCTGGAATGCCGCCGCCTGCTGCTTTGCCTCCTGAAACCTATCGACGACAGCATCGACTGCGCCGCTGAAGAGGCCAGAAGGCGATAGCGGGGCATCCAGCAGGATGAACCTGTCCGTGCCTTTAAGCTCAGATAGATTCAACCACAGGTGCCGCTCCATGGCCAATGACTGCAATTGAGCAGCCAATGGCTCTGGCGGTTTCCTTGGTGGCCCGGAGCGACAGATCCGTGGCCTGACGCAGTTCAGCAACCACACCGGATTCCCCATCCTCCCCTCATCCAGGTCTTTTAGCAGGTCGGCCTGGTATGCTTGCAACAGCGCCATGGTGTGCAGACATGCACCGGCCTGACCTGCCGCCGTATAAGCTTTCCCAACCAGGCTGGATGTTAGTCTCACCGGCCTGATAGGAAGCTTTGGAGCCTTCAGGGACGATGCTGAAGGCGGGGAGAGATAGCTCACGAGCGTCTGCTCCATCGCCCCATATCCGTTCTCATTCAGCCCTGTGATGTTTGAGTAATTTGAAACAGTAGGGCTGAAGAGTCAGAATGAATATGGTTTCTCCCACGATCTCGACACCTCAGCGTGGAGATTGGGGAAAAACGGAAGGCCCCATCGTGAAGGCTGTGATTTAGCTCCAAGGAAGCGTTCGTCCAGCTTGCTTTTGGGACGACCGTCCCACTTCTCGGCCGGCCAGTCGATGTTGAGCTTGGCTACGGCACGAGTCACAACCTCCACGAGCTCCTCATACGTGAGGGACTGTGGTGGCAAGCTCACAGTCTCCTCAGTATCGGCGCTCATCACGTCAACCTCCTTGAAGGAAGACAGATGAAACACCTGGCTCACTCTCCGGGAGGAAGAAACCGCTGGGCTGGCTTCTGATTCCTGAGAGAGAGCCGCAGATTCAGCGGGTGAGGACAGAGAAAAGGAGAAGCCCGTCTCGGATCCCGCCGCTAAATCCGCCTGCCATCCCCAGGATAACAGACCGGACCCAGAAGGATCGCGAACCTGACCGCTTTCATCAAAGACGGCCAGACGGGAGCGGAGCACTCGGAGCGGAAGAAGCTCACGATCATGTCAGTTAGCCTCCTCGAGAGCTAACCGTGCATGCTCCGCTCCCAAACAGACGAGGCACAAATCGTGTGTATCCCCACCCGGGAGATAGCGCAGGCAGGGAGGAACACATGATCTGAAACGCCGTTCGCTCGCCACAAACTTTGATTTGTGCTTAGACATGATACACACGCACATACACAACGTGCTCGCTGAAGAGCAAAAAGCTGACGTGCGTTTGCCGGATGCGCTTTATGCTTCCAGGTTGCTCATGTCACCCCGCTTGTGACGTCTCGCTTCTCCATTGGACTGATTTCACACGTGTTTCAGAATGTGGTCTTGCCGGGGGCGTTCCCAAAGCGTTTTGACGCAGCTCAAGTTCCTAAAGGGGAACTTGTGTGTTCAGTAGAAAAACAGGTCCAGACTCATGCCTGATTGGATGTTTTGAAGCTGTGGACTGATTTGATTGGTCCATTAGCTGTAATGAGATGTGAAGCTGACAGTGAATTCTTGTCTATTCTGATGCTGTGATGAGTCACATGACTTTACACATATGATCTACTGGAGCTCTATCAGTCCTGTGTGCTGGAACCTCTCTGATAGAAGAAGTTTAATGAAGTGCTTTTAGGTCAGCATATCTAACAACCCCAAAGAGGAATAATGTGTAATCCCGCTGTGGGGGAGCGGGACGCAGTACAGTTTCAGTATGGTCCTTTCACAAATCATTTGTCTAAGGTAGAAACTGGAGTGAGCGTTTATACAGGGTTTTACAGTAAACATCAGACACTTGAGGGAAAAAGGCTTATCTGTATTATTTAAAATGTAGACACTAGAAAGATTTACAGTAGAAAATGTTACTTTTATTCTTTATTTCTTTTTAAAAAGCTGTTGCCTACAGCAGTTAATGAGAAAGTGTGCATATAAATTTATAGTTTTAACATTTAATTCTAAAAAGAGGCGTGACAGCTTTTTTTCCTCGATGTGCTTGGTGGTTACCGTAAAACCCTGCATATACACACACTAGAGTTTCTACACAATGGGCTTTACCATCGATCATTAAATTATATATTTTAAGACATGTTCTTACCATCTATCAAATCCACATTTTGTGTGTTAATTAACTTTCTAACCACATCAATGCACTTACCCATTTAAGTTTCATGTTCAGTGTTCCTTAATGACATTAACAGCATTTGACTTGTAAATTAGTTACAGTAGTTAAGTACTTAGCATTTCTAGCTAAGTCCCAGCATTTCTAACATAAAGAATGAATGCCGTGTGTTATTTACGCTTGTGTAACTCCAATTACTAACTGATGAATTTGTATGTATATTTCACTTTCACTTCTTTCATGCAAATTTAACACCTCGACATCACGTCGTGGTCCGGGGGTCACTGTGTGGAGGAGTGGAACTTACTGGATAGCTGAGTGAGGTAGCCAGTGAGGCCAGTACACTTCCAGTTTCATGTTTGGTGATGTTGGGGAAAGGGTTGTTATTGTCAGTGGACGAGACAGAACGGCTTATTGATAAATAAAACCACACTTTGCTAGGACTGGAGCAACTTTACTGTAAGGAGCTCACCCTTCTGAGTGTTTGTATGGAGATCATTAAAAAATACACACGTCTCATGTCGGCCTCCGTGGCTAAAATCTTCTTACACCAGAACAGCTCCTCATTTGCAGGGATTCCTCCATGATGACATGCTACTTGAGTGCTGCTACCAAATGAAACTAATAAAAAGACAATAAAAGGATGAACCTCCAGCAAAGTTGCATATGCATAAGTGATGTATGGAATTGCAGAAGTGATCCATGGCTCAGAATTAATTCCTCTGTGTGAAAGCCAACCTGGGATTATGAGCCCCGCCCTCAAACAAGCCTAGAAGCAGTCATGAGAGTGGACTCAAGTATTCAGGCCAAGTGTGAAAACGGTCTTAACACATTTGTAGAAGTGTTACTGGCTGCAGCAGCTCTCTCACATCATGCAGTTGTTTTAGTTTAACAGAAATAGCATTGTGGTTTCTGAGTTTCTGAGTGTTTTAATCAGCAGCTCACACTGACTTATTTTGGGTCACTTAAACAGTCAAAATGTCTTTGTGTTAGAATCTCAGGCTGACACACAAAAGAGCAGGAGTTCATTAATAAAAATGTCTCTAAAAATATCATGTAGAATGTTGAGGGCAATATTTATTCAAACTGTGCTAGAGACTGTGCTCTATAAAACAGGACTGTGCTAGCACGTCTCTGCGTGCCACATTTACCCATAATCCCCCTCTCTGTTTCACAACACAAAGACACAAATTCACGTTAACACAGAAGTTTAAACCAGATTTTACTCTTTGTGTGTGTGTGTTTAGGTGTGAACACTTGAGGGATGGGCCACTACATTTGTGAAGAGCCAAGCACCGAGCCTGAGCCATGAATCCATCACACACACTGAAAAATACAAACAGTGTGACCTAAGAAAAACACTTAGTATAATATGAATTTTTATAAAATCTGGTCCCGATCTCTTTGGTGGTCGTATGGACTACACGTAACAATGCACCATATTTCTAGACCTGAAGTGCCGGCTGTGTGCTACCACACCTCCATCTCGGTCAGAACCACTGGATTTATAAAAGTCTAACATCTCTTACAGCCCTGATAAAGAAAGAATCAAACTCTTTAGTTTATATCTCTCACTTTAAACCACAGTGCTGTTTCCATTAACACTGACACACACTCTCTGGTGTGAGATGGAAACTATAGGACAAACGTCTCAACAAAACACCAGCGTGAGGTCATTAAGGTTTTTACCACATCATAGGTGCCGAAACTGCCAGACTCATAGACTGTAGCAGTACTGTGTCTAAACGTTTTGCATGAATAAGTTTAAACCTTTTTTATACAGGTTAATCATTAAACGATTCGTATCTACCAAAAGGTGTGAGGTTATACTTTAATTATTACCAATTCTTTCTCTGTTGTTATGTCCTTTAGGGTGGATAACAGGCCTCTCACAGATAGAGCACAGTTTGAACAAATATTGCTCTCAACATTCTGCATGATATTTTTAGAGACATTTTAATTAATGGACTCCAGCTCTTTTGTGTGTCAGCCTGAGATTCTAACACAAAGACATTTGGACTGTTGAAGTGACCCAAAATAAGTGTGAGCTGCTGATTAAAACACTCGGTCTCAGAAACTCAGAAACCACAATGCTATTTCTGTTAAACTGAAACAACTGCATGATGTGAGAGAGCTGCTGCAGCCAGTAACACTTCTACAAATGCATTAAGATCGTTTTCACACTTGGTCTCAACACTTGAGTCCACTCTCATGACTGCTTCTAGGCTTGTTTGGGGGCGGGGCTCATAATCTCAGGTTTCTGTCACACAGAGGAATTAATTCTGAGCCATGGATCACTTCTGCAATTCCATACATCACTTATGCATGTACAACTTTGATGGAGGTTCATCCTTTTATTGTTTTTTTTCAAATAGTTTCATTTGGTACAAGCACTCAAGCAACATGTCATCATGGAGGAATCCCTGCAAATGAGGAGCTGTTCTGGTGTAAGAAGATTTTAGCCACGGAGGCCGACATGAGACGTGTGTATTTTTTAATGCTCTCTGTACAAACACTCACAGCACAAGGGTGAGCTCATTACAGTAAAGTTGCTCCAGTCCTAGCAAAGTGTGGTTTTATTTATCAATAAGGTGTTCTGTCTCGTCCACTGACAATAACAAGTGAAACGTACTTCAAAGGCGTCAGTTAGTAATTGGAGTTACACAAGCATAAATCACACACTACATTCATTCATGCTTATATTATAAATGCTGGGACTTAGCTAGAAATACTAAGTACTTAACTACTGTGACTAATTTACATGTCAAATGCTGTTAATGTCATGAAATAACACTGAACAAGAAACTTAAAAGGGTGAGTGCATTGATGTGATTAGAAAGTTAATTAACACATGAAATGTGTGGCTTTGATAGATGGTAACAACGGGTCGTTAAATATATAATTTAATGATCGATGGTAAAGCCCGTTGTGTAGAAACTCTAGTGTGTGTATATGCAGGGTTTTAAGGTAACCACCAAGCTCGTTGAGTAAAAAAGCTGTCACTCTTCTTTTTATAATTAAATGTAAAAACTATACATTTTTATGCACACTTTCTCATTAACTGCTGTATGCAACAGCTTTTTAAAAAGAAATGAAGAAAGAAAAAAAACTTTTCTACTTTAAACCTTTCTAGGGTCTACATCTTAAATAATACAGATGAGATTTTTCCCTCAAGTGTCTGATGTTTACTGTAAAACCCTGTATAAACGCTCACTCCAGTTTCTACCTTAGACAAATGATTTGTGAAAGGACCATACTGAAACTGTACTGCGTCCCGCTCCCCCACAGCGGGATTACACATTATTCCTCTTTGGGGTTGTTAGATCTGCTGACCTAAAAGCACTTCATTAAACTTCTTCTATCAGAGAGGTTCCAGCACACAGGACTGCTAGAGCTCCAGTAGATCATATCTGTAAAGTCATGTGACTCATCACAGCATCAGAATAGACAAGAATTCACTGTCAGCTTCACATCTCATTACAGCTAATGGACCAATCAAATCAGTCCACAGCTTCAAAACATCCAATCAGGTGTGAGTCTGGACCTGGTTTTCTACTGAATGCACAAGTTCCCCACCTCACTTTGTCTAAACAGGTTCATTACCTCACTTTGTCTAAACAGGAACGATGATCACACTCTTTGTCGCTCTTTACTCTCTGCTTTGTCTCTTCACAGCTGGTCAGTAACATTCTGAAAACTTTCATTTAAAATGTACATATATGTAAATTGTACAAATATGTAATATTACATATTTAACTCATTTACTTACATCATTAAACATTAAATATTAAACACTTTTTTACAGTAAAAACTTCTGACATCAAAGAGCTTCACGTGAAAACAGTAAAGCGTGGAGAAAATGTAACTATGGAGTGTAACTTTAACATCAAAAACAAAGATAATTTAGTTTGGTACAGACAGAGTTTTGGAAAATTGCCTCAGTTTTTAGCAAGACCATACAGGAACACTTTGGGCTACAAATTTGATGAGGGATTTAAAGATAGCCGCTTCAGTATTACTGTAAATGACCATAAGTTTGATCTCAACATTAATGAAGCGATAGACGATGATGACGATTCGGAGGGAAGTGCACTAGAGTTCACATCTGGAACACGTCTGCAATTTGAAGGTAAACAGTTTTACTCTGATAACCTGCTAATTCCAGATCAACACTTTAACCAGAATTATGTGTACATATGCATTAAATGCTGAATATTTCACATTATTCATATTTAGTATCATTTCTGTTTATTTGCTGCTTTTCCAATTTATTTGTAAAGGTAAAGAGATGAAACCCCATCCTACACTTGGAACGGTTAACAAGAACACAGACTCTGTTACACTCCAGGGTTCAGACAGCAGCGATGGAAAAGGTAAGAGTTTTGACCAAATAAGCTACCTTTCACTTTCTGTAACAGAATCTTCTCTAGTTAAAACCTTTTCCTGTTAATAAATCATACAATATTGTAAAGTATAAATACGTAAAGTATGTACTCCATTATGTACTTTAGCTCCTGATGTTTTTTTTAAAACAATTTTATTTTTCCATACAGGTTACAGTTGTACTGATCAGATGCATGTGCTGTTCTCGCTCTCCATTGTTAGAGTTCTTGCCTTCATGATTATTGTCTTTCCAATAATCCTCCTTGTTTTCAAATTAAGATCAAATTATAAATTCAAATACAAATGGAATAAATGCTGATTTAAGAAAATAATGTGTTAGATTTAACTAGAGCTAATTGCTTATATTGGCTGTATACTGGAATGATTTTGGTCTAACTGTAATGTGGAGGTATTTACCAGCTGTACTTAAAGCTGCATTTAAGAGCTCCTGAGTGGCGCAGTAGAAAATCGTTCTCCCTATCATCTCGAGCTCTAATCCCAACGATGCCACAACTATCTGTGGCTTGGAGTCCAAGAAAGCATAATTGGCCATGCTCTCGTGGAGGGAGGGACATACTCTCTCTCCCCTGTCAATCACATCATCACTATCCAATCATGGGCATCTGTGAGTGTGTTATTCTGCACCCTGATGTTGCATGAGCAGCACTTCAAAAAGATGCAGCTGGCTGGCTTCACATGTCTCAGAGATAGCACATGATAGCCTTCACCCTGCCTGGTTGGTAGCTGTTGTGTGATAGGGGAGACCTAACTGGAGGGAGGGAATTGCTCATGAACAAATTAGAGAGGAAGTCATGAAAAAAAAAACTGCATTTAATAAAATAAAATCTAAAGTGAATATACAATGCAGTAGTCCTCTTTATTTATATGATTTTTTTATAACTTCAAAGATAACATCATATTTTTCACATCACAACATGCACATGTTTGTGAGCCCAGGGAGGTGTATTAGACATATCACATACAAATTAACAAAATGATGTCCCTCAATGTGTAATAAAATGAATCACACTGTAAATCATGTAAAATAAAAAAAGAAATGAAAATAACTTGCCACTTCATCTGTCATTAATATACTTTTTTAAATCCCATTTTAATATTTAGTATCTGGAATGTAATTTCAGCTTAAGCAGTCAAAACTCATCAGTAACATAACAATAATAAATAATAATAATAAAAACAGCAAATCAATGAACATAAAGTGATGTAGGTCAAAGAATTCTTCCATGTGAAGGCAAACCTGCAATTATAAGCCCCGCCCCAAATGAGCCCAGAATCAGTGCTGGGTTTCAAAGCACTCTTGAAGCATTTGAAGAAGTTCTACTGGCTGCAGCAGCACTTTCTCACATCACACAATACTTTCACTTTAACAGAAATAACACTGTGTTTTCATGACTCAGACTTAAGCGTTTTAGCTAGAAGCTCACACTGACATGATGCAAGATAAGTTCAACAATCTAAATGTCTTTATGTTAGAAGTAAACACTACAGCACGGGTCAGGAAGCTATCAAAATCAAGCGAAAGAAACAATCATTAACAATCTGATGTTTTCAGCTCTTAAAACATTTCTTGTAAGTATATATGTTTAAATGACAAGTATCAATATTCATAGTGTATTTTTAATGGTAAACATTAAAAGGAAATTATATATTTTATGACTTGTTCTACCATCTATCAAAGCCACAAGTTTCATGTGTCAATTAACTTTCTAAAGACCAATGCCCAATTGCCTTTTTAAGGTTTTTATTCCACGTTATTTCATAACATTGACAGCATTTGATTTTCTTTGTAATTTTACATTTTTATTTTACATTTCTTATGAACGTAAGCATTATAACGTATGGATACGATATCATTACAACAGATGGTGGAATCAGTGAAAGTCGCAGGTAAAGTTTCTTTATTTTTGTAATGACAAACAAATCCAAAACGAGAAGCAGGGTCAAAGTCAACAAACAGGCAGAAGTCAGGAGATGTGCAAACAGAGTTACTTGGGCAAGAGACAAAGACATAAACCAGAATCCAGAAATGTAGCCATAACCATAAACACTAGAGCACAGAGATAGAAAGCTTGGTACAGGCAGGTATGTGACACTGAACATATACTTTACAATGAGCTGTTGAAGTGAGAGTCTTTAAAAGTCATGTGACTGAGTCCAGGTCTGTGCAATCAGAATGATGGTGAACATGAATGTGAGAAAGTACATGAACGTTGGGTGTTATAGTCCTCAGTGGCCGTGTTTGTAGGCTGTGTTACACTCTGGGAGTTGAGGTTGGCAGCCATGTTTGTAGGCTGCACCGTGTTACGTCACCTGGTGAGCAGCGCCAATTCCACTATTGCCATGACACCACATCACATTAGACTGTCAAGTACATCCCAGGCTGCAGCACCTTTCTTCCAGTCCATAGCCCTCCTACTCAGTGAGGTATTTTAGCTTGCCTTCTCTTCAGTGGGAGTCGAAGATCTCTTTCACGGTGCAAGTTGTACTTCCATGTCTACCTGAGCTGGGGCGGGGTGGGGTGGGGTAGGGGGTTGGGGGGTTGTCAGGGGGTAAAATGTTTACAGGTAGTGGACTGCTTTGAGTTTGGAGACATGAAACGAAGGGGCAAGGTGGCAGTGGCATGGAAGGTCAAGCTTATAGGTCACTTCATTGATCCTTGAAGTTTGAATGGGCTACTATAATGTGTCCAGATCGTGGAATAATCCATATTCGGCCTGCCTCTTCAGTCCCAATGTTTCTCACTACTCTAATGTGGTGGGACTGAAGGAGCACGGTTATGGGGCGATTCCCCGGGTTGAAGAGATGCTTGCAGGCTATCTCCCGGCGGTGTATCGTCCCTTAATGCCGCGGTATTGCCCTCCAAGCCGCTTCGGACCTCCTTGGCTTTGGTGAGCAAAGCGTACAAGGCGGTGGGTCAGGCTGGTGCTTGGTGGTGTTGCAGGCATACCAGGCTGACCTGCTTAAAGAGTTGGACGAGGGAGATAATATAAATAAAAATATGCAGAACTGTGTCGTGCCCCAGATTTGTCTCTCCGGGCCACTAAAGAGATCGCCAGGGCAATTGGTCAGTCTATGGCGGCCCTGGTGGCTATGGAGAGACATTTGTGGTTGACTCTGTCTAATTTAAAAGAAAAAGACAGGGTCTTTCTCCTGGATGCCCCGATAGCGCCAACTGGCCTGTTTGACGACGCTGTAAATACAGTCGTCGACAAGTTCCAGGAGGCCAAGAAACACTCGGCGGCATTCCAGCGATTTCTCCCTCGCCGCTCTCACGGGGCTGCTCGGCAGGATCAGCCCCAGCCGTGTACCAGCTCCTCACACCGTGAGGTCCAGAAACGGAGCGTCGCCACTCGCACTCCCCCTGAAAAGAGGGAGTCAGGGTGGCGCTCCAGGTCGAGGCCAAGGGAGATGACTGATCTGTGGACCATCATTGTCAATAAGAGGGCTTCGACAAAAAAGGTCCTGATAAGTCGGGACCTCTGAGGGCAGGCCCGTCTGGGGAAGGGAGGTGTACACCTCATCATACGGTGCCCGTCTCTCCTCAGTGCCCTCAGGCGATCGTTTTTTCAACCCTGCCACCCCTGGTGCTTCAGGGCACAGCGGTCTCCAGCAAGCGCTTCTCTTGGCTTCCGCCCGGAAACATAGCAGTTCTGGGGGGCTCGCTACCTCCTAGTAGGTCTCTAGAACAGCTAAATCGGCCGTTCCCTGCTGGTCCTCCACTTCAGGGCACCGATCTAGCTGCTCTAAGTACGCCAGAGGTCAGTCTCGAGAGACTGATTACCTTAGTAGACTTTCTGGCAGTGTGAAAGCTTCTCAATGGGTCCTGCATACCGTAGAAAAAGGCTACAAGATTCAGTTCGGATTCAGTTCGGGTCTCGTCCTCCTCTATTCAACGGGATTTTTCCCACTGTGGTGGGCCCCAAGGAGGCTCTGGTCATGGAACGAGAAGTAGATACTCTCCCGAGGAAGGAGGCCATCGAGGAAGGAGGCTCCTCTCGACAGAGAGTCCGAGTTCTACAGCCGGTACTTCATAGTTCCGAAGAAGGATGGAGGGTTGCGTCCTATTTTAGATCTGTGTCTGCTGAACCACTCAGTCATGAGACTCAAGTTCGAAATGCTCATGCTCAAACAAGTCGTGTCTCAAATCAGGTCCGAGGACTGGTTTGTCACGATAGATCTGAAAGCGTACTTCCACATTTCCATTCCTCCTCAGCACAGGAGGTACCTGAGGTTGTTTGCTTTTGGGGCGAAGCTTACCAATATCGGGTTCTTCCCTTCGGTCTTGCACTCTCACCCCCCACTTTCACCAAGTGTGTAGATGCTGCTCTGGCTCCATTGTGACTCCAGGGCATCAGCATACTCAATCACATCGACGATTGGTTGATTTTAGCTCAATCGGAGCAGGTGGCGGTTCGACATCGAGATGCCGTTCTCGCCCATATGAGAGAATTGGGGATAAGACTCAATGCAAAGAAAAGTGTGCTTTCTCTAGTGCAGAGGACCACTTATCTAGGCGTGGTGTATGGCACGTCTGTCTCCTGCTCGGATTGAGTCGATCCTCATGGCTGTCAAGAGAATGAGAGAAGGCCAGTCTCTCACTGCTATACAGTTTCAGAGACTGTTGGGTCTGATGGCAGCTGCATCCAACATGATACCTTTTGGCCTGCTGTACATGAGACCTTTGCAGTTGTGGCTCAGGACCAAAGGGTTTTCCCCCAGGGGCAACCCGTTTCGCATGATCAAGGTCATGCGGCGAGGCTTACGGGCCTTAGACATGTGGAAGAAACCATGGTTCCTGTTACAAGGCACCGTGTTGGGGGTTCCTTGTCATCGCATAACGCTAACGACGGATGCTTCCCTCATGGGCTGGGGGGCGGTCATGAGCGGCCACTCTGCCCAATGTCTGTGGGAAGGGCCCCATCTAAAGTGGCACATAAACTGCTGGCCGTGTTTCGAGCAGTGAAACATTTTCTCCTAGACCTGAGGGGCCATCATGTGTTGGTCTGCACAGACAACACTTCAGTGGTCTCCTAACTGAAACTGCAGGGGGGTCTGTGCTCATGCCCCCTTTACAGGCTGGCATGCCAGATCCTTCTGTGGGCCCAAGGGAAGCTGCTCTCACTGAGGGCAGTATACATCCCGGGGCATCTCAATCAGGGAGCAGACATCCTGTCGAGGCAGGGGCTGAGGCCCGGGGAATCGAGGCTTCACCCAGAGGTGGTGGAGCAGATATGGAGGAGGTTTTACAGAGCACAAGTGGATTTGTTTGCGACTCAAGAGACTTCGTACTGTCCCCTCTGGTTTTCCCTCACTCGCCCAGCTCCTCTTGGACTGGACACTATGGTACAGACGTGGCCGAGGCTGCGCCTGTATGCTTTCCCCCCGATCGCTCTGCTCCCAGGAGTTCTGGAGAGGGTCCGCCGAGATGGAGTACGTCTTCTATTAGTAGCCACTTACTGGCCGGGCCGGCCATGGTTTGCAAACCTGGTAGCCCTTCTTGAAGATTCTCCTTGGGAGATTCCCGTCAGCTGGGATCTCCTCTCTCAGGCGGGGGGTACCCTATTTCACCCTCGTCCGGAGTTATGGAGGCTGTGGCTGTGGCCCCTGAGGGGGCACAGCTCATAGCCTCTGGTCTCTCAACCGAGGTTGTGGAGACCATACTCCAATCCAGAGCTCCCTCCACGAGGAAATTGTACGCTGCTAAGTGGCATCTGTTCACGTCATGGTGTAAAAACCATCAGTTAGAACCAGTTAACTTCCTGGTTGGTTCAGTGCTGGAATTTCTGCAAGAGCGGGTTGCCACAGGGTTATCTCCATCCACTTTACAAGTTCATGTGGCTGCTATTGCTGCATATCATGCTCCGCTGTGTGGGCAATCTCTGGGGGTAACCCATTAGTGACATGTTTCCTCCATGGTACCAGGAGGCTGAGGCCCCTGGCACGACCTAGAATGCTTTCTTGGGATTTGGCCGTGGTTTTAGAGGCCCTTTCTAAACCTCCCTTTGAACCTTTGGAGGAGGTGTCTCTGAGATTTCTTACAGTCAAGACTGTATTTCTATTAGCTATCTCTTCCCTGAAGAGAGTCGGTGACCTTCATGCTCTTTCTGTGGCCGCCTCTTTTCTAGTGTTTGCCCCTGGCATGGCCAGAGCCTTTCTTTACCCCAGACCGGGGTATGTTCCTAAGGTGCCCTCTGTGGTTCCACGGCCAGTCATGCTTCAGGCATTCTGTACACCTCCCTTTCGGGACCATGACCAGAAAAAGCTTAATTGTGTGTGTCCAGTGCGAGCACTGGATGCATACGTCCACAGAGCTGCCCTGTGGAGGAAGTCGGACCAGCTATTTGTCTGCTACTGTCCTTATAAGAAGAGTCTTCCTGCGAACAAGCAGACCCTCAGCAGGTGGATAGCGGATGCTGTCACTACTTCTTATGAGTCCTCTGATCTCCCCTCTCCGTTGGGGGTTAAGGCTCATTCTACCCGAAGTATGGCGGCGTCCAAGGCCTTCTCCTCTGGTGTTCCTCTCCAGGATATTTGCAATGCTGCGGGATGGTCCACCCCTCTGACTTTCGTCAGGTTTTACAGCCTTGACCTCGATGCCACTCCCCATTCCTCAGTTCTCTCGACCTAGTTGTGCCCTTCCACACTAGGCAGGGATTTGTCAGTCTGGTGGCGTTGGATACTCGTTCCCAAAGCGTTGTCGACGCAGCTTGAGTTCCCAAAGGGGAACGTCCCTAGGTTACGTCTGTAACCATGGTTCCCCGAGGGAACGAGACGCTGCGTCTCGGTGCCATACTTCCTGCATCCCTGCAAGCGCTTTCTTCACTCTCCCAAAGCTGGCACTGCCTCCACCTTATGCGCTTTTATACTTCCGGGTCACTACGTCATCCCGCCGGTGACGTCACGCGATTCCGTTGGAGGGATTACACATGTGATTCAGAGCGTGGTCACCCAGAGGGGTTCCCAAAGTGTTGTCAACGCAGCTCGAGTTCCCTCGGGGAACCATGGTTACAGATGTAACCTAGGGACTTTTTTCCACTCTCTCCAGCATGAGCATGAGACCTTTACATGAAGCGGGATCACCTGAGTGTGTGGCGGGGTGTGCAATAAGCAAAGAAGCAGATTACTCATTAGAGTTAAATAAAGGTGTATTAACGAGTAATAACATGTAATGGTTTTTAAAAGGTATTTCTATAGAGGGATTAGATATATACGATAGATTCTGTAGCTCCTTTACAAAAAAACATATAAATCACTCATGTCTTTAAAGCAGCATTAACAGGGTAAAAGCTATGCAGTATTATAAAAAGTAGATCTCTTCTTTTGTTACTGAGGGAATATTTATAGGGGAGAGACCCTACTGAACACCAGTTCTGTCTTTGTTTATTTTACCATTGAAAATTTCAACCAGAAATAGGGTATCAGGATGGATCAGCAGGCCCAGAGAGCTGAAGGAGTCAGGATCACTGGTATCTCAGGAGTAGTATGTGTAACTTGAGAGAAAGAGAGACAGAGAGAGAAAGAGAGATAGAGAGATTATTAGATATGCTCACTGTCACATAATGGCTAAAGAAATTGTACATTGTGTGTAGAGTGAAAGTAGGGACTCCAGCAAGACAAGGTATGACAACATAACTAAAAAGGAGATCCAGAAGGTAACACTGACATGAGGGTGATCTGGAACATAAAGCGGTCAGCCACTCCACCGTCAACAAACCTGAGTGAACATATGAGAGTGGGGGAAAAACAGCATCCAAACATTCCAGTTCCCCTAAACACTCAATGCCCATGAGCTCTCCAGATCTGCTTCTTTACCTAAGAAAACAACTATTCAAGTCAAGTCAAGTGTCAAGTGGAGTTTATTGTCATTTCAGCCATATACAAGTACATAGTGAAACGAAACAATGTTTCTCCAGGACCAAGGTGCTACATAAGAAAACACAGAATGACACAAAACTACGGGGACTACATAAATTAAACATAAAGTGCACAAGTGCAAAGGTGCGGATGCACAAGACAGAACAAGACAGTACGCAGTTCTGTTTGAAAGTGACCAAGTGACAATAGTGCAAATATTGACAAAGGGCTTGACTAAAGAAGCATGTTTTCAGCCTCAACTTAAACACTGAGACTGTATCTGAGTCCTGAACACTAAGTGCAATTGTAACCCTCTCTAAGGTAAATACACACTAAGTTCGAATACTCGTATCCAAGTCAGTTGGATTCTAATGTGGTGAATGGTACGATTGGAAGTCATTGACAACACACAGATTGATTACCCTTTCACATGAACTGCATTGAAATGTGTACAAAATATAACTCAACTGTTGTACCAAGAACATCAATAAAGTGTGGTGCGCAATCAGTGTATGTGTTCAGTTTTTTTCAAGTTCCACAGTCCAGTCTTGAAGATAATGGAGAAATGTTCCCTTATTGTAGAAATAAGCTCTGTCTTTTTTTGTTTTTAATGATGAAGGAAAAAACAACCAAAAATAAGGTGAGGCCAAAAAATGTTCTATTGATTCAAATCTGGAACTTAGGAGTTGATAGGGGAAAAAGATATATATCCAAAAGGGGTGCAATCAAGGCCCACTGAGATCCTACTGCACAGTGGTATCATCTGGAACATCCTTCAGAAAGCAGTGACTCCATGGATCCAACGACCAAGGGTGGGTGGCTCGCCATCTTCCTTCCAGAAGAATTCAATAGCATACAAAAAAGAACCTGGCCTGCAATGTAACAGGCACATCCATATTATTATCCATATATCCAGTTACTCATTAATCAGCTGATAGTCAATTAATACAGACCTTAATGTACAATAAACTCTGTTTAAACACAATAAATGAATTCAAATCATGAACTCGACTTCTTAAACATTCACAATCATGTGCTCAATTCACTCAATATACCTACTTCAGATACAGAAAGCCCACTCAGTTAATCATGTTGTCAACAACGTGACTTTCATATTATAAATAATTAACAGTAATCAACATTCACTTTTGTCTATGCATAGAACTTTTACATCACATTCACGTTTCTTACCATGAATCACATTATGCGTTCTCAACAACGCATTAAAAAGGCTGCTCAGCACTAGAGCATTTACATCACACATCAATGATAAAACTCAGGGATGATCAACTCAGAGAAATTATTTGATCATAATATGAAGAATAGCAAATTTTCATCAGCTAATAGACTCTAGTTGCCAGGCAGATTTCCTCATATCAGGTATTACAGACTAAGGTGATTGGAAGACCCAATTGAGGATAATTAATTTATACAAAATCTACCACAGACATTATTTGCTTTTACCCAGGAGTTCCACACAGGGGTTACACAATGCTGTTCTATAACTGTGGAGCTTTGTAAGAGAAAGCTCTACCCTCTGCTGTAGTCGTCACTATTCCAGGCACCAACAAAGAGCCTTTTGATCGAAGTAGGCGTAGCAGATCATAAAACACCGGATGTTCACTCAGGTACTGCAGCACAAGACCATTCAATGCTTTATAGGTCAGTAGTAGTATTTTATAATCAATGCGAAATTTGATTGTGAGCCAATGCAGTGTGGATAAGATAGAGGTGATGTGGTCGTATCGTCTGGTTCTAGTAAGAACTCTGGCTGCTGCATTCTGGACTAAGTGGAGCTTGTTTATGCACCAGTAGAATGTCCAGAGAGTGAGGCATTACAATAATCCAACCTAGAATTAACAAAAGCAGGAACTGTTTTTTCTGCATTGTGTAGTGACATTATATTTCTTATCTTAGCAATATTTCTGAGATGAATGAAGGCTATTCTAGTAATATTAGCTACATCAACATCAAGTGAAGCACTGGAGTCAATAAACATGTTGATCTGGAAGATGAGTTCACTAAGAAATAATGAAATTTATTATGAAATAAACAAATTTTTTAAATAAATGTGGAAAATTGATTTAAACAAAATTAAATGAAATTGGATTAATTATGGTCATTAACATCATTCACATAAATTTCTATCTGGAATTTAGTTTCAGGTTAAGCAGTCGAATCTCATCAGTAATGCAGTAACCACTCATCTTTATATTCAGCCCTGTTGCACTTAAAGGCCCTTAGTATTTCTGGAAAAGTGGAAAATGTTACGTGGAATTACGTTTACAGAACTACTGGCTACAAAAATGTTTTAGCTAATCTAAAGTAATTACAATATTCACAAGATTCAGCATCTTTATAAAGCTCCTAAGCAAAATAAATTACAAAGTAAAAGTTTTAGCAAATTGTGTACCATGAGCCATTTCTTTACCTTAGCCATAGTTTAACCTTAGAAATCGAAAAAAAAAAAAAAAAATTACATTCTAGAAAACTAGAAACTTTAAGAGAAAATGCTGAGAAAACATTCCAAATGTAAGGCTTTCAGAAAAAAAACCAGCAGATAATGAAAGTAAAATTAAAAGAAAAGTGATAAAAATCATCAAATAATTTAAAAAAAAAAAATACATCCATCAAGTACAGCAAATTAGTACATTACAAAGGTTTGGAAATGGTGATAAAACTTACAGCAATAAAAATGTTTTTGTCCGATTAAAATATGACACATCTGTCTACAAACTGGGTGAATAATTGCATTTATATTGTATTTCAAGTCTGAATTAATTTCTCTTTATTTTATTTTAACTTGTGCATAAACGTCTTCATGGCTCTTGTCTCTGGATGTTCTGGAGGATGAAGGTTTCTTAGCAAAACTCACAGCTGCATAGTTCAAGGCATCTTCATCATCAGCCTGATAAAGAACAAGAGCTGTTTATAAACCAGAGTGGATTAAAGACTACAAATAATTATTACATTGATATTTTGTATATAGTTGTCTGTTAAAATTCTCTGTGTATTGTGGATTGTAGGTCAGATGTGGATTTATTTAACAGAATCACAGTTAATAGAAGACTGGATTACCTGATTGGTGGGAATTTGATGGTTTCTTGATGAAACACCTGAACATTAATACACATAAGTAAAGTTTAAATGTAGAAAGGATTCACATTTTGGTGACAACTTTATACAGTAACTCTATAAATAATAATAATAATAATAAAAGTAAACAAACCTTTTCTTTGATTTTTAAATAAAACTCCAATCAGAACCGCGATTAGAATAAGAGATATTATTATGGAGGTTGTTAAGGCAATAATCCAATACACATTTCCTGAAATGATAAAAAAAATGGACAACTTGTATGAATATTGTATGATTTTTTTTAACAGGAAATGGTTTTAACTAGAGAAGATTCTGTTATAGAAAGTGAAAAGAAAGCTTATTTGATCAAAACTCTTACCTGTGTAAGAATCTGTGTTCTTGTTAACTGTTCCAGGTGTAGGACAGAGTTTCATCTCTTTACCTTTACAAATAAAATGGAAAAGCAGCAAATAAACAGAAATGATACTAAATATGGATAATGTGAAATATTCAACATTTAATGCATATGTACACATAATTCTGGTTAAAGTGTTGATCTGGAATTAGCAGGTGTGTGATGTGGAAAATATGATGTTATCTTTGAAGTTATAAAAAAAATTTTAGAAATAAAGTGGACTACTGCATTGTATATTCACTTCAGATTTTACTTTTATTAAATGCATTTTTTGTATTGTTCCATGACTTCCTCTCTAATTTGTTCATGGCCAATTCCCTTCATCCAGTTAGGTCTCCCCTATCACACAACAGCTATCAACCAGGCAGGGCGAAGTCTATCACGTGCTATTTCTGAGACATGTGAAGCCAGCCAGCTGCATCTTTTCGAAATGCTGCTCATGCAACATCAGGGTGTGGAATAACACACTCACAGATGCCCATGATTGGATAGTGTTGCTGTGATTGACAGGGGAGAGAGAGTATGTCCCTCCCTCCCCGAGAGCACGGACAATTTTGCTCTCTTGGACTCCAAGCCACAGATGGTTGTGGCATCGTCTGGATTAGAGCTCGAGACGATAGGGTGAACGATTTTCTACTGCGCCACTCAGGAGCTCTTAAATGCAGCTGTAAGTATAGCTGGTAAATACCTCCACATTACAGTTAGACCAAAGTCATTCCAGTATACAGCCAATATAAGCAATTAGCTCGAGTTAAATCTTACACATTGTTTTCTTAAATCAGAATTTCTTCCATTTGTTTTTGAATTTTTAATTTGATCTTAATTTGAAAACAAGGAGGATTATTGGAAAGACAATAATCATGAAGGCAAGAACTCCAACTCTAACAATGGAGAGCCAGAACAGCACATGCATCTGATCAGTACAAATGTAACCTGTATGGAAAAATAAAATTGTTTTAAAAAAACATCGGAAGTAATGATGAAACAGCTGATGAAACAGCTAAAGTACATAATGGAGTACACAGAAAAAAATACTTTACAATATTGGATGATTTATTAACAGGAAAATTTTTTAACTAGAGAAAATTCTGTTATAGAAAGTGAAAGGAAGCTTATTTGATCAAAACTCTTACCTTTTCCATCGCTGCTGTCTGAACCCTGGAGTGTAACAGAATCTGTGTTCTTGTTAACTGTTCCAGGTCTACGACTGGGTTTCATCTCTTCACCTTTACAAATAAAATGGAAAAGCAGCAAATAAACCGAAATGATAGTAAATATGAATAATGTGAAATATTCAGCATTTAATGCATATGTATACATAATTCTGGTTAAAGTGTTGATCTGGAATTAGCAGGTTATCAGAGTAAAACTGTTTACCTTCAAATTGCAGACATGTTCCAGATGTGAACTTTAGTAAACTTCCATCCAGTTCTCCACAAAAATATTCTCCTCCATCATCTTCTCTTGCTCCATTAATGTAGAGATCAAACTTATGGTCATTTACAGTAATACTGAAGCGGCTATCTTTAAATCCCTCAGCAAATATGTAGCCCAAAGCGTTACTGTATGGTTTTGCAAAAAACTGAGGCAATTTTCCAAAACTCTGTCTGTACCAAAATAAATTATTTTTGTTTTTGACGCTGCTAATGTTACACTCCATAGTTACATTTTCTCCACGCTTTACTCTTTTCACGTGAAGCTCCCTGATGTCAGAAGTTTTTACTGTAAAAAAGTGTTTAATATTTAATGTTTAATGATGTCACTAAATTAGTTAAATATGTAATATTACTATTTTAAATGAAAGTTTTCAAAATGTTACTCACCAGCTGTGCAGAGACAAAGCAGAGAGTAAAGAGCGACAAAGAGTGTGATCATCGTTCCTGTTTAGACAAAGTGATAGTGAGGTAATGAACTTGTGTGTTCAGTAGAAAACCAGGTCCAGACTCACGCCTGATTGGATGTTTTGAAGCTGTGGACTGATTTGATTGGTCCATTAGCTGTAAGGAGATGTGAAGCTCACAGTGAATTCTTGTCTATTCTGATGCTGTGATGAGTCACATGACTTTACAGATATGATCTACTGGAGCTCTATCAGTCCTGTGTGCTGGAACCTCTCTGATAGAAGAAGTTTAATGAAGTGCTTTTAGGTCAGCAGATCTAACAACCCCAAAGAGGAATAATGTGTAATCCCGCTGTGGGGGGAGCGGGACGCAGTACAGTTTCAGTATGGTCCTTTCACAAATCATTTGTCTAAGGTAGAAACTGGAGTGAGCTTTTATACAGGGTTTTACAGCAACCATCAGATACTTGGTGGGGAAGAAGCTCATCTGTATTATTTAAGATGTAGACAATAGAAAGGTTTACAGTAGAAAAGGTTACTTTCTTTATTTATTTCTTTTTAAAAGCTGTTGCCTACAGCAGTTAATAAGAAAGTGTGCATAAAAATGTATAGTGTTTACGTTTAATTCTAAAAAGAGGAGTGGCAGCTTTTTTCCTCGATGTGCTTTGTGGTTACTGTAAAACCCTGCATATACACACACTAGAGTTTCTACACAATGGGCTTTACCATCGATCATTAAATTATATATTTAAAGACATGTTCTTACCACCTATTGAATCCACATGTTTTGTGTGTTAATTAACTTTCTAACCACATCAATGCACTTACCCTTTTAAGTTTCATATGCAGTGTTACTTAATGACATTAACAGCATTTGAATGTAAATTAGTCACAGTAGTTAAGTACTTAGCATTTCTAGCTAAGTCCGAGCATTTCTAACATAATGAATGAATGCAGTGTGTTATTTACACTTGTGTAACTCCAATTACTAACTGATGCCTTTGAATGTATGTTTCACTTTCACTCCTTTCATGCAAATTTAACACCTCGACATCACATTGTGGTCCGGGGGTCACTGTGTGGAGGAGTGGAACTTACTGGATAGCTGAGTGAGGTAGCTAGTGAGGCCAGTACACTTCCAGTTTCAGGTTTGGTGATGTTGGGGAAAGGGTTGTTATTGTCAGTGGAGGAGACAGAATGCCTTATTGATAAGTAAAACTACACGTTGCTAGGACTGGAGCAACTTCACTGTAATGAGCTCACCCTTGTGCCACGAGTGTTTGTACAGAGAACATTAAAAAATACACACGTCTCATGTTAACACAAATAGCTTTGTGGTTTCTGAGTTTCTGATACCAAGTGTTTTAATCAGCAGCTCACACTGACTTATTTTGGGTCACTTCAACAGTCCAAATGTCTTTATGTTAGAATCTCAGGCTAACACACAAAAAGAGCTGGAGATCATTAATAATAATTCACAAAAAATATCATGTAGAATGTTGAGAGCACTATTTATTCAAACTGTGCTACAGACTATGCTTTGTAAAACAGGACTGCGCTAGCACATCTCTGCATGCCACATTTACCCATAATCCTCCCCTCTGTATCACGACACAAAGACACAAATACGTGTTAAAACAGAAGTTTAAACCAGGCTTTACTGTGTGTGTGTCTGTGTGTGTGTCTCTGTGTTTAGATGTCAACACTGGAGGGGTGGGCCACTACATCAGTGAAGAGCCAAGTACTGAGCCTGAGCCATGAATCCATCACACACACTGAAAAATACAAACAGTGTGACCTAAGAAAAACACTTAACATGATATAAATTTTCATTAAATCTGTTCCCGATCTCTTTGGTGGTGGTATGGACTACACGTAACAATGCACCATATTTCTAGACCCGAAGTGCCGGCTGTGTGCTACCACATCTCCATCTCGGTCAGAACCACTGGATTTATAAAAGTCTAACATCTCTAACAGCCCTGATAAAGAAAGAATCAAACCCTTTAGTTTATAACTCTCACTTTAAACCACAGTGTTGTTTCCATTAACACTGACACATACACTCTGGTGTGAGATGGAAACTATAGGACAAAAGTCTCAAACCAAACACCAGCGTGAGGTCATTAAGGTTTTTACCACATCAAAGGTGCTGAAACTGCCAGACTCATAGACTGAAGCAGCACTTTGTCTAAAAGTTTTGCATTGAAGATTTTTGATATGTTTTATACAGGTTAATCATTAAAGGACTCATATGTACCAAAAGCTGTGAGATTATACTTTAATTATTACCAATTCTTTCTCTGTTGTTATGTCCTTTAGGGTGGATAACAGGCCTGGCACAGATAGAGCACAGACTGTAGTACAGTTTGAATAAATAGTGCTCTCAAAATTCTTCATGATATTTTTAGAGACATTTTAATTAATGATCTCCAGCTCTTTTGTGTATCAGCCTGAGATTCTAACACAACGACATTCGGACTGTTGAAGTGACCCAAAATAAGTCAGTGTGAGCTGCTGATTAAAACACTCGGTCTCAGAAACTCAGAAACCACAATGCTATTTCTGTTAAACTAAAACAACTGCATGATGTGAGAGAGCTGCTGCAGCCAGTAACACTTCTACAAATGCATTAAGAGCATTTTCACACTTGGCCTGAACACTTGAGTAAACTCTCATGACTTCTAGGCTTGTTTGGGGGCGGGGCTCATAATCCCAGATTTGCTTTCACACAGAGGAATTAATTCTGAGCAATGGATCACTTCTGCAATTCCATATGTCACTTATGCATATGCAAATTTGCTGGAGGTTCATCCTTTTATTGTTTTTTATTAGTTTCATTTGGTAGCAGCACTCAAGTAACATGTCATCATGGAGGAATCCCTGCAAATGAGGAGCTGTTCTGGGGTAAGAAGATTTTAGCCACGGAGGCCAACATGAGACGTGTGTATTTTTTAATGTTCTCTGTACAAACACTCACAGCACAAGAGTCAGCTCATTACAGTAAAGTTGCTCCAGTCCTAGCAAAGTGTGATTTTATTTATCAATAAGGCATTCTGTCTCGTCCACTGACAATAACAACCCTTTCCCCAACATCACCAAACTTGAAACTGGAAGTGTACTGGCCTCACTGGCTACCTCACTCAGCTATCCAGTAAGTTCCACTCCTCCACACAGTGACCCCCGGACCACGACGTGATGTCGAGGTCTGTAATTTACATGAAAGAAGTGAAAGTGAAAATTACATACAAAGGCATCAGTTAGTAATTGGAGTTACACAAGCATAAATCACACACTACATTCATTCATGCTTATGTTAGGAATGCTGGGACTTAGCTAGAAATGCTAAGTACTTAACTACTGTGACTAATTTACATGTCAAATGCTGTTAATGTCATTAAGTAACACTGAACATGAAACTTAAAAGGGTAAGAGCATTGATGTGGTTAGAAAGTTAATTAACACATGAAACGTGTGGAGTTGATAGATGGTAAGAACTGGTCGTTAAATATATAATTTAATGATCGATGGTAAAGCCCATTGTGTAGAAACTCTAGTGTGTGTATATGCAGGGTTTTACGGTAACCACAAAGCACATCAACGAAAAAAGCTACCACTCCTCTTTTTATAATTAAACATAAACACTATACATTTTTATGCACACTTTCTTATTAACTGCTGCAGGCAACATCTTTTAAAAAGAAATAAAGAATAAAACCTTTTCTACTGTAAACCTTTCTAGTGTCTACATCTTAAATAATACAGATGAGCTTCTTCCCCACCAAGTATCTGATGGTTGCTGTAAAACCCTGTATAAAAGCTCACTCCAGTTTCTACCTTAGACAAATGATTTGTGAAAAGACCATACTGAAACTGTACTGCGTCCCGCTCCCCCACAGCGGGATTACACATTATTCCTCTTTGGGGTTGTTAGATCTGCTGACCTAAAAGCACTTCATTAAACTTCTTCTTCTTCTTCTTCTCATCTGTATTAAACCTTCAGAGTCGAGGGAGATAACCCTGCAGAGAAGTGCTCCTGCAGAAACTCCAGAACTGTACCAACTGGGCAGTTGACTGGGTCTTGCATTCGCTGTCCGCACCAAGAAGTGAAAAGTTTCCACTTCAAGGCGTACAGTTTCCTTGTGGTGGGAGCTCTGGACTGGAGTATGGTCTCAACAACCTCAGTTGAGAGACCGGATGCTAGGAGCTGTGCCCCGTCAGGGGCCACGCACACAGCTTCCATAACTCCAGGCGGGGGTGAAGGATGGTGCCCCCCCGTCTGAAAGAGGAGGTCCCTCCTGATCGGAATCTCCAGTCGACAGCCGTCGAGGAGGGACACAAGGTCCGAGAACCATACTTGGGCCGGCCAGAACGAGGCTACTAGCAGAAGACGGATCCCGTCCTGGCGTAATCTCTCCAGAACTCCCGGGAGCAGAGCGATCGGGGGAAAAACATAAAGACGAAGCCTCGGCCACATCTGCACCATGGCATCCAGCCCAAGCGGAGCTGGATGCGTGAGGGAGAACCAGAGCGGACAGTGTGTCATTTCCTGCGATGCAAATAGATCCATTTCTGCCTGGCCGAACTCCCTCCAGAGGAGCTGCACCACCTCGGGGTGGAGCCTCCATTCCTCAGGCCTCAGCCCCTGTCTCGGCAGGATGTCTGCTCCCTGATTGAGGTGCCCAGGGATGTAGACTGCTCTGAGTGAGAGGAGCTTTCCCTGAGCGTACAGTAGGATCTGGTTTGCCAGCCTGTATAGGGGGCGCGAGTGCAGACCCCCCTGTCGGTTGATGTAGGAGACCACCGATGTGTTGTCTGAGCGGACAACCACATGATGTCCCCTTAGGTCTGGAAGGAAGTGTTTAAGAGCTCGAAACACGGCCAGCATCTCCAGGCAGTTTATGTGTCACATGAGATGATGGCCTTCCCACAGACCCTGGGCAGAGTGGCCACTCATGACCCATGAGGGAGGCGTCCATCATTAGCATTACATGACGACAAGGAGCCCCCAGCACCAGGCCTTGTGACAGGAACCAAGGTTTCTTCCACATGTCTAAGGCACGTAAGCATCGCCACGTGACCTTGATCATGTACAGCAGGCCAAAAGGTATCATGTTGGATGCCGAGCCGCTATCTGGCCGTTTCTTTGGTGACCCGGAGCGATAGATCTGTGGCCCGACATAGTTCAGCGACCACGTCGGATTCCCCTTCCTCCCTTTCATCTAGGTCTTTTAGCAGGTCGGCCTGGTATGCCTGCAGCACCGCCATGGTGTGCAGACACACACCGGCCTGACCTGCCACCGTATAAGCTTTGCCAACCAGGCTGGATGTCAGTCTTACTGGCCTGGTGGGAAGCCTTGGGGCCTTCAGGGACGATGCTGAATACGGGGAGAGATAGCTCGCGAGCGTCTCCTCCACCATCGGCATCACCCCGTATCCATTCTCATTCAGCTCTGTGATGTTTGAGTAATTCGAAACAGTAGGGCTGAAGAGTCAGAAAGAATATGGTTTCTCCCACAATCTAGACACCTCGGCGTGGAGATCAGGGAAAAACGGAAGGCCCCGTCGTGAGAGCTGTGATTTAGCTCAAAGGAAGTGCTCATCCAGCTTTCATTCAGTCACAACCTCCATGAGCTCCTCATACGTGAGGGACTGTGGTGGCGAGCCCACAGTCTCCTCTGTGTCGACGCTCATCACGTCGACCTCCTCGGAGGAAGACGGATGAAACGCCTGGCTCTCTGTCTGGGGGGAAGAAACTGCGGGGCGGGCTTCCGATCCCTGAGAGGGAGCCGTGGATCTAGTGGGTGAGGACAGAGATAACCGTCTCAGATCCCTCCGCTAAATCCACTTGCAATCCCCACGATAACACTCTCCGCTGTGCCTCGGCCGGACCCAGCAGGATCGCGAACCTGGCCGCTTTCATCAAAGATGGCCAGACGGGAGTGGAGCACACGGAGTGGAAGAAGCTCACAATCATGACAGTTAGCCCCCTCGAGAGCTAACCGTGCATGCTCCGCTCCCAAACAGACGACGCACAAATCGTGTATATCCCCACCCAAGAGATAGCGTGGGCAGGGAACAACACACAATTTGAAACGCCGTCTGCTCGCCACAGACTTTGATTTTCGCTTTGACATTGCTTCACACACACGCACATAAACAGACACGATCGCTGATGAGCAAAAGCTAACGTGCGTTTGCCGGGTCTACCTTTATGCTTCCTGGTTGCTCATGTCACCCCGCTCGTGACGTCTCACTTCTCCATTGGACTGATTTCACACGTGTTTCAGAATGTGGTCTCGCCAGGGCGTTCCCAAAGTGTTTCGACGCAGCTCGAGTTCCTGAAGGGGAACTTTGTTTGCATATCTCCTGACTTCTGCCTGTTTGTTGACTTTGACCCTGCTTCTCATTTTGGATTTGTTTGTCATTGCAAAAATAAGGAAACTTTACCTGCAACTGTCACTGATTCCACTACCTGATGTAATGATATTGTATCCATATATCAAAATGTTTGTGTTCAAATAGAATGTAAAATAAAAATGTAAAATTACAACAAAAAAATTATTCAAATATGGATAATGTTATGAAATAACAAGGAATATGAAACTTAAAAGGGCAATTGTGCATTGGTCATTAGAAAGTTAATTAACACATGAAACGTGTGGCTTTGATAGACAGTAAGAACAAGTCATTAAATATATGATTTCCTTTTAATGTTTAAAATGAAAAATACACTCTGAATATTGATACTTGTCATCACAACATATGTAACGGAGTTCAAATATTGCTGTTAAAGTCAATTCAATTCAATTTTATTTGTATAGCTCTTTTAACAATGGACATTGTCACAAAGCAGCTTTACAGTAATAGATGGATTCACAAAAAATATATTGTAAATATGTGAATTTATCCCTAATGAGCAAGCCAGAGGCGACGGTGGCAAGGAAAAACTCCCTGATACAATATGAGGAAGAAACCTTGAGAGGAACCAGGCTCAAAAGGGAACCCATCCTCATCTGGGTGCAACGGATAGTGCAATTATAAATAAATCCCTTCTATTATTGTGTACTATATGGACAAATGGTGCAATTGTGCAACCAGTAAATTCATCAAAGTTTTTGCAAGAAGTCCGGTTGGTTAAAATCTATCCACTGTCCACTGATGGAGTCCTGAGTACGAAGCTGGTCATGGCAATTGCAGCCCCAAAGCCACTACAGCAATCACAGTCCCAAGCCGTTTCAGTACAGCTCCCCATATGAGATCCCCATGCCATCTCCACAGCCCCCAGGTGGCACCATCCCCAGCAAACCAAACGGTTCTTCAGGCCGTCCATATGGGGCCACCACCAGCAGCAGCGAGCGAACTCAACCGATGAGAACTCGAACCAGAAGTAGGGCATCAGGATGGGTCAGGCAGGTCCGGGGAGCAACAGGGGTCAGCACCACTGGCTTCTCAGAAGTAGCATGTGTAGCTCGACAGAGAGCAAAAGAGAGAGAGAGATCGAGAGAGAGGGAGAGAATGTTAAATTCATGCTGAAATTGGGAAAACTTACCATTGGCTGTTGCGCCACTATATGTGCATATATTTGCATACCTTATATGGTGGGGTGGTGCTACGCTTTATATCTCTCGCTGTCAGTAAGTTGCTCTGATCATTGCTCTATTGTAAGTGAAAATGAATTATGGTTGTTTTCAGGTGCAGGTTTAGAGCTTGAATCACACAAAAGGTTACTTCTTTCATCTATCAGCATTCAGATTCTGTCGGTCAGGTCCAGTGTATGATATTTGCAATGTTAAAGCCGAGGGTATCTAATTGCGCCATTAACCTGCAAGTGAACTCTGAACCTCTGTTTATTTCAGTTTAAACCTCAGAGCAACATCGGTCCACTGTATATTAACCAGCCTTTGGTCGTGTTTGCTCCAGGTATGTGGTTTATTTGGTAATATCCATGTTCTGTGTAAGAAATTCCAGCCCTAATTGAGACTGAGCATTAGAGCACGTGTAATCTGCTCGCACGTGCTGAGTTATGTAGCTGAGTTACGTAGCTAGCTTTTCTTGTTCTGTTTCATTTTTAAAATAATATGTAATTCATAAACTGATGGTCACTTAGTTTATTGTTGTTTTGTATTAATGTGAATTGTATTAACACATGAAACATGTGGAATTGATATGTTGTAAGAACATGTCATTAAATATATAATTTAATGTTCGATGGTAAAGGCCATTGTGTAGAAACTCTAGTGTGTGTATATGCAGGGTTTTATGGTAACCACAAAGCACATCGAAAAAAAAAGCTGTCACTCCTCTTTTTATAATTAAACGTTAAAACTATAAATTTATATGCATACGTTTTTATTTACTGCTGTATGCAGCATCTTTTAAAAAAGAAATAAAGAATAAAAGTAACCTTTTCTACTGTAAACCTTTCTAGTGTCTACATCTTAAATAATACAGATAAGCTTTTTCCCTCAAGTGTCTGATGTTTACTGTAAAACCCTGTATAAACGCTCACTCCACTTTCTACCTTAGACAAATGATTTGTGAAAGGACCATACTGAAACTGTACTGCGTCCCGCTCCCCCACAGCGGGATTACACATTATTCCTCTTTGGGGTTGTTAGATCTGCTGACCTAAAAGCACTTCATTAAACTTCTTCTATCAGAGAGGTTCCAGCACACAGGACTGATAGAGCTCCAGTATATCATATCTGTAAAGTCATGTGACTCATCACAGCATCAGAATAGACAAGAATTCACTGTGAGCTTCACATCTCACTACAGCTAATGGACCAATCAAATCAGTCCACAGCTTCAAAACATCCAATCAGGTGTGAGTCTGGACCTGGTTTTCTACAGAACACACAAGTTCCTTACATCACTATCACTTTTTCTAAACAGGAACGATGATCACACTCTTTGTCGCTCTTTACTCTCTGCTTTGTCTCTGCACAGCTGGTGAGTAACATTTTGAAAACTTTCATTTAAAATAGTAATATTACATATTTAACTAATTTACTGACATCATTAAACATTAAATATTAAACACTTTTTTACAGTAAAAACTTCTGACGTCAAGGAGCTTCACGTGAAAAGAGTAAATCGTGGAGAAAATGTAACTATGGAGTGTGACATTAGCAGGGTCAAAGACAAAGATAATTTATTTTGGTACAGACAGAGTTTTGGAAAAGTGCCTCAGTTTTTAGCAAGACATTACGGGAAAAATAATTCCAAATTTGATGAGGGATTTAATGATAGCCGCTTCAGTATTACTGTAAATGCCCATAAGTTTGATCTCAAAATTAAAGAAATAAGAGAAGATGATGGAGGAGAATATTTTTGTGGAGAATTGGATGCAAGTTTACTAAAGTTCACATCTGGAACACGTCTGCAATTTGAAGGTAAACAGTTTTACTCTGATAACCTGCTAATTCCAGATCAACACTTTAACCAGAATTATGTACACATATGCATTAAATGCTGAATATTTCACATTATTCATATTTAGTATCATTTCTGTTTATTTGCTGCTTTTCCATTTTATTTGTAAAGGTAACGAGATGAAACCCTGTCCTACACCTGGAACGGTTAACAAGAACACAGATTCTGTTACACTCCAGGGTTCAGATAGCAGCGATGGAAAAAGTAAGAGTTTTGATCAAATAAGCTTCCTTTCACTTTCTGTAACAGAATTTTCTCTAGTTAAAACCTTTTCCTGTTAATAAATCATACAATATTTATACAAATTGTGCATTTTCATCATTTCAGGAAATGAACATTGGATTATTGCCTCAACAACCTCCATAATAATATCTCTTATTCTAATTGTGGTTCTGGTTGGAGTTTTATTTAAAAATCAGAGAAAAGGTTTGTTTACTTTTATTATTATTATTTATAGAGTTAATGTATAAAGATGTCACCAAAATGTGGATCCTTTCTACATTTAAACTTTACTTATGTGTATCATTGTTCAGGTGCTTCATCAAGAAACCATCAAATTCCCACCAATCAGGTAATCCAGTCTTCTATTAACTGTGATTCTGTTAAATAAATCCACATCTGACCTACAATCCACAATACACACAGAATTTTAACAGACAACTATTTACAAAATATCAATGTAATAATTATTTGTAGTCTTTTAATGTGCTCTGGTTTATAAACGGCTCTTGTTGTTCATCAGGCTGATGATGAAGATGTCTTGAACTATGCAGCTGTTAGATTTGCTAAGAAACCTTCATCCTCCAGAACCTCCAGAGACAAGAGCCATGAAGACGTTTATGCACAAGTTAAAATAAAATAGTTAAAGAGAAATGAACTCAGACTTGAAAAACTATATAAACGTAATTATTTAACAAGTTTGTAGACAGATGTGTCTTTTTTTTAATCGGACAAAAAATTTTATTGCTGTAAGTTTTATCACCATTTCCAAAGCTTTTTAATGTACTAAATTGCCCTACTTGATGGATGTAGTTTTTTTATTTATTTACTTATTTTTATAACTTTATTTTACTTTTATTCTCTGCTGTTTTTTTCTTTCTGAAAGCCTTACATTTGGGATGTTTTCTCAGCATTTTCTCTTAAAGTTTCTAGATTTTAGAATGTAAAAAAATATTTTTGTTACATTATCAAGAAATGGCTCATGGTACACAACTTGCCTAAACTTTTTTTTTTGCAAGTTATTTTGCTTGGGAGCTTTATGAAGATGCTAAATATTATTAATATTGTAATTACTTTAGATCAGCTAAAGCATTTTTGTATCCAGTACATCTGTAAACGTAATACATTTTCTACTTTTCCAGAAATACTAAGGGCCTTTAAAAGTGCAACAGGGCTGAATATAAAGACAAGTGGTTACTGCACTAAATTCCAGATAGAAATTTATGCGAATCATGTTAATGACCATAATTAATCAAATGTCATTAAAAAATAAATCAATTTTCAACATTTATTAAAAGTTCTGTTTAGTTTATAATTAATAAACACATCTTCTAGATCAGCACTTTTATTGACTCCAGTCTTTCCTTTGAAGCTCATGTAGCTAATATTACTAGGATAGCCTTCTTTTATCTCAGAAATATTGCTACGATAAAAAATATAATGTTCCTACACCAAGCAGAATAACCAGCTCATGCTTTTGTTACCTATAAGTTGGATTATTGTAATGCCTTACTGTCTGGACATTCTAGTGGTGCATAAACAAGCTTCAGTTAATCCAGAATGCAGCAGCCAGAGTTCTTACTAGAACCAGACGATATGACCACATCACCTCTATCTTATCCACACTGCATTGGCTCACAATCAAATTTCGCATTGATTATAAAATACTACTACTGACCTATAAAGCACTGAATGGTCTCATGCCACAGTACCTGAGTGAACGTCCGGTGTTTTATGATCCACCATACCTACTTCGATCAAAAGGCTCTTTGTTGGTGCCTCGAATAGTAACGGCTGGAGCAAGGGGCAAAGCTTTCTCTTACAAAGCCCCACAGTTATGGAACAGCACTCCAATTAGTGTGCAGGACTCAGATACAGTCTCAGTGTTTAAGTCGAGGCTGAAAATATATTTCTTTAGTCAAGCCCTTTGTCGATAGTTGTTTTCTTAGGTAAAGGAGCAGATCTGGAGAGCTCATGGGCATAGAGTGTTTAGGGGAACTGGGTTGTTTGGATGCTGTTTTTCCCCCACTCTCATACGTTCACTCAGGTTTGTTGATGATGGAGTGGCTGGTCACTTTATGTTCCAGGTCACCCTCATGTCTATGTTACTGGTTGGATCTCCTTTTTATTTATGTTGTCATACCTTCTCTTGCTGGAGTCCCTGCTTGCACTCTACATACAATGTACAATTTCTTTAACCATTATGTGACAGTCAGCATATCTAATAATCTCTGTCCCTCTCTCTCTCTCTTGAGCTACACATGCTACTCCTGAGATACCAGTGACCCTGACCTATTCAGCTCTCTGGGCCTGCTGATCCTGATGCCCTGTTTCTGGTTGAAATTCTCATCACTTGGAAATCACTTGCTGCTGCTGATGAAGCTATTAGTCAAGAAAACTGTAGATGCAGCAACCTTTCAATGGTAAAATAAACACAGACAGAACTGGTGTTCAGTATGGCCTCTCCCCTATAAATATTTCCTCAGTAACAAAATAAGAGATTTTTTGTAATGCAGATACAGAATCTATTGCACACTCATTTTTATTGCGTAGAAGGATTGGTAAAGAAATACCTTTTAAAAACCACTACATTTATTTTCTTTCTTTTTACTTCATATTTTTTGTTACTGTGACCAGGCAGTATGGCCTGAAGCAAGATCTGAATTAAAACGTTACTTAAACCAAAGAAATAATTCAAAAAATCTGCTTTCTGACTACGCCACTATGGGAATTTCACCCACAGAATTTACCCCTAAAGCTACACACGGGTTCCCCACCCAAAGGCAGAATAAAACATGGAGACACAGGTATCTATTCTCAAACAAAAAAAAATACTTTTTTACAACAAAATACAGTAACACAATATAGCCTTCACTTAAAAAGGTAAACACCTAAATATCCCATTACATTAAAGGCAACTTCACAGAGCTGCGGCTCTGTAAACAAATAAACAAAACCAATTAACAAACACAAAAAACAAAAGAAAAGTATCCTCGATGAGGGTTAACACACAGGAACAAACACACGATGTGCTTGATGCAGACCACTAGGAACAAAGCAGCGGTAATGCACTGCAAAGAACCGGCACTTCACCCTGCAGACAGTGGATACGGTTTAAAATAATCATATTCAATGTTCAAAGAGGAAAATTACTAAGAAACACTAACCTACCGTTAAAAAGGCCTCAGGACTCTGGATCTAACATGGTACTCAATTATTCGGCCTACATTCAACAATCGCCGTCTGTATGCATAACCGATAGCGCTAAGCTGAAAATAGAATAAATTGCCAATCGCCCAACTACAACAGCCGATACAATGTTGTGTTAATCAAATAAACTACAATGAAGGGCAGATGTATATCAATTTAATCCAGACGTGATAAGATGGAAAGCACTAAACCGGCAGTAATGTTATCACCCACTTTTCAAACAATGAAGCCAACTCGGAAGAGCAGACAGCAAAAGGTGTCAGAGCAGCTTCCAACCACAGGCCAGGAAACGGGGTGATATCCAGGGAAATCACCGCATATCTGAGCTACCGGTGTGTGTCACATATATATACGCTCAACACGGTGCCAATTAATGACGTCACGAGTGTCACAGTAACAACTATCCCAGCAACAACTCGGGCAGATAGGCATTAGTCCATCATGCGACATTATGAAAGTGAAAGTGAAAGTGAAGTGACGTGTAGCCAAGTATAGTGACCCATACTCGGGAATTTGTGCTCTGTATTTAACCCATCCAGGTGGAGACACACACACACACACACACACCTGGAACAGTGGGGAGTTCAGTGCCTTGAGGGAGGAAGAGAGCACTGGTCCTTCGCTACCCCCACCTACAATCCCTGCCGGACCTGAGACTCGAACACACGACCTTCAGGTTACAAGTTTGACTCTTTAACCATTAGGCCACGACTGCCCCCCTTATGTTAATGTGTCATATCAACAAAGGAAGAGGCAGTGCCCTCCAGCTCACGTAACACAGACAGGCCTAAAAACAGGACTACAACACCCATCCTTCACGTACTTTCTCATGTTCATCATTATTCAGATTGCACATGCCTGGACTCAATCACAGTCACACTACTTAAAGACTCTCACTTCAACAGCTCAATGTGAAATACACTCTCAGTCTCACATACCTGTCTATACCATGCTTTCTATCTCTGTGCTCTAGTGTTTATGGTTATGGCTACGTTTCTGGATTCTGGTTTATATCTTTGTCTCTTGCCCAAGTAACGTTGTTTGCACATCTCCTGACTTCTGCCTGTTTGTTGACTTTGATGCTGCTTCTCATTTTGGATTTGTTTGTCTTTGCAAAAATAAAGAAACTTTACCTGCAACTGTCACTGATTCCACAACTTGATGTAATGATATTGTATGCATATATTATAATGTTCAAGTTCAAATAAAATGTGATGTAAAAATGTAAAATTATAATGAAAAAATTAATCAAATATGGATAATGTTATGAAATAACAAGGAATATGAAAATTAAAAGGGCAAATGTGCATTGGTCATTAGAAAGTTAATTAACAGATGAAACGGGTGGCTTTGATAGATGACAGGGCATTAAATATATAATTTCCTTCTAATGTTTAAAATTAAAAATACACTCTGAATATTGATAAATTGCTCATAAATTCATGCCGAAAATGGGAAAACTTACCATTGGCTGTTGCACCACTATATTTGCATATATTTGCATACCTTATATGGTGGGGTGGTGCTACGCTTTATATCTCTCGCTGTCAGTAAGTTGCTCTGATGATTGCTCTATTGTAAGTAAAAATGAATTATGGTTGTTTTCAGGTGCAGGTTTAGAGCTTGAATCACACAAAATGTTACTTCTTTCATCTTTCAGCATTCAGATTCTGTCGGTCAGGTCCAGTGTATGATATTTGCAATGATAAAGCCGATGGTATCTAATTCCAGGTATGTGGTTTATTTGGTAATATCCATTTTTATTTAAAGAAGTTTAACCAGACTTGTATGGAGGACAGAGGGAACATCACACCACCAGCTCTTTTTTACAAAGAGATCACTTTATTGCCAATTTTATTTGGAAAAATAGAAACATTATTTAAATAAACATCTGAATAAGTGCGACAAACATTAACTCTATATGTCCTCGCTAGAACAAACAGCGATACACAAGTGACACTCCAGCACTGCACTGCGCTACACTCTCGTGGTCATTCCCCGCCCAACACAGCACAACAACATCGTGATTAAACACTAAGCATGTTACACAGTGGGAAAAATCAGCTCTTCCCCTAGCTCAGCATGCACAGAGTTATTCATAGGAACATTAAAAATCACAAATACAACATACACACTCATACATACACACAACAAACAAAAGAGAATTTAAAAGATAAAACACTTCCCCTTTTCCAGGAAAAAAGACCCCGCCCCGGGGTCTAGGGAAAGGAATCAGCCATGCCGAGTCAACGTCCTCAGAGACAGCATGCGCTCTTCTGTCCTTTATTCCCGTCCCGACAGTCACGGCAATCAATGACTTTTGGAGAATCACAACGTCACTGGTACTGATGAGTCCCCTCTGTGCAGCACACTTTTATTGGGAAACTGATGAGTCCTCTTGAAACAGCACCTTCCTTTGAAATGCTCCTTGAACAGGTGGCCAGCGCTCCTAAATTCCCCTCACTATCTAACTAAACCCAAAAAATACAATCTATCTAGCTATCTTCATTGCCGGACAAACCCTAATGGTCTCGAGCAACACAAAAGCGTCCCAGTTCTTCCCCTGAGCACAAAAGCCAGTCACGTTCACTCTAACGCCCCGCTTTCCTCTCACATCGTCTCTTAAATTTCCTTCCCTCCAGGTGAGTTCAATCAATCTCTGCCCTCCGTCAATGGGAAGAGATTACGCTGTGTAAAAGCTCAAGTAGGCGGGGTCAAAGCCAGACAAAAGAGAAATCCCCAGCATTCATTACAGTATTAATGTGAATTGATGGAAGTAATGAGGGAATGAGTGTTTTATATTTAATTTTCCTAAATGTATGCTTTAATTTGAGTTTCTGTCCACTATATGTTCAAGGTCACCTTGTGAATCTGGACATTACAAAGCAGAGCTTTATATCTCTCTCTGTCGTTAAAACCTCCGAGCAACATCAGTCCACTATATGTTAACCAGCCTTTGGTCGTGTTTATCCCAGGTCCAATAAAAGAAAACTGAGTGACTGTCCACCTCATCCCAAAGTGAATCTTTGCCTACCGCTAGTCACACATATATACTTACAAGGAATATTTTAAGAGCTGAAAATGTCAGACTGTTAATGATTGTTTCTTTCGCTTGACTTTGATAGCTTCCTGACCCGTGCTGTAGTGTTTACTTCTAACATAAAGACGTTTGGATTGTTGAAGTGACACAAAATAAGTCAGTGTGAGCTGCTGGCTAAAACTTCTAAGTCTGAGGCTTGAAAACACAGTGTTACTTCTGTTAAAGTGAAAGCATTGTGTGATGTGAGAAAGTGCTGCTGCAGCCAGTAAAACTTCTTCAAATGCTTCAAGAGTGCTTTGACAGTTGGTCCAAATAATTAAGTCTGCACCCAGGACTGATTCTGGGCTTGTTTGGGGCAGGCTTATAATTGCAGGTTTGCCTTCACATGGAAGAATTCCTTTACATACATCACTTCATGTTCATCCATTTGCTGTTTTAATTATTATTTTAATTTGGTACCAACAGACATGCAACAAAGAACAGCACTGTTTACAAGCATGGCATGGCATTGTGCAGGAAACCTGGAAAAGAGAAGCCGTTTTCTTTTGTATGTTCTCAGTACAAACACTCACACCACAAAAGTAAGATAATTACAGTGCTCCAGTCTTATGAAAGTCGTCTCCAGGTTACGTATGTAACCATGGTTCCCCGAGGGAACGAGACGCTGCGTCACGAAACGCTATGGGAACGCCCCTGCGTGACCGCGCTCTGAATCACGTGTCTAATCCGTCCAATGGATGGGCGAGACGTCACGGGCGGGGTGAGGTAGCAACCCAGAAGCATAAAAGCCCGAGCGGCGAGCCCCGCGTTAGCTTACTGGAAAATGAAGCAAGCGCCGCAGGGACGCCGGAAGTGTGGCACCGAGACGCAGCATCTCGTTCCCTCGGGGAACCATGGTTACATACGTAACCTAGAGACGCTCCCCTTCAGGAACTCGAGCTAGGTCACGAAACGCTATGGGAACGAGTATACCCACGCCGCCAGACTTACAAGTCCCTCCCTCCAGGAGGAGGCAAGCCTAAGGCACAAGGACAGAGGAGCCGGGAGTGGCTCGGGTATCTAGGTCATAAAACTTGGCAAAGGTCAGGGGCGTGGACCATCCCGCCGCGTTGCAGATGTCCGGTAAGGACACACCTGCCAGAAAGGCCTTAGAGGCCGCCACCGCTCGGGTAGAGTGAGCCTTGACCCCCAGGGGACTGGGGAGACCAGAGTACTCGAAAGCCAGAGAAATGGATTCTACAATCCACCGGCTGAGGGTCTGCTTAGAAGCAGGAAAACCCCTCTTAGGGGGACCAAAGCAAACAAGCAACTGGTCCGCCTTTCTCCACAGGGCAGTTCTGTGGACGTACCCGTCCAGTGCTCGCACTGGACACATACAATTGAGCTTCCGATGGTCGGGCTCCCTGAAGGGAGGAGGACAGAAAGCCTGCAGCACGACCGGCCGTGGTGCCGAGGAGGGGACTTTCGGTACGTACCCCGCTCAGGGGTACAAGAATGCTTTGGCCAAACCAGGCGCAAAGTCTAAATAGGAAGGGGCCACCGAGAGGGCCTGAAGATCCCCCACTCTCCTAAGAGAGGAAATTGCCAAGAGAAAGGCAGTTTTCAACGTCAGAAGACGGTCCAAAATCTCCTCTATGGGCTCGAAGGGGGGTTTGCAGAGAGCCTCTAAAACCACGGCCAGGTCCGACGAGGGGACCCGAGATCGAGCTGGAGGTCTGATCCTCAGTGCACCGTGGAGGAAACGTGTCACCCAGGGGTGCCTGCCCACTGACTGGCCATCGAGAGGGGCATGGCAGGCCACAATAGCCGCCACGTACACCTTCAGGGTGGAGTGGGTCAGTCCCGCGGAGAGGCGGGCCTGCAAGAACTCCAGCACTGTACCAACTGGGCAGTGAACAGGGTCAAGCTGGCGGTCTCCGCACCAGGAAGTGAAAAGGTTCCACTTCAGGGCGTACAGTTTCCTCGTAGAGGGAGCTCTGGACTGGAGGATGGTCTCCACAACCTCGGTTGAGAGACCGGAAGCACGGAGTTGTGCCCCCTCAGAGGCCACACCCACAGCTTCCACAGCTCCGGGCGGGGGTGAAGATGGCCCCCCGCCTGTGAGAGGAGATCCCTCCTGATCGGAATCTCCCATGGGGAGCCGTCTAGGAGGGAAATCAGGTCCGAGAACCATACTCAGTGACGAATAGAACAGTAGACGAATTCTGTCCCGGCGCACTCTCTCCAGAACTCCCGGGAGCAGAGCGACCGGAGGAAAAGCGTACAGACGCAGCCTCGGCCACGGCTGTACCATGGCATCCAGTCCAAGAGGAGCTGGATGAATCAGAGAGAACCAAAGGGGACAGTGTGACGTCTCCTGCGTCGCAAACAGATCCACCTGGGCTCTGCCGAACATACGCCATATGAGCTCCACGACCTCGGGGTGGAGGCTCCATTCCCCGGGCACCGGCCCCTGCCTCGACAGGGCGTCCGCTCCCACGTTGAGATGACCAGGGATGTAGGCCGCTCTCAATGAGAGGAGGTTCCCTTGGGACCACACAAGGATCTGGAGCGCCAGCCTGTAAAGGGGGCGCGAACGCAGACCTCCCTGGCGGTTGATGTAAGAGACCACCGTCGTGTTGTCGGTGCGCACCAACACGTGGCGGCCTCTTAGGTCTGGGAGAAAGTGTTTCAGAGCTAGAAACACGGCCAGCATCTCCAGGCGGTTGATGTACCAAGTGAGATGGCGGCCGCTCCACAGACCACGGGCAGGACGGCCACTCATGACCGCTCCCCATCCGGTGAGGGACGCATCCGTCGCTAGCACTACGCGGCGACCAGGAGCTCCCAGGACTGGGCCCTGAGACAAGAACCCAGGTTCTCTCCACACAGCTAAGGCACGGCGGCATCGCCGCGTGACCTTGATCATGCGGAGCGGGTTTCCTCTGTTTCGGAAAAAACCCCTGGTCTTGAGCCACCACTGTAGGGGTCTCATGTGCAGCAGGCCAAAAGGTATCACGTTGGACGCAGCTGCCAATAGGCCCAGCAGTCTCTGAAACTGCTTTACAGTGAGTGACCGGCCTACTTTCGCTCTCGCGACCGCTGTGAGGACCGACTCGATCCGAGCAGGAGACAAACGTGCCTGCATCGTGGTCGAATCCCACACGACGCCTAGATAAGCGGTTCTCTGAGGTGGAGAAAGCACGCTTTTCTCGGCGTTTAGTCTTAACCCCAGTTCCTTCATATGGGCGAGAACGGTATCTCGATGCCGAGCCGCCATCTGCTCTGAATGAGCTAAAATCAACCAGTCGTCGATATAGTTCAGTATGCGGATGCCCTGTAGTCACATAGGAGCCAGGGCAGCATCCACGCACTTCGTGAAGGTGCGGGGTGAGAGTGCTAGGCCGAAGGGAAGAACCCGATACTGGTAAGCTTCGCCCCCGAAAGCGAACCACAGGAACTTCCTGTGCGGGGGAAGGATGGAGATGTGGAAATACGCATCTTTTAGGTCGATCGTGACGAACCAGTCCTCGGACCTGATCTGAGACACGACCTGAGTGACCGTAAGCATCCTGAACTTCATTCGAGCGACTGAGAGGTTCAATTGCCGCAAGTCCAAAATGGGACGCAGCCCTCCCCCCTTCTTGGGAATAATGAAGTACCGGCTGTAGAACCCTGACTATCTGTTGTGAGGAGGGATCACCTCGATCGCCTCCTTCCTCAGGAGAGTACGTACTTCCTGCTCCAATACCAGAGCCTGCTCGGGGCCCACCACAGTGGGAAGAACCCCAGAAAAACGAGGTGGAGGCGAGCCGAACTGAATTCGGTAGCCTCTTTCTACAGTACGCAGGACCCAATGAGACACATTCGGCAGAAGTTTCCACGCTGCCAGAAAGCTCACTAAGGGAATCAGTCTCTCGAGACTGACCTCTGGTGTAATAGAAGCGGTTAGCTGGGTGCCCTGAGGCGGCGAACCGACATGGGGGAAATGAGCTAACCGCTGCGAAGGCCTCAGGAGAGGCCGCGAGCCTCCCAGACCCGCTACGTTGCCGGGCGAGAACTGGGAGAGGCGCTCGCCGGAGACCGCTGCGCCCTGATGCACCATAGGTGGCAGGGTTGGCAGATCGGCCTCCTGAGGGCACTGGGGGGACCTGGGCACCGTAAGATGAGGTGTACGCCGCGTCGCCCCAGAGGGGCCCGCCCTCGGAAGCCCTGGGCCAAAACCATCAGGGCTTCTTAGCCGCGGCCCTTCTGGACATGAGGACGGTCCTCAGATCCGCCTTAGTGCCCGAAGGGCCGGGCCCAGAGCGTCGTCGCGACTCCTGCTCCCGCCTCGGGGGAGCACGGGAGGCGACGCTCTGCTTTTGGGCCTCCCTGTAGGAGGGGGCCGTACACGGAGGGGGCTGCCCCCGCCCGGCAGCCCCACAAGCTAGAGAGCGACGGGGGAGGAACCGCTGGAACGCCGCCGCCTGAGCACGGGCCTGCTGGTATCTCTCGACGACGGAGTCTACCGCGTCGCCAAACAGGCCCGAGGGAGTAAGCGGGGCGTCCATGAGCACGACCCTGTCATATCGGACAGGGTCAGCCAGAGATGCCTCTCCGCCGCCACCAGGACTGCCATAGACCGACCGATAGCACGGGCGGTCTCCTTGGTGGCGCGGAGGGACAGATCAGCGGCCCGCCTGAGCTCAGCTACCTGCTCAGACGTACTCTCCCCCTGCTCACCCAGCTCTTTAAGCAGGTCAGCCTGGTACGCCTGTAACACCGCCATGGTGTGCAGACACGCACCGGCCTGACCTGCTGCCGTGTACGCCTTGCCTACCAGCGCTGAGGTGGTCTGCAGCGGCTTGGAAGGCAACGCCGGAGCCTTCAGGGACGATGCAGCAGCAGGGGACAGATAGCTGGCTAGCGTCTGTTCAACCCTGGGCATCGCCCTGTAGCCGGAGTAGTCCAGCCCCGCCACATTAGCGTAATGGGAAGAAGTGGGGCTGAACAACCGGGCTGAAAACGGCCTATTCCAGGACCTCGACACCTCAGTGTGGAGGTCCAGAAAAAAGGGCAGGCAATTATTTTACTGCGCAAAAAACGCTCCTCCAGTCTAGAGCCCTGAGGCTCTAGTGACTCAGCGGGCCAGTCAATGCTAAGCTTAGTGACTGCCCGCGTAACCACCTCGAGCAGCTCCCCGTATTGAGGAGACTGCGGCTCAGGGTCGACGCTCTCCACATCGACCTCCTCGGAGGAGGATAGGTGGAGTGCCGATTCCGCTCCCCGGGGGGAAGAAACCGCAGAGCGTGCTTCCGAGCCCAGGGAGGGGACAGAGGACCTGGAGGGTGAGGAAGGAGAAAGGGACGGGCCCGTCTCCATTCCCTCCGCCAGGTCCATCTGCGAGCCCCATGAGCGCAACCGCCGCTCTGCCTCGGCAGAAGCGGGACCGGCACCGCGAGGCACGCTAGTGAGGGCTCCCTCCTCAAAGAGAGCCCAGCGGGAGCGGAGAGTGCGCAGCGGTAAACGCTCGCAATGTGCGCAGCCGGCTCCCTCGAGAGCCGACTGAGCGTGTTCCGGTCCCAAACAGGCAACGCACAGACTGTGTGTATCCCCGCCCGTAATAAATCGCGGACAGGGAGGAACACACAGCCTGAAGCGCTGCCCGCCCTCGCCCTTCGTCTTATCCTTGGCTTTAGGCATGCCAATGATAAAACACAAACCAGACAGAAAATAGACAGACAATAAACATAGAGCGCTTGCTGAAAACAGGAAGCTAACGCGGGGCTTGCCGCTCGGGCTTTTATGCTTCCGGGTCGCTACGTCACCCCGCCCGTGACGTCTCGCCCATCCATTGGACGGATTAGACACGTGATTCAGAGCGAAGTCACGCGGGGGCGTTCCCATAGCGTTTCGTGACGCAGCTCAAGTTCCTGAAGGGGAACTGACCATTTTCCCATCATCACTAAACTTGAAACAGGTGACAAGTTGAACCAATCACATTACTCGGCTGCAACACGGCGCTGATAGCTTCCACACACAATGCAGTCCAGACCAGGGTTCAGATGAAGCAAACCCGAGACCACCGCTTTCATTTTTCCCAATTGTAGTCAGTAAATCAGTAACTATAATGCATGATTACGTGTTTTAAATTACGTATGTTGTTGTAGCGATTCATGCAGATCAAAGATCACTCTGGAGAGCCTGGTTGTTGACGCCATTAGACTTTATTCTTTCCAGAATTAAGCTGAGCAGTTGTCTGCAGACAAAAGCTCCCCAACTCTTCTGAAGGACATTCCTATATACACTGACATGAAAAAGCTTACACATCCTGTTTTTCACAAGACCCAACATTCCCATATATGCTAATGTTATGGTTTAAGGCAGCCTTTCTCACTTAAATTTACAGCTTGTTCCTGCTCTCCCCACTTAGGAGGCTACCACTGCCTATGTAAGTTCATATAGGGCGCTTTCAGGCCTCCGTGTTATACATTTCCTGCAGGCTACCCATTCCTATCTAAGGTCATATAGATCACTTTCAGGCCTCTGTGTCACCTTGTGCACTATACCGGATCCATACATCTATACCATTGAGGATTAAATATTATCAAATCTGAGTACACATTTTGTGGTTAATATTTTATGGTTACAATATTTCTATAATAGTTCGATTAATATTAAGGGGCTTAAATTGTAAGAGGACTAAATATAAAAAACGTGTGGTTACTGCGTTACTGATGAGATTCGACTGCTTAAACTGAAATTAAATTCCAAATACTAAATATTAAAATGGATAAAAAAAAGTATATTAATGACTGATGAAGTGCCAAGTTATTATTTATATTTCATTTTTATTTTACATGATTTACAGCATGACTCATATTATTAAAAACTGGAGAACATCGTTTTCTTAATTTGTTGTATCTGATATGTCTAATACACCTCCCTGGACTCTCAAACATGTACATGATGTGATGTGGAAAATATGATGTTATCTTTGAAGTTATAAAAAAAAATCTTAGAAATAAAGAGGACTACTGCTTTGTATATTCATTTTAGATTTTTTTTTTATTAAATGCATTTTTTGTATTGTTCCATGACTTCCTCTCTAATTTGTTCATGAGCAATTCCCTCCCTCCAGTTAGGTCTCCCCTGTCACACAACAGCTACCAACCAGGCAGGGCGAAGGATATCACGTGCTATCTCCGAGACATGTGAAGCCAGCCAGCTGCATCTTTTTGAACTGCTGATCATGCAACATCAGGGTGCGGAATAACACACTCACAGATGCCCATGATTGGATAGTGTTGCTGTGATTGACAGGGGAGAGAGAGTATGTCCCTCCCTCCCCGAGAGCACGGACAATTTTGCTCTCTTGGACTCCAAGCCACAGATGGTTGTGGCATCTTCGGGATTAGATCTCGAGACGATAGGGTGAACGATTTTCTACTGCGCCACTCAGGAGCCCTTAAATGCAGCTGTAAGTACAGCTGGTAAATACCTCCACATTACAGGTAGACCAAAGTCATTCCAGTATACAGCCAATATAAGCAATTAGCTCTAGTTAAATCTAACACATTGTTTTCTAAAATCAGTATTTCTTCCATTTGTTTTTGAATTTCTAATCTGATCTTAATTTGAAAACAAGGTGGATTATTGGAAAGACAATAATCATGAAGGCAAGAACTCCAACTCTAACAATGGAGAGCCAGAACAGCACATGCATCTGATCAGTACAACCTGTATGGAAAAATAAATTGTTTTAAAAAACATCAGAAGCTAAAGTACATAATGGAGTACACAGAAAAAATACTTTACAATATTGGATGATTTATTAACAGGAAAAGGTTTTAACTAGAGAAAATTCTGTTATAGAAAGTGAAAGGAAGCTTATTTGATCACAACTCTTACCTTTTCCATCGCTGCTGTCTGAACCCTGGAGTGTACCAGAATCTGTGTTCTTGTTAACCGTTCCAGGTGTAGGACAGGGTTTCATCTCTTTACCTTTACAAATAAAATGGAAAAGCAGCAAATGAACAGAAATGATACTAAATATGAATAAAGTGAAATATTCAACATTTAATGCATATGTGTACATAATTCTGGTTAAAGTGTTGATCTGGAATTAGCAGGTTATCAGAGTAAAACTGTTTACCTTCAAATTGCAGACGTGTTCCAGATGTGAACTTTAGTAAACTTCCATCAACTTCTATACAGAAATAATCTCCTCCATCATCTTCTCTTATTTCTTTAATTTTGAGATCAAACTTATGGGCATTTACAGTAATACTGAAGCGGCTATCATTAAATCCCTCATCAAATGTGTAGCCCAAAGTGCCTCTGTATGGTTTTGCAAAAAACTTAGGCAATTTTCCAAAACTCTGTCTGTACCAAAATAAATTATCTTTGTTTTTGATGTTAAAGTTACACCCCATAGTTACATTTTCTCCACGCTTTACTGTTTTCACGTGAAGCTCCTTGATGTCAGAAGTTTTTGCTGTAAAAAAGTGGTTAATGTTTAATGTTTAATGATGTCAGTAAATTAGTTAAATATGTAATATTTCTATTTTAAATGAAAGTTTTAAAAATGTTACTCACCAGCTGTGCAGAGACAAAGCAGAGAGTAAAGAGCGACAAAGAGTGTGATCATCGTTCCTGTTTAGACAAAGTGAGGTAATGAACTTGTGTGTTCAGTAGAAAACCAGATCCAAACTGACACCTGATTGGATGTTTTGAAGCTGTGGACTGATTTGATTGGTCCATTAGCTGTAAGGAGATGTGAAGCTCACAGTGAATTCTTGTCTATTCTGATGCTGTGATAAGTCACATGACTTTACAGATATGATATACTGGAGCTCTATCAGTCCTGTGTGCTGGAACCTCTCTGATAGAAGAAGTTTAATGAAGTGCTTTTAGGTCAGCAGATCTAACAACCCTAAAGAGGAATAATGTGTAATCCCGCTGTGGGGGAGCGGGACGCAGTACAGTTTCAGTATGGTCCTTTCACAAATCATTTGTCTAAGGTAGAAACTGGAGTGAGCGTTTATACAGGGTTTTACGGCAACCATCAGACACTTGAGGGAAAAAAACTCATCTGTATTATTTAAGATGTAGACACTAGAAAGGTTACAGCAGAAAGGGTTACTTTTGTTCTTTATTTCTTTTTAAAAAGATGTTGCATACAGCAGTTAATAAGAAAGTTTGCCTATAAATTCATAGTTTTAACGTTTAATTATAAAAAGAGGAGTGACAGCTTTTTTCCTCGATGTGCTTAGTGGTTACCGTAAAACCCTGCATATACACACACTAGAGTTTCTACACAACAGATTTACCATCGATCATTAAATTATATATTTAAAGACCCGTTCTTACCATCTATCAAAGCCACACGTTTCATGTGTTAATTAACTTTCTAATCACTTCAATGCACTCACCCTTTTAAGTTTCATGTTCAGTGTTAGTTCATGACATTAACAGCATTTGACATGTAAATTAGTCACAGTAGTTAAGTACTTAGCATTTCTAGCTAAGTCCCAGCATTTATAATATTAGCATGAATGAATGTAGTGTGTGATTTATGCTTGTGTAACTCCAATTACTTTCCGACACCTTTGTATGTATGCTTCACTTTCACTCCTTTCATGCAAATTAAACACCTCAACATTACGTCGTGGTCCGGGGGTCACTGTGTGGAGGAGTGGAACTTACTGGATAGTTGAGTGAGGTAGCCAGTGAGGCCAGTACACTTCCAGTTTCAAGTTTGGTGATGTTGGGCAAAGGGTTGTTATTGTCAGTGGACGAGACAGAACGCCTTATTGATAAATAAAACCACACTTTGCTAGGACTGGAGCAACTTTACTGTAAGGAGCTCACCCTTGTGCTGTGAGTGTTTGTACGCAGAACATTAAAAAATACACACGTCATGTCGGCCTCCGTGGCTAAAATCTTCTTACACCAGAACAGCTCCTCATTTGCAGGGATTGCTCCATGATGACATGCTGCATGAGTGCTGCTACCAAATGAAACTTATTGAAAAAAATAATAAAAGGATGAACCTCCAGCAAAGTTGCATATGCATAAGTGATGTATGGAATTGCAGAAGTGATCCATGGCTCAGAATTAATTCCTCTGTGTGAAAGCAAACCTGGGATTATGAGCCCCGCCCCCAAACAAGCCTAGAAGCAGTCATGAGAGTGGACTCAAGTGTAGAGGCCAAGTGTGAAAACGCTCTTAACGCATTTGTAGAAGTGTTACTGGCTGCAGCAGCTCTCTCACATCATGCAGTTGTTTCAGTTTAACAGAAATAGCATTGTGGTTTCTGAGTTTCTGGTACCGAGTGTTTTAATCAGCAGCTCATACAGAATTATTTTGGATCACTTCAACAGTCCAAATGTCTTTGTGTTAGAATCTCAGGCTGACACACAAAAGAGCTGGAGATCATTTATTAATATGTCTCTAAAAATATCATGTAGAATGTTGAAGGCAATGATTATTCAAATTGTGCTAGAGACTGTGCTTTATAAAACTGGACTGCGCTAGCACATCTCTGCGTGCCACATTTACCCATAATCCTCCCCTCAGTATCACGACACAAAGACACAAATACGTGTTAACACAGAAGTTTAAACCAGGCTTTACTCTTTGTGTGTGTGTGTGTCTGTGTGTGTGTGTGTGTCTGTGTGTGTGTGAGTGTGTTTAGGTGTGAACACTGGAGGGATGGGCTGCTACATCTATGAAACACCGAGCCTGAGCCATGAATACACCACACACACTGAAAAATACAAACAGTGTGACCTAAGAAAAAAACTTAATATAATATGAATTTTTATAAAATCTGGTCCCGATCTCTTTGGTGGTGGTATGGACTGCACGTAAGAATGCACTATATTTCTAGACCTGAAGTGCCTGCTGTGTGCTACCACACCTCCATCTCGGTCAGAACCACTGGATTTATAAAAGTCTAACATCTCTAACAGCCCTGATAAAGAAATAATCAAACCCTTTAGTTTATATCTCTCACTTTAAACCACAGTGCTGTTTCCATTAACACTGACACACACTCTCTGGTGTGAGATGGAAACTAGAGGACAAACGTCTCAAACCAAACACCAGCGTGAGGCCATTAAGGTTTTTACCACATCAAAGGTGCTGAAACTGCCAGACTCATAGACTGTAGCAGTACTGTGTCTAAACGTTTTGCATGAATAAGTTTGAAGATTTTTGATATGTTTTATACAGGTTAATCATTAAAGGATTCATATATACCAAAAGCTGTGAGATTATGCTTTAATTATTACCAATTCTTTCTCTGTTTTATGTCCTTTAGGGTGGATAACAGGCCTTACATAGACAGAGCACAGTCTGTAGCACAGTTTGAATAAATAGTGCTCTTAACATTCTACATGATATTTTTCGAGACATTTTAATTAATGAACTCTAGCTCTTGTGTGTCAGCCTGAGGTTCTAACACAAAGACGTTTGGACTGTTGAAGTGACCCAAAATAAGTCAGTGTGAGCTGCTGATTAAAACACTTGGTCTCAGAAACTCAGAAACCACAATGCTATTTCTGTTAAACTAAAACAACTGCATGATGTGAGAGAGCTGCTGCAGCCAGTAACACTTCTACAAATGTGTTAAGAGCGTTTTCACACTTGGCCTCAACACTTGAGTCCACTCTCATGACTGCTTCTAGGCTTGTTTGGGGACGAGGCTCATAATCTCAGGTTTGCTTTGACACAGAGGAATTAATTCTGAGCAATGGATCACTTCTGCAATTCTATACGTCACTTATGCATATGCAACTTTGCTGGAGGTTCATCCTTTTATTCTTTTTTATTAGTTTCATATGATACCATCACTCAAGCAACATGTCATCATGGAGGAATCCCTGCAAATGAGGAGCTGTTCTGGTGTAAGAAGATTTTAGCCACGGAGGCCGACATGAGACGTGTGTATTTTTTAATGTTCTCAGTACAAACACTCACAGCACAAGAGTCAGCTCATTACAGTAAAGTTGCTCCAGTCCTAGCAAAGTGTGATTTTATTTATCAATAAGGCTTTCTGTCTCCTCCACTGACAATAACAACCCTTTCCCCAACATCACCAAACTTGAAACTGGAAGTGTACTGGCCTCACTGGCTACCTCACTCAGCTATCCAGTAACTTCCACTCCTCCACACAGTGACCCCCGGACCACGACGTGATGTTGAGGTGTTTAATTTGCATGAAAGGAGTGAAACTGAAATATACATACAAAGGCATCAGTTAGTAATTGGAGTTACACAAGCAGAAATCACGCACTACATTTATTCATTATGTTAGAAATGCTGGGACTTAGCTAGAAATGCTAAGTACTTAACTACTGTGAATAATTTACATGTCAAATGCTGTTAATGTCATGAAATAACACTGCACATGAAACTTAAAAAGGTAAGTGCATTGATGTGGTTAGAAGTTAATTAACACATGAAAAGTGAGGCTTTGATAGATGGTAAGAACATGTCATTAAATATATAATTTAATGATCGATGGTAAAGCCCATTGTGTAGAAACTCTAGTGTGTGTATTTGCAGGGTTTTACCCTAACTACCAAGCACTTCGAGAAAAAAAGCTGCCACTCCTCCTTTTATAATTAAATCTTAAAACTATAAATTTATATGCACACTTTCTTATTAACTCCTGTATGCAACTTCTTTTTAAAAAGAAATAAGGAATAAAAGTAACCTTTTCTACTGTAAACCGTTCTAGTGTCTACATCTTAAATAATATAGATAAGCCTTTTTACCTCAAGTGTCTGATGTTTACTGTAAAACCCTGTATAAACGCTCACTCCAGTTTCTACCTTAGACAAATGATTTGTGAAAGGACCATACTGAAACTGTACTGCGTCCCGCTCCCCCACAGCGGGATTACACATTATTCCTCTTTGGGGTTGTTAGATCTGCTGACCTAAAAGCACTTCATTAAACTTCTTCTATCAGAGAGGTTCCAGCACACAGGACTGATAGAGCTCCAGTAGATCATATCTGTAAAGTCATGTGACTCATCACAGCATCAGAATAGACAAGAATTCACTGTCAGCTTCACAGCTCCTTACAGCTAATGGACCAATCAAATCAGTCCACAGCTTCAAAACATCCAATCAGGCGTGAGTCTGGACCTGGTTTTCTACTGAACACACAAGTTCCTTACCTCACTATCACTTTGTCTAAACAGGAACGATGATCGCACTCTTTGTCGCTATTTACTCTCTGCTTTGTCTCTGCACAGCTGGTGAGTAATATTTTGAAAACTTGAATTTAAAATAGTAATATTACATATTTAACTAATTTACTGATATCATTAAATATTAAACACTGTTTTACAGTGAAAACATCTGACATCCAGGAGCTTCACGTGAAAACAGTAAAGCGTGGAGAAAATGTAACTATGGAGTGTAACCTTAACACCAAAAACAAAAATAAGTTAGTTTGGTACAGACAGAGTTTTGGAAAATTGCCTCAGTTTTTAGCAAGACATTACAGTAACACTTTGGGCTACACATTTGCTGAGGGATTTAAAGATAGCCGCTTCACTATTACTGTAAATGACGATAAGTTTGATCTCAACATTATCAAAACAATAGAAGATGATGGAGGAGAATATATCTGTGTAGAATTGGAGGAAAATGCACTAAAGTTCACATCTGGAACACGTCTGCAATTTGAAGGTAAACAGTTTTACTCTGATAACCTGCTAATTCCAGATCAACACTTTAACCAGAATTATGTGTACATATGCATTAAATGTTGAATATTTCACATTATTCATATTTAGTATCATTTCTTTTTAATTACTGCTGTTCCATTTTATTTGTAAAGGTAAAGAGATGAAACTCTGTCCTACACCTGGAACGGTTAACAAGAACACAGATTCTGTTACACTCCAGGGTTCAGACAGCAGCGATGGAAAAGGTAAGAGTTTTGATCAAATAAGCTTCCTTTCACTTTCTGTAACAGAATTTTCTCTAGTTAAAACTTTTCCTGTTAATAAATCATCCAATATTGTAAAGTATTTTTGCAGTGTATTCCGTTATGTACTTTAGCTTAAGATGTTTTTTAAAACAATTTTATTTTTCTATACAGGTTGTACTGATCAGATGCATGTGTTGTTCTGGCTCTCCATTGTTAGAGTTGGAGTTCTTGCCTTCATGATTATTGTCTTTCCAATAATCCTCCTTGTTTTCAAATTAAGATTAAATTAGAAATTCAAAAACAAATGGAAGAAATACTGATTTAAGAAAATAATGTGTTAGATTTAACTCGAGCTAATTGCTTATATTGGCTGTATACTGGAATGATTTTGGTCTAACTGTAATGTGGAGGTATTTACCAGCTGTACTTACAGCTGCATTTAAGAGCTCCTGAGTGGCACAGTAGAAAATTGTTCCCCCTATCGTCTCGAGCTCTAATTCAAACGATACCACAACCATCTCTGGCCTGGTGTCCAAGAGAGCAAAACTGGCCGTGCTCTCGGGGAGGTAGGGACATACTCTCTCTCCCCTGTCAATCACAGCAACACTATCCAATCATGGGCATCTGTGAGTGTGTTATTCCGCACCCTGATGTTGCATGAGCAGCAGTTCAAAAAGATGCAGCTGGCTGGCTTCACATGTCTCAGAGATAGCACGTGATAGCCTTCGCCCTGCCTGGTTGGTAGCTGTTGTGTGATAGGGGAGACCTAACTAGATGAAGGGAATTGCTCATGAACAAATTAGAGAAGTCATGGAAAAAGTACAAAAAATGCATTTAATAAAATAAAATCTAAAGTGAATATACAATGCAGTAGCCCTCTTTATTTCTAAGATTTTTTCATAACTTCAAAGATAACATCATATTTTTCACATCACAACAGGCACATGTTTGTGAGTCCAGGGAGGTGTATTAGACATATCACATACAAATTAACAAAATGATGTCCCTCAATGTGTAATAAAATGAGTCACACTGTAAATCATGTAAAATAAAAAATGAAATGAAAATAATAACTTGCCACTTCATCTGTCATTAATATACTTTTTTTAATCCCATTTTAATATTTAGTATCTGGAATTTAATTTCAGGTTAAGCAGTCGAACCTCATCACTAACGTAATAATAATAATAAATAATAATGAAAACAGCAAATGGATGAACATAAAGTGATGTATGTAAAGGAATTCTTTCATGTGAAGGCAAACCTCCAGTTATAAATCCACCCCAAACGAGCCCAGAATCAGTCCTGTCTGCAGATGTAATTATTTGGACCAAGTCTCAAAGCACTATTGAAGCATTTGAAGAAGTTTTACTGGCTGCAGCAGTGCTTTCTCACATCACACAATGCTTTCACTTTAACAGAAATAACACTGTGTTCTCATGACTCAGACTTAAGCATTTTAGCCAGCAGCTCACTCTGACTTATTTTGCGTCACTTCACCAACTGAAATGTCTTTATGTTAGAAGTAAACACTACAGCACTGGTCAGGAAGCTATCAAAGTCAAGCGAAAGAAACAATCATTAACAATCTGACGTTTTCAGCTCTTAAAACATTCCTTGTAAGTATATATGTTGAGATGACAAGTATCAATATTCAGAGTGTATTTTTAATGGTAAACATTAAAAGGAAATTATATATTTAACGACCCATTCTTACCATCTATCAAAGCCACACGTTTCATGTGTTAATTAACTTTCTAAAGACCAATGCACAATTGCCCTTTTAAGTTTCATATTCCTTGTTATTTCATAACATTAACAGTATTTGATTTTTTTTTGTAATTTTCCATTTTTATTTTACATTTTATATGAACCTAAACATTATAATATATGCATACAATATCATTACAACAGGTGGTGGCATCAGTGACGGTTGCAGTTTCTTTATTTTTGCAACGACAAACAAATTCAAAACGATTTTCTCTATTGGACCAGGAAATCTGTAGCTCATGAGTGTGCATCCGGAGAAATCCCAGAACAATGGAAAATTTCGTAGTGATGGGGACTAATAGGGAGATTTGGTCTTGATGAAGAGCACCGACTTCGAGAATGATGGGTATATTTTTTGTGAATCCATTTATTTCTGTAAAGCTGCTTTGTGACAATGTCCATTGTTAAAAGCGCTATACAAATAAAATTTAATTAATTTAATTGAATTCTGTAGCTCCTTTACAAAAAACATATAAAATCACTCACGTACTTAAAGCAGCATTAACAGGGTAAAAGCTATGCAGTATTATAAAAAGTAGATCTCTTCTTTTGTTACTGAGGGAATATTTATAGGGGAGAGGCCCTACTGAACACCAGTTCTGTCTTTGTTTATTTTACCATTGAAAATTTCAACCAGAAATAGGGTATCAGGATGGATCAGCAGGCCCAGAGAGCTGAAGGAGTCAGGATCACTGGTATCTCAGGAGTAGTATGTGTAACTCGAGAGAAAGAGAGACAGAGAGAGAGAGATTATTAGGTATCCTCATTGTCACATAATGGTTAAAGAAATTGTACATTGTGTGTAGAGTGCAAGCAGGGACTCCAGCAAGAGAAGGTATGACATCATAAATAAAAAGGAGATCCTACCAGTAAAACAGACATGAGGGTGACCTGGAACATAAAGCGGCCAGCCACTCCACCGTCAATAAACCTGAGTGAACGTATGAGAGTGGGGGAAAAACAGCATCCAAACATCCCAGTTCCCCTAAACACTCTATGCCCATGAGCTCTCCAGATCCGCTCCTTAACCTAAGAAAACCACTATTGACAAAGGGCTTGACTAAAGAAACATGTTTTTCAGCTTCGACTTAAACACTGAGACTGTATCTGAGTCCTGAACACTAGTTGCAATGCTGTTCCATAACTGTGGGGCTTTGTAAGAGAAAGCTCTGCCCCCTGCTGTAGTCGTCACTATTCAAGGTACCAACAAAGAGCCTTTTGATCGAAGTAGGTGTGCTGGATCATAAAACACCAGAAGTTCACTCAGGTACTGCGGCACAAGACCATTCAGTGCTTTATAGGTCAGCAGTAGTATTTTATAATCAATGCGAAATTTGATTGTGAGCCAATGCAGAGTGGATAAGATAGAGGTGATGTGGTCATATCGTCTGGTTCTAGTAAGAACACTAGCTGCTGCATTCTGGACTAAGTGGAGCTTGTTTATGCACCAGTAGAATGTCCAGACAGTAAGGCATTACAATAATCCAACCTAGAGGTAACAAAAGCATGAACTGTTTTTCTGCATTGTGTAGTGACATTATATTTCTTATCTTAGCAATATTTCTGAGATGAAAGAAGGCTATCCTAGTAATATTAGCTACATGAGCTTCAAGTGAAGGACTGGAGTCAATAAACATGTTGATCTGGAAGATGAGTTGACTAAGAAATAATGAAATTTATTATGAAATAAACATTTTTTTAATAAATGTTGAAAATTGATTTAAACAAAATTAAATGAAATTGGATTAATTATGGTGATTGACATCATTCACGTAAATGTCTATCTGGAATTTAGTTTCAGGTTAAGCACTCAAATCTCATCAGTAATGCAGTAACCACTCGTCTTTATATTTAGCTCTGTTGCACATAAATGTCCTTAGTATTTCTGGAAAAGTGGAAAATGTATTACGTTTACAGATGTACTGGCTACAAAAATGTTTTAGCTAATCTAAAGTAATTACAATATTCAAAAGATTTAGCATCTTTATAAAGCTCCCAAGCAAAATAAATTACAAAATAAAAGTTTAAGCAAATTGTTTACCATGAGCCATTTCTTGATCACCTTCAAAATAAAAAAAAAAATAAAAAAATTTTTTTACATTCTAGAAAACTAGAAACTTTAAGAGAAAATACTGAGAAAACATTCCAAATGTAAGGCTTTCAGAAAAAAAACAGCAGATAATGAAAATAAAATTAAAATAAAAGGGATAAAAATCATTAAATAAATTAAAAAACAAATACATCCATCAAGTAAGGCAAATTAGTACATTACAAAGGTTTGGAAATGGTGATAAAACTTACAGCAATAAAAATGTTTTTGTCTGATTAAAATATAACACATCTGTCTACAAACTGGGTGAATAATTGTATTTATATTGTATTTCAAGTGTGAAGTCATTTCTCTTCATCTATTTTATTTTAACTTGTGCATAAACATCTTCATGGCTCTTGTCTCTGGAGGTTCTGGAGGATGAAGGTTTCTTAGCAAAACTCACAGCTGCATAGTTCAAAGCATCTTCATCATCAGCCTGATAAAGAACAAGAGCCGTTTATAAACCAGAGCGGATTGAAAGACTACAAATAATTATTACATTGATATTTTGTAAATAGTTGTCTGTTAAAATTCTCTGTGTATTGTGGATTGTAGGTCAGATGTGGATTTATTTAACAGAATCACAGTTAATAGAAGACTGGATTACCTGATTGGTGGGAATTTGATGGTTTCTTGATGAAGCACCTGAACAATGATACACATAAGTAAAGTTTAAATGTAGAAAGGATCCACGTTTTGGTGACAACTTTATACAGTAACTCTATAAATAATAATAATAAAAGTAAACAAACCTTTTCTTTGATTTTTAAATAAAACTCCAATCAGAACGACGATTAGAATAAGAGATATTATTATGGAGGCTGCTAAGGCAATAATCCAATATTCATTTCCTGAAATGATGAAAATGCACAATTTGTATAAATATTGAATGATTCATTAACAGGAAAAGGTTTTAACTAGAGAAAATTCTGTTATAGAAAGTGAAAGGAAGCTTATTTGATCAAAACTCTTACCTTTTCCATCTCTGCTGTCTGAACCCTGGAGTGTACCAGAATCTGTGCTCTTGTTAACCGTTCCAGGTGTAGGACAGGGTTTCATCTCTTTACCTTTACAAATAAAATGGAAAAGCAGCAAATAAACAGAAATGATACTAAATATGGATAATGTGAAATATTCAACATTTAATGCATATGTACACATAATTCTGGTTAAAGTGTTGATCTGGAATTAGCAGATGTGGAAAATACGATGTTATCTTTCAAGTTATAAAAAAAATTTTAGAAATAAAGAGGACTACTGCATTGTATATTCACTTTAGATTTTACTTTTATTAAATGCATTTTTTGTATTGTTCCATGACTTCCTCTCTAATTTGTTCATGACCAATTCTTTCCCTCCAGTTAGGTCTCCCCTAGCACACAACAGCTACCAACCAGGCAGGGCGAAGGCTATCACGTGCTATCTCCGAGACATGTGAAGCCAGCCAGCTGCATCTTTTCGAAGTGCTGCTCATGCAACATCAGGGTGCGGAAAAACACACTCACAGATGCCCATGATTGGATAGTGATGATGTGATTGACAGGGGAGAGAGAGTATGTCCCTACCTCCACGAGAGCATGGCCAGTTTTGCTCTCTTGGACTCCAAGCCACAGATGGTTGTGGCATCGTTTGGATTAGAGCTCGAGACGATAGGGTGAAGGATTTTGTACTGAGCCACTCAGGAGCTCTTAAATGCAGCTGTAAGTACAGCTGGTAAATACCTCCACATTACAGTTAGACCAAAATCATACCAGTATACAGCCAATATAAGCAATTAGCTCTAGTTAAATCTAACACATTGTTTTCTTAAATCAGTATTTCTTCCATTTGTTTTTGAATTTTTAATTTGATCTTAATTTGAAAACAAGGAGGATTATTGGAAAGACAATAATCATGAAGGCAAGAACTCCAACTCTAACAATGGAGAGCCAGAACAACACATGCATCTGATCAGTACAACTGTAACCTGTATGGAAAAAATAAATTGTTTTAAAAAAAACATCAGGAGCTAAAGTACATAATGGAGTACACTGAAAAAATACTTTACAATATTGGATGATTTATTAACAGGAAAAGGTTTTAACTAGAGAAAATTCTGTTGTAGAAAGTGAAAGGAAGCTTATTTGATCAAAACTCTTACCTTTTCCATCGCTGCTGTCTGAACCCTGGAGTGTAGCAGAATCTGTGTTCTTGTTAACCGTTCCAGGTGTAGGACAGGGTTTCATCTCTTTATCTTTACAAATAAAATGGAAAAGCAGCAAATAAACAGAAATGATACTAAATATGAATAATGTGAAATATTCAGCATTTAATGCATATGTGTACATAATTCTGGTTAAAGTGTTGATCTGGAATTAGCAGGTTATCAGAGTAAAACTGTTTACCTTCAAATTGAAGACGTGTTCCAGATGTGAACTTTAGTAAACTTCCATCCAGTTCTATACAGAAATATTCTCCTCCATCATCTTCTACCATTTTGATAATGTTGAGATCAAACTTATGGTCATTTACAGTAATACTGAAGCGGCTATCTTTAAATCCCTCAGCAAATTTGGAATTATTTTGACCGTAACGTCTTGCTAAAAACTTAGGTACTTTTCCAAAACTCTGTCTGCACCAAACTAAATTATATTTGTTTGTGACCCTGCTGATGTCACACTCCATAGTTACATTTTCTCCACGCTTTACTGTTTTCACGTGAAGCTCCTTGATGTCAGAAGATTTTGCTGTAAAAAAGTGTTTAATATTTAATGTTTAATGATGTCAGTAAATTAGTTAAATATGTAATACTGCTATTTTAAATGAAAGTTTTCAAAATGTTACTCACCAGCTGTGCAGAGACAAAGCAGAGAGTAAAGAGCGACAAAGAGTGCGATCATCGTTCCTGTTTAGACAAAGTGATAGTGAGGTAATGAACTTGTGTGTTCAGTAGAAAACCAGGTCCAGACTCACGCCTGATTGGATGTTTTGAAGCTGTGGACTGATTTGATTGGTCCATTAGCTGTAAGGAGGTGTGAAGCTCACAGTGAATTCTTGTCTATTCTGATGCTGTGATGAGTCACATGACTTTACAGATATGATCTACTGGAGCTCTATCAGTCCTGTGTGCTGGAACCTCTCTGATAGAAGAAGTTTAATGAAGTGCTTTTAGGTCAGCAGATCTAACAACCCCAAAGAGGAATAATGTGTAATCCCGCTGTGGGGGAGCGGGATGCAGTACAGTTTCAGTATGGTCCTTTCACAAATCATTTGTCTAAGGTAGAAACTGGAGTGAGCGTTTATACAGGGTTTTACAGTAAACATCAGACACTTGAGGGAAAAAGCTTATCTGTATTATTTAAGATGTAGACCCTAGAAAGGTTTACAGCAGAAAAGGTTACTTTTATTCATTATTTATTTACAAAAGATGTTGAATACAGCAGTAAATAAAAACTTATGCATATAACTTCATAGTTTATTGTTAAATTATATGTATAACGACCCATTCTTACCATCGATTAAAGCCACACGTGTTAATCAACTTTCTAACCACATCAATTTACTTACCCTTTTAAGTTTCATGTACAGTGTTATTTCAAGACATTAACAGCATTTGACATGTAAATTAGTCACAGTAGTTAAGTACTTAGCATTTCTAGCTAAGTCCCAGCATTTCTAACATAATGAATGAATGTAGTGTGTTATTTCTGCTTGTGTAACTCCAATTACTAACTGACGCCTTTGTATGTATATTTCACTTTCACTCCTTTCATGCAAATTAAACACCTCAACATCACATCGTGGTCCGGGGGTCACTGTGTGGAGGAGTGGAACTTACTGGATTGCTGAGTGAGGTAGCCAGTGAGGCCAGTACACTTCCAGTTTCAAGTTTAGTGATGTTGGGGAAAGGGTTGTTATTGTCAGTGGAGGAGACAGAAAGCCTTATTGATAAATAAAACCACACTTTGCTAGGACTGGAGCAACATTACTGTAATGAGGTCACCATTGTGCTGCGAGTGTTTGTAGTGAGAACATTAAAAAATACACACGTCTCATGTCGGCCTCCGTGGCTAAAATCTTCTTACACCAGAACAGCTCCTCATTTGCAGGGATTCCTCCATGATGACATGCTGCTTGAGTGCTGGTACCAAATGAAACTGATAAAAAACAATAAAAGGATGAACCTCCAGCAAAGTTGCATATGCATAAGTGACGTATGGAATTGCAGAAGTGATCCATGGCTCAGAATTAATTCCTCTGTGTGAAAGCAAACCTGGGATTATGAGCCCCGCCCTCAAACAAGCCTAGAAGCAGTCATGAGAGTGGACTCAAGTGTTCAGGCCAAGTGTGAAAACGCTTTTAATGCATTTGTAGAAGTGTTACTGGCTGCAGCAGCTCTCTCACATCATGCAGTTGTTTCAGTTTAACAGAAATAGCATTGTGGTTTCTGAGTTTCTGGTACCGAGTGTTTTAATCAGCAGCTCACACAGAATTATTTTGGGTCACTTCAAGAGTCCAAATGTCTTTGTGTTAGAATCTCATGCTGACAAACAAAAGAGCTGGAGTTCATTAATTAAAATGTCTCAAAAATATCATGTAGAATGTTGAAGGCACTATTTATTCAAACTGTGCTAGAGACTGTGCTCTATAAAACAGGACTGTGCTAGCACGTTTCTGTGTGCCACATTTACCCATAATCCCCCTCTCTGTTTCATCACACAAAGACAAAATACACGTTAAAACAAAAGTTTAAAGCAGGCTTTACTGTGTGCGTGTTTTTGTGTGAACACTGGAGGGGTGGGCCATTACATCTTTGAAGAGCCAAACACCGAGCCTGAGCCATAAATCCATCACACACACTGACAAATACAAACAGTGTGACCTAAGAAAAAAACTTAATATAATATGAATTTTTATAAAATCTGGTCTCGTTCTCTTTGGTGGTGGTATGGACTACACGTAAGAATGCACTATATTTCTAGACCTGAAGTGCCTGCTGTGTGCTACCACACCTCCATCTCGGTCAGAACCACTGGATTTATAAAAGTCTAACATCTCTAACAGCCCCGATAAAGAAATAATCAAACCCTTTAGTTTATAACTCTCACTTTAAACCACAGTGCTGTTTCCATTAACACTGACACACACTCTCTGGTGTGAGATGGAAACTAGAGAACAAACGTCTCAAACCAAACACCAGCGTGAGGTCATTAAGGTTTTTACCACATCAAAGGTGCTGAAACTGCCAGACTCATAGACTGCAGCAGCACTGTGTCTAAACGTTTTGCATGAATAAGTTTAAACCTTTTTTATACAGGTTAATCATTAAAGGATTCATATCTACCAAAAGTTGTGAGATTATACTTTAATTATTACCAATTCTTTCTCTGTTGTTATGTCCTTTAGGGTGGATAACAGGCCTCCCACAGATAGAGCACAGTCTGTAGCACAGTTGAATAAATAGTGCTCTCAACATTCTACATGATATTTTTAGAGATATTTTTATTAATGAACTCCAGCTCTTTTCTGTGTCAGCCTGAGATTCTAACACAAAGACATTTGGACTCTTGAAGTGATCCAAAATATGTCAGCGTGCGCTGCTGATTAAAACACTTGGTATCAGAAACTCAGAAACCACAATGCTATTTCTGTTAAACTAAAACAACTTCATGATGTGAGAGAGCTGCTGCAGCCAGTAACACTTCTACAAATGCGTTAAGAGTGTTTGCCTGAACACTTGAGTCCACTCTCATGACTGCTTCTAGGCTTGTTTGGGGACGGGGCTCATAATCTCAGGTTTGCTTTCACACAGAGGAATTATTTCTGAGCCATGGATCACTTCTGCAATTCCATACGTCACTTATGCATATGCAACTTTGCTGGAGGTTCATCGTTTTATTGTCTTTTTATTAGTTTCATTTGATACCAGCACTCAAGTGACATGTCATCATGGAGGAATCCCTGCAAATGAGGAGCTGTTCTGGTGTAAGAAGATTTTAGCCACGGAGGCCGACATGAGACGTGTGTATTTTTTAATAATCTCCATACAAACACTCACAGCACAAGGGTCAGCTCATTACAGTGAAGTTGCTCCAGTCCTAGCAAAGTGTGGTTTTATTTATCAATAAGGCATTCTGTCTCCTCCACTGACAATAACAACCCTTTCCCCAACATCACCAAACTTGAAACTGGAAGTGTACTGGCCTCTCTGGCTACCTCACTCAGCTATCCAGTAAGTTCCACTCCTCCACACAGTGACCCCTGGACCACGACGTGATGTTGAGGTGTTTAAGTTTCCTGAAAGGAGTGAAAGTGAAACTTACATACAAAGGCATCAGTTAGTAATTGGAGTTACACAAGCAGAAATCACACACTACATTCATTTATTATGGTAGAAATGCTGGGACTTAGCTAGAAATGCTAAGTACTTAACTATTGTGACTAATTTACATGTCAAATGCTGCTAATGTCATGAAATAACACTGCATATGAAACTTAAAAGGGTGAGTGCATTGATGTGGTTAGAAAGTTAATTAACACATGAAACATGTGGATTCGATAGGTGGTAAGAACATGTCATTAAATATATAATTTAATTATCGATGGTAAATCTGTTGTGTAGAAACTCTAGTGTGTGTATATGCAGGGTTTTACGGTAACCACTAAGCACATCGACGAAAAGAAGCTGTCACTCCTCTTTTTAGAATTAAATGTTAAACCTATAAATTTATATACGCACTTTCTCATTAACTGCTGTACGCAACATCTTTTTAAAAAGAAATAAAGAATAAAAGTAACCTTTTCTACTGTAAACCTTTCTATTGTCTACATCTTAAATAATACAGAGCTTTTTCCCCTCAAGTGTCTGATGGTTGCTGTAAAACCCTGTATAAACGCTCACTCCAGTTTCTACCTTAGACAAATGATTTGTGAAAGGACCATACTGAAACTGTACTGCGTCCCGCTCCCCCACAATGGGATTTACACATTATTCCTCTTTGGGGTCGTTAGATCTGCTGACCTAAAAGCACTTGATTAAACTTCTTCTATCAGAGAGGTTCCAGCACACAGGACTGATAGAGCTCCAGTAGATCATATCTGTAAAGTCATGTGACTCATCACAGCATCAGAATAGACAAGAATTCACTGTCAGCTTCACATCTCATTACAGCTAATGGACCAATCAAATCAGTCCACAGCTTCAAAACATCCAATCAGGCGTGAGTCTGGACCTGGTTTTCTACTGAACACACAAGTTCATTACCTCACTATCACTTTGTCTAAACAGGAACGATGATCACACTCTTTGTCGCTCTTTACTCTCTGCTTTGTCTCTGCACAGCTGGTGAGTAACATTTTGAAAACTTTCATTTAAAATGGTAATATAACATATTTAACTCATTTACTGACATCATTAAACATTAAATATTAAACACTTTTTTACAGTAAAAACCTCTGACATCAAGGAGCTTCACGTGAAAACAGTAAAGCGTGGAGAAAATGTAACTATGGAGTGTAACATTACCGGGGTCAAAAACAAAGATAAGTTAGCTTGGTACAGACAGAGTTTTGGAAAATTGCCTCAGTTTTTTGCAAGACCATACAGTGACACTTTGGGCTACACATTTGCCGAGGGATTTAAAGTCAGCCGCTTCAGTATTTCTTTAAAAAAACATAAGTTTGCTCTCAACATTAATGGAATGATAGAAGATGATGAAGGAGAATATTTCTGTGGAGAAGTGGAGGGAAGTGCACTAAAGTTCACAGTAAAGCGTGGAGAAGATGTAACTATGGAGTGTGACATTAGCAGGGTCAATGACAAAGATAAGGTAGTTTGGTACAGACAGAGTTTTCGAAAAGTGCCTCAGTTTTTAGCAAGACATTACGGGCAAAATAATTACAGATTTGCTGAGGGATTTAAAGATAGCCGCTTCAGTATTACTGTAAATGACCATAAGTTTGATCTCAACATTATCAAAACAATAGAAGATGATGGAGGAGAATATTTCTGTGTAGAATTGGAGAAAAGTACACTACAGTTTACATCTGGAACACGTCTTCAATTTGAAGGTAAACAGTTTTACTCTGATAACCTGCTAATTCCAAATCAACACTTTAACCAGAATTATGTGTACATATGCATTAAATGTTGAATATTTCACATTATTCATATTTAGTATCATTTCTGTTCATTTGCTGCTTTTCCATTTTATTTGTAAAGGTGAAGAGATGAAACTCTGTCCTACACCTGGAACGGTTAACAAGAACACAGATTCTGTTACACTCCAGGGTTCAGACTGCAGCGATGGAAAAGGTAAGAGTTTTGACCAAATAAGCTTTCTTTCACTTTCTGTAACAGAATCTTCTCTAGTTAAAACCATTTCCTGTTAAGGAGTCATACAATATTCATACAAGTTGTGCATTTTTATCATTTCAGGAATTGAGTATTGGATTATTGCCTTAATAACCTCCATAATAATATCTCTTATTCTAATCGTGGTTCTGATTGGAGTTTTATTTAAAAATCACAGAAAAGGTTTGTTTAATTATTATTATTTATAGAGATACTGTATAAAGTTGTCACCAAAATGTGAATCCTTTCTACATTTAAACTTTACTTATGTGTATTATTGTTCAGGTGCTTCATCAAGAAAACATCCAATTCCCACCAATCAGGTAATCCAGTCTTCTATTAACTGTGATTCTCTTCTGATAAATAAATCCACATCTGACCTACAATCCACAATACACAGAGAATTTTAACAGACAACAATTTACAAAATATCAATGTAATAATTATTGGTAGTCTTTTAATCTGCTCCGGTTTATAAATGGCTCTTGTTCTTTATCAGGCTGATGATGAAGATGTCTTGAACTATGCAGCTGTGAGTTTTGCTAAGAAACCTTCATCCTCCAGAACAACCAGAGGCAAGAGCCATGAAGACGTTTATGCACAAGTTAAAATAAAATAGATGGAGTGAAATTAATTCAGACTTGAAAAACAATATAAATGTAATAATTCATCCAGTTTGTAGACAGATGTGTCATATTTTAATCAGACAAAAACTTTTTATTGCTGTAAGTTTTACCTTCATTTTCAAACATGTTTAATGTACTCTTTTGCTGTACTTAATGGATGTAGGTTGTTTTACTTTTCCATTTGGCATGTTTTCTCAGCATTTTCTCTAAACATAGTGCACACTATTTCTACAATGTTAAAACATTAAATTTTTGTTCAATTCTGAAGGTTAAACTATCAAGAAATGGCTCATGGTACACAACTTGATTAAACTTTTGTTTTGTAATTTATTTTGCTTGGGAGCATTATAAATATTTATATAAATATTTTATAAACTTTTATTATATTTATATATATTTCATGCTAAATCTTGTGAATATTGTAGTTACTTTAGATTAGCTAAAACATTTTTGTAGCCAGTTCATCTGTAAACGTAATACATTTTCCACTTTTCCAGAAATACTAAGGGCCTTTAAGTGCAACAGGGCTGAATATAAAGACGAGTGGTTACTGCATTACTGATGAAATTCAACTGCATAACCTGAAACTAAATTCCAGATAAAAACTTTTGTAAATTATATTAGTGACCATATTTACTTCAATTTAATTTAACTTTTTCAACAATTATTAAAATTCTTTTTTTAGTTTATAATTAATAAACCCATCTTTCAGATCAACACTTTTATTGACTCCAGTCTTTGCTTTGAAGCTGATGTTGATAATATTACTAGGATAGGCTTCTTTCATCTCAGAAATTTTGCTAAGATAAGAAATATAACGTTACTAAACGATGCAGAATAACCAGTTCATGCTTTTGTTACCTCTAGGTTGGATTATTGTAATGCCTTACTGTCTGGATATTCTAGTAGGTGTATGAACAAGCTCCAGTTAGTCCAGAATGCAGCAGTCAGAGCTCTTACTAGAATCATAAGATATGACCACATCACCCCTATCTTATCCACACTGCATTGGCTCCCAGTCAAATTTCGCATTGATTATAAAATAGTACTATTGACCTATAAAGCACTGATTTTAGCACTGAATTACCCCTGACCCCTGACCACTGATCCTGACCCCTTCTGCTCTCTGGGCCTGCTGATCCATCCTGATGCCCTACTTCTGGTTGGAGTTCTCATCACTTGGAAATCACTCACTGCTGCTGAGGAACATATTAGTCAAGAAAACTATACCTGTATCAGCCTTTCAGTGGTAAAGTCAACAAAGACAGAACTGGTGTTCAGTAGGCTCTGTCCCCTATAAATATGTCCTCAGTAACAAAATAAGAGATCTACTTTTTATAATACTGCATAGATTTTACCCTGTTAATGCAACTTTAAGCACATAAGTGATTTATACTTTTTCTGTAAAGGAGCTACGGAATCTAGTGTACACTTTTTTATTGTGTGTATAAAAGGATTGGTAAAGAAATACCTTTTAAACACGACTACATTTTATTACTTGTTGATGACCCTTTATTTAACTCTAATGAGTGCTTTATAATAAATTTTATTAAAGTAAGAGCTAAATTTTATTTACACAAGTCAAAATCATAAATCATTTATACACACAAATCTGTGTAATTATATATCTGTATTAATTCAATTCAATTCAACTCAATTTTATTTGTATAGTGCTTTTAACAATGGACATTGTCATAAAGCAGCTTTACAGAAATAAATGGATTCGCAAAAAATATATTGTAAATATGTGATTTTATCACTTATGAGCAACCCAGAGGCGACGGTGGCAAGGAAAAACTCCCTAAGACAATATGAGGAAGAAACCTTGAGAGGAATCAGGCTCAAAAGAGAACCCATCCTCATCTGGGTGCAAAGGATAGTGCAATTATAAATAAATCCCTTCTATTACTGTGTACTATATGGACAAATAGTGCAATTATGCAACCAGTAAATTCATCACAGTTTTTTCAAAAAGTCCGGTTGGTTAAAATCTATCCACTGTCCACTGATGGAGTCCTGAGTACGAAGGTGCTTGTGGCAACTGCAGCCCGAAAGCCACTACAGCAATCGCAGTCCCAAGCCATTACAGTACAGTACAGCTCCCCATATGTGATCTCCACAGCCCCCAGGTGGCACTATCCCCAGCAATCCAAATGGTTCTTCAGGCCTCCATATGGGGCCACCCCCAGCAGCAGCGAGCGAACTCAACCGATGAGAACTCAGACCAGAAGTAGGGCATCAGGATGGGTCAGGCAGCGAGGATGAGCAGAAGGGCTCAGGATCACTGGCATCTCAGAAGTAGCATGTGTAGCTCGACAGAGAGTGAGGGAGAGAGAGGGAGAGAGAGGGAGAGATTGTTAGGTAAGCTTTTGTCCTCTAATGGCTAAGGACAATGTACTTTGCCTGAGTGTCCGAGTCAATAGTAGTATTTTATAATCAATACGAAATTTGATTGGGAGCCAATGCAGTGTGGATAAGATAGGGGTGATGTGGTCATATCTTCTAATTCTAGTAAGGACTCTCGCTGCTGCATTCTGGACTAACTGGAGCTTGTTTATGCATCTACTGGAACATAGAGACAGTAAGCCATTACAATAATCCAACCTAGAGGTAACAAAAGCATGAACTAATTTTTCTGCATCGTGTAGTGACAATATATTTCTTATTTTAGCAATATTTCTGAGATGAAAGAAAGCGATCCTAGTTATATTATCTACATGAGCTTCAAAAGAAAGACTAGAGTCGATAATCACACCAAGGCCATCCAGTGTTATTATGTAATCAGAAAGCTTACTTCTAACTGCATGTGGTCCTAGTACAAGTACTTCTGTCTTGTCAGAATTAAGTAAAAGAAAGTTAATAAGCATCCAGTTTCTAATGTCTTTTACACATTCCTCAACTTTATTAAGCTGGTGTCTGTCATCTGGATTTGCTGAAACATACAACTGTGTGTCATCAGCGTAACAGTGGAAGCTAATACCATGTTTACAAATTTTGCCCAGAGGTAGCATATATAAAGAAAAGAGCAGTGGGCCTAAAACAGAGCCTTGTGGGACACCAAACTTTACCTTAGTATGAGAAGAGAAGTCACCATTTACGTTTACAAACTGATAACGATCAGTCAAATAAGGCCTGAGCCAGGAAAGGGCCGTTCCCTTAATGCCTACTACATTTTCTAGTCTATCGAGGAGAATAGCATGATCAGTGGTATCAAAAGCTGCACTAAGGTCAAGCAGCACAAGCAAGGAGACACAACCCTGATCATAGGCCAGCAGTAAGTCATTTACCACTTTTACCAGTGCTGTCTCTGTGCTATGATGAGGCCTAAATCCTGACTAATACATTTCATGAATGTTATTCCTATGTAAGTATGAGCATAGCTGCTGTGCTACAACCTTTTCTAGGACCTTGGAGATAAAGGGGAGGTTTGATATTAGTCTATAGTTAGATAGCTGACAGGGGTCAAGGTCAGGTTTTTAATCAAGGGCTTGATAACTGCTAATTTAAAAGAGTTAAGGAGTTTGCATTTTCTACCAAACAAGAAATTCTGTGAATCTATTACTTTGCTAAGCCTTTTCAATTTTATTTAAATCAAGGTTCATGGTTCAAGGTTCTTTATTTGTCACATACATATTACATACATGTGATGTATTAATGTAGTGAAATGTTTTTCCTTAGTGCCTCGTCCAAGAGTGCAACAGTGATGCATAATAAAACAAAATATAATAAAAGCAGAATATAATGAAATAAAATAGAAAAATAAAATAGAATCTAGTAGACATATAGACGTTATATGTAAAAAATATGTCTAGCAGCTTTTAGGGGAATAAAGTGTGCAAAAAATTGTCTCATAGTGCAAGAGTTTTTGTTTATACATAGTGCAACTGTTTGTGTATGTGTGTCTTTGTGTGAGGTAGAGTAATATGCAGACTTCTTAAGTGTCCTCATTCAGTAGCCGGATTGCCTGAGGGTAGAAACTCCTTCTGAGTCTCTTTGTGTTGGTCCTCAGGATCCGGTAGCGGTTCCCTGATGGGAGCAATGAGAAGATACTGTTTCCAGGGTGGTGAAAATCTTTTACAATCCTCCTGGCCTTGGTCTTGCATTGCTGGTTGTAGATGTATGTGATGCAGGGGAGAGAAGTCCTGATGGTCCTTTTGCAGAGGTGTGAGGGGACAATGGTTTTAAAGGAGGAGCTATAATCCACAAACAGCATTCGCGCATAGTTTCCTTTCCTCTGGTTCAGGTGGGAGAGGGTAGTGTGTAAGGTGTGGTTGATGGCATCATTTGTGGACCTGTTGGACTGGTATGCAAACTGTAATTGGTCTGGCAGCTGGGGAGGAGGAGCAGATGTAGTTTCTAACCAGCTTTTCAAAGCACTTCATCACTATAGAAGTGAGTGCCACAAGACGGTAGTCATTCAGGGAGGCAGGACAGGCAGTTTTGGGGACAGGAATAATGGTGGAATCACAGATGGTGTACATTTATTTTTGTTTTTTTCTTTCTTTTTGCTCTTTTATCTTAAAATGTTATGTTAATGTGTCACAACAACGCTCTGTGCTGTAAGGCTCGTGGCGGTGGCTTGTGTGTTTACATCAACACGGAATGGTGCAAGAATTCACATAATATTTTGAAAACTTGAATTTAAAATAGTAATATTACATATTTATCTAATTTACTGACATCATTAAACATTAAATATTAAATACTGTTTTACAGTGAAAACGTCTGACATCCAGGAGCTTCACATGAAAACAGTAAAGCGTGGAGAAAATGTAACTATGGTGTGTAACCTTAACACCAAAAAGAAAAATAAGTTAGTTTGGTACAGACAGAGTTTTGGAAAATTGCCTCAGTTTATAGCAAGACATTACAGTAACACTTTGGGCTACACATTTGCTGAGGGATTTAAAGATAGCCGCTTCAGTATTACTGTAAATGGCCATAAGTTTGATCTCTACATTAATGGAGCAAGAGAAGATGATGGAGGAGAATATTTCTGTGTAGAACTGGAGGGAAGTACACTAAAGTTCACATCTGGAACACGTCTGCAATTTGAAGGTAAACAGTTTTACTCTGATAACCTGCTAATTCCAGATCAACACTTTAACCAGAATTATGTGTACATATGCATTAAATGTTGAATATTTCACATTATTCATATTTAGTATCATTTCTGTTTATTTGCTGCTTTTCCATTTTATTTGTAAAGATAAAGAGATGAAACTCTGTCCTACACCTGGAACGGTTAACAAGAACACAGATTCTGTTACACTCCAGGGTTCAGACAGCAGCGACGGAAAAGGTAAGAGTTTTAATCAAATAAGCTTCCTTTCACTTTCTACAACAGAATTTTCTCTAGTTAAAACCTTTTCCTGTTAATAAATCATCCAATAATGTAAAGTATTTTTTCAGTGTACTCCATTATGTACTTTAGTTTAAGATGTTTTTTAAAACAATTTTATTTTTCCATACAGGTTACAGTTGTACTGATCAGATGCATGTGCTGTTCTGGCTCTCCATTGTTAGAGTTGGAGTTCTTGCCTTCATTATATTATTATTGTCTTTCCAATAATCCTCCTTGTTTTCAAATTAAGATTAAATTAGAAATTCAAAAACAACTGGAAAAAATTGTGATTTAAGAAAACAATGTGTTAGATTTAACTAGAGCTAATTGCTGATATTGGCTGTATATTGGAATGATTTTGGTCTAACTGTAATGTGGAGGTATTTACCAGCTGTACTTACAGCTGCATTTAAGGGCTCCTGAGTGACACAGTAAAAAATCGTTCACCCTATCATCTCGAGCTCTAATCCAAACGATACCACAACCATCTGTGGCCTGGTGTCCAAGAGAGCAAAACTGGCCGTGCTCTCGGGGAGGGAGGGACATACTCTCTCTCCCCTGTCAATCACAGCAACACTATCCAATCATGGGCATCTGTGAGTGTGTTATTCTGCATCCTGATGTTGCATGAGCAGCATTTCGAAAAGATGCAGCTGGCTGGCTTCACATGTCTCGGAGATAGCACGTGATAGCCTTCACCCTGCCTGGTTGGTAGCTGTTGTGTGATGGGGAGACCTAACTGGAGGGAGGGAATTGGCTATGAACAAATTAGAGAGGAAGTCATGGAAAAATACAAAAAATGCATTTAATTAAATAAAATCTGAAGTGAATATACAAAGCAGTAGTCCTCTTTATTTCTAAGATTTTTTTTTGTAACTTCAAAGATAACATCATATTTTCCACATCACATCATGTACATGTTTGAGAGTCCAGGGAGGTGTATTAGACATATCACATACAACAAATTAAGAAAATGATGTTCCCCAGTTTTTAATAATATGAGTCACACTGTAAATCATGTAAAATAAAAATGAAATGAAAATTATAACTTTGCACTTCATCAGTCATTAATATACTTTTTTTTTATCCATTTTAATATTTACTATTTGGAATTTAATTTCAGTTTAAGCAGTAGAATCTAATCAGTAACGCAGTAACCACACGGTTTTTATATTTAGTCCTCTTACAGTTTAAGCCCCTTAATATTTATGGAAATATTATAGAAATATTGTAACCATAAAATATCAACCACAAAATGTGTATTCAGGTTTGATAATATTTAATCCTCAATGGTGTAGATGTATAGAGCCGGTATAGTGCACACGGTGACACAGAGACCTGAAAGTGATCTATATGACCTTAGATAGGAATGGGTAGCCTGCAGGAAATGTATAACACGGAGGCCTGAAAGCGCCCTATACGAACTTACATAGGCAGTGGTAGCCTCCTAAGTGGGGAGAGCAGGAACAAGCTGTAAATTTAAGTGAGAAAGGCTGCCTTAAACCATAACATAAGCATATATGGGAATGTTGGGTCTTGTGGAAATCAGGATGTGGAAGCTTTTTCATGTCAGTGTATATAAGAATGCCCTTCTGAAGAGTTGGGGAGCTTTTGTCTGCAGACAACTGCTCAGTTTAATTCTGGAAAGAATGAAGTCTAATAGCGTCAACAACCAGGCTCTCCAGAGTGATCTTTGATCTGCATGAATCGCTACAACAACATACGTAATTTAAAACACATAATCATGCATTATAGTTACTGATTTACTGACTACAATTGGGAAAAATGAAAGCAGTGGTCTGGGGTTTTGCTTCATCTGAACCCTGCTCCGGTCTGCATTGTGTATGGAAGCTATCAGCGCCACACTGCATGCCGAGTAATGTGATTGGTTCAACTTGTCACCTGTTTCAAGTTTAGTGATGATGGGAAAACGGTCAGACTTTTATAAGACTGGAGCACTGTAATTATCTTACTCTTGTGGTGTGAGTGTTTGTACTGAGAACATACAAAAGAAAACGGCTTCTCTTTGCCAGGTTTTCCTGCACAATGCCATGCCATGCTTGTAAACAGTGCTGTTGTTTGTTGCATGTCTGTTGGTACCAAAGGAAAATGATAATTAAAAATAGCAAATGGATGAACATAAAGTGATGTATGTAAAGGAATTCTTCCATGTGAAGGCAAACCTGCAATTATAAGCCTGCCCCAAACAAGCCCAGAATCAGTCCTGAGTGCAGACTGAAAGCACTCTTGAAGCATTTGAAGAAGTTTTACTGGCTGCAGCAGCACTTTCTCACATCACACAATGCTTTCACTTTAACAAAAACAACACTGACTCAGACTTAAGAGTTTTAGCCAGCAGCTCACACTGACTTATTTTGCGTCACTTCAACAATCCAAACGTCTTTATGTTAGAAGTAAACACTACAGCACGGGTCAGGAAGCTATCAAAGTCAAGCGAAAGAAACAATCATTAACAATCTGACATTATCAGCTCTTAAAATATTCCTTGTAAGTATATATGTGTGACTAGCGGTAGGCAAAGATTCACTTTGGGATCAGGTGGACAGTCACTCAGTTTTCTTTTATTGGACCTTGCACAAACACGACCAAAGGCTGGTTAACGTATAGTGGACTGATGTTACTTGGAGGTTTTAATGACAGCGAGAGATATAAAGCTCTGCTTTGTAATGTCCAGATAATGTCCAAGGTGACCGTGAACATATAGTGGACAGAAACTCAAAATAAATCATACATTTAAAAAAATAAAATATAAAACACTCATTCCATCATTACTTCCATCAATTCACATTAATACAAAACAACAATAAACTAAGTGACCATCAGTTTATGAATTACATATTTTTTTAAAATGAAACTAGCTACATAACTCAGCATGTGTGAGCAGATTACACATGCTCTAATGCTCAGTCTCAATTAGGGCTGGATCCAAGATGGCGGTGCGGCAGTAGCACGCAGCGGCCACTCCGGATACAAAATGGTGCTTTTTTCGTCCTTAGGCCGACTTTTTAATGGCACATGGACATCGGAGCTACCGGTGTTCGTGTTTACCACTGCCAGACACTTATAAACCTCAAACACTACAATACAGCCTCTCTGCAAGATGATCTGTTGGAGAAGCTACGCGATCTCGGCTTGCTGCGGGGACCAGGCCTCCAGCCCTCGGCGTCGCCCGATGCCGGTGGCCGGGGGAGGGGACGTCGCAAGCGGTGCGCGAGAAAGCAGAAGCGCGGCAAGAGGGCGGGGGTTCGTGCTAGGATAAAAACAAATGCGGCGTGAGTTTAGAGACTGCTGTGTCTTTGTTTTCACGGAGACGTGGCTCAGCGACAGAGCTCTGGACGCCGCCATTCAGCTAGATGGGCTAGCCTCGTTTCGTGCCGACAGAAACACAGCTCTGTGCGGTAAGGCTCCGGGGGCGGCTTGTGTGTTTACATCAACATGGAATGGTGCAAGAACTCTGTGCTAGTCTCTAGTTACTGCTCATCGCTGGTGGAGTTTATGACTGTTAGATGTAGACCTTTTTATTTACCACGGGAATTCACTACTGTTTTCATAATCGGTGTATACATTCCCCCCAGTGCTAACGCTAATGCTAAGGAGGCGCTCTGTGTACTGTATGGGGCTATTAGCGAGCTGCAGAATTCACACCCTGATGGACTGTTTATTGTTGCCGGAGATTTCAACCATGCAAATCTCAAGTCAGTGCTCCCTAAATTCCATCAGCATGTGGACTTTGCAACGAGAGGGAAAAACGTGCTGGACCTTGTTTACACAAACATCCCCAGCGCGTACCGCGCAGAGCCCCGCCCCCACCTCGGCTACTCAGACTACATCTCTGTTATGCTAATACCAGCATACAGACTGCTAGTCAGACGCTCCAAACCGGTTCTGAAGCAGGTGAAAACCTGGCCAGCAGGAGCCATCTGTGCTCTTCAGGACTGTTTTGAACACACTGACTGGCACATGTTCAGGGAAGCGGCAACTGACGGCGACTTCACTGACTTGGAGGAATACGCGACATCAGTGACCAGCTATATTAGCAAGTGTATTGATGACGTCACCGCCTCCAAGACCATCACCTAAAGCTCCAACCAGAAGCCATGGATGACTGCAGAGGTGCGTGCGCTACTGAGGACCCGCGACTCCGCCTTCAGAGCAGGCGATAAGGTGGCCCTAAGAACAGCAAGGGCCAAACTATCCCAGGCCATCAGAGAGGCGAAGCGCACACACGCTCAGAGAATCCACGGCCACTTCAAGACCAGCAGAGACACCCGGCGCATGTGGCAGGGCATCCAGAACATCACCAACTACAGGTCATCACCATCTGCCTGTGACAGTGATGCCTCCCTCCCAGATGCGCTGAACGACTTCTACGCTCGGTTCGAGGCACAGAACGGCGTGACGACGAGGAAGATCACCCCTTCTCCCAATGACCAGGTGCTGTGTCTAACCACGGCTGACGTGAGTAAGACTCTACACAGAGTCAACCCATGAAAGGCTGCTGGACCAGACAACATTCCTGGCAGGGTGCTCAGGGGATGTGCAGACCAGTTGGCAGATGTTTTCACGGACATCTTCAACACCTCCCTGAGCAGCACCGTTGTTCCGACGTGCTTCAAGGCCACCACCATCGTCCCCGTGCCAAAGAAGTCTTCAGTGTCCTGCCTCAATGACTACCGTCCCGTTGCACTTACACCCATCATCACGAAGTGCTTCGAGAGGCTCGTCACATCAAGACCCTGCTGCCCCCCTCACTGGACCCCCTGCAATTCGCTTACCGCCCCAACCGCTCAACAGATGACGCCATCACCACCGCCCTCCATCTGGCCCTCACCCACCTGGACAATAAAAACACTTATGTTAGAATGCTGTTCATAGACTTTAGTTCAGCATTCAATACAATCATTCCTCAGCACCTGATTGGAAAGCTAAACCTGCTGGGCCTGAACACCTCCCTCTGTAACTGGATCCTGGACTTCCTGACCGGGAGACCTCAGTCAGTCCAGATCGGGAACGGCCACCACACTGAGCACCGGAGCCCCACAGGGCTGTGTGCTCAGTCCATTGCTGTTCACAATGCACAGCTCAAATCACATCATCAAGTTCGCCGATGACACGACCGTGGTGGGTCTCATTAGCAAGAACGACGAGTCAGCATACAGAGAGGAGGTGCAGCGGCTAACGGACTGGTGCAAAGCCAACAACCTGTCCCTGAACGTGGACAAAACTAAAGAGATGGTTGTTGACTTCAGAAGAGCACAGAATGACCACTCTCCGCTGAACATCGATGGCTCCTCCGTGGAGATCGTCAAGAGCACCAAGTTTCTTGGTGTTCACCTGGCGGAGAACCTCACCTGGTAGCTCAACACCAGCTCCATAACAAAGAAAGCCCAGCAGCGCCTGTACTTTCTGCGAAGGCTGAGGAAAGAACATCTTCCACCCTCCATCCTCACCATGTTCTACAGAGGGACTATCGAGAGCATCCTGAGCAGCTGCATCACTGCCTGGTTTGGGAATTGCACTGTTTCAGATCGCAAGACCCTGCAGCGGATAGTGAGGACAGCTGAGAAGATCATCGGGGTCTCTCTTCCCTCCATCACAGACATTTACACCTCACGCTGCATCTGCAAAGCCACCAGCATTGTGGATGACCCCACACACCCCTCTTCACACTCCTGCCGTCTGGTAAACGGTACCGAAGCTTTCGGGCCCTCACAACCAGACTGTGCAACAGTTTCTTCCCTCATGCCATCAGACTCCTAAATACCTAGAACTGGACTGAAGGAACACACACACACACACACACACACACACACACATACATATACACACACACACTTATATACACACACACAACTGAACTGGTCCAAAGGAACTCACGCATACATATATATATATATACATATATATACACACAACGGAACATCCTCTATGCACATGCATTGCACATGTTTTGCACATGTCTTATTATTGCTGCTACTACTATGTTTATACTGTTTATACTACCTCAGCTGTAATATTTGCACTACTGTCACTTTATCACTTTCAACAGGACTGTGTACTGGTCGGCGTCGTAGTTATGTACTGTCTGTTCTGTCTTGTGCTGTCTGCACATGTTTGAACTTGTGCACTTTACGTTAATTTATGTAATTTATGTAGTCCCCGTAGTTCTGTGTTGTCTTATGTGGCACCTTGGTCCTGGAGAAACGTTGTTTCGTTTCACTGTGTACTTGTATATGGCTGAAATGACAATAAACTCCACTTGACTTGCCTTGACTTGACTTGAATTTCTTACAAAGAACATGGATATTACAAAATAAAACACATATCTGGAACAAACACGACCAAAGACTGGTTAATATACAATGGACCGATGTTGCTCGGAGGTTTTAACTGAAATAAACAGAGGTTCAGAGTTCACATGCAGGTTGATGGCGCAATTAGATACCCTCGGCTTTAACATTGCAAATATCATACACTGGACCTGACCAACAGAATCTGAACGCTGATAGATGAAAGAAGTAACCTTTTGTGTGATTCAAGCTCTAAACCTGCACCTGAAAACAACCATAATTCATTTTAACTTACAATGGAGCAATCATCAGAGCAACTTACTGACAGAAAGAGATATAAAGCGTAGCACCACCCCACCATATAAGGTATGCAAATATATGTAAATATAGTGGTGCAACAGCCAATGGTAAGTTTTCCCAATTTCAGCATGAATTTAACATTCTCTCCCTCTCTCTCCATCTCTCTCTCTCTCTCTCTCTCTCTCTCTCTCTCACTCTCTGTTGAGCTACACATGCTACTTCTGAGATGCCAGTGGTGCTGACCACTTCTGCTCCCCGGACCTGCCCGACCCATCCTGATGCCCCAGTTCTTGTTGGAGTTCTCATCGCTTGAGTTCGCTCACTGCTGCTGGTGGTGGCCCCATATGGACTGCCTGAAGAACTGTTTAGATTGCTGGGGATGATGCCTCCTGGGGGCTGTGGAGATGGCTTGGGGATCACATATGGGGAGCTGTACCGAAACGGCTTGGGACTGTGATTGCTGTAGTGGCTTTGGGGCTGCAGTTGCCACGAGCACCTTCGTACTCAGGGCTCCATCAGTGGACAGTGGATAGATTTTAACCAACCGGACTTCTTGCAAAAACTGTGATGAATTTACTGGTTGCACAATTGCACTATTTGTCCATGTAGTAAACAATAATTGAAGGGATTGATATCCGTTGCACCCAGATGAGGATGGGTTCCCTTTTGAGCTTGGTTCCTCTCAAGGTTTCTTCCTCATATTGTATCAGGGAGTTTTTCCTTGCCACCATCGCCTCTGGCTTGCTCATTAGGGATAAATTCACATATTTACAGTATATTTTTTGTGAATCCATTTATTTATGTAAAGCTGCTTTGTGACAATGTCCATTGTTAAAAGAGCTGTACAAATAAAATTGAATTGAATTAAATTTAACAGCAATATTTGACCTCCGTTACATATGTTGTGATGACAAGTATCAATATTCAGAGTGTATTTTTAATGTTAAACATTTTAAGGAAGTTATATATTTAATGACCTGTTATTACCTTCTATCAAAGCCACACATTTCATGTGTTAATTAACTTTCTAATGACCAATGCACACCTGCCCTTTTAATTTTGATATTCCATGTTATTTCATAACATTTGCATATTTGATTAATTTTTTGTTGTAACTTTAAAATTTTATTTTACATTTTATTTGAACATAAACATTACAATATATGCATACAATATCATTACATCAGGTGGTGAAATCAGTTACAATTGCAGGTAAAGTTTCATTATTTTTGCAAAGACAAAGAAATCCAAAACGAGAAGCAGCATCAAAGTCGACAAACAGGCAGAAGTCAGGAGATGTGCAAACAGAGTTACTTGGGCAAGAGACAAAGACATAAACCAGAATCCAGAAACGTAGTCATAACCACAAACACAGAGACAGAAGGCTTGGTATAGACAGGTATGTGACACTGATCATATACTTCATATTGAGCTGTTGAAGTGAAAGTCTTTAAGTAGTGTGACTGTGATTGAGTCCAGGCATTTGCAATCTGAATAATGGTGAACATGAGAAGGTACGTGAAAGATGGGTGTTGTAGTCCTGTTTTTAGGCCTGTCTGTGTTACGTGAGCTGGAGAGCACTTCCTCTTCCGGTGTTGATATGACACATTAACATAATGTGGCATGATGGACTACTGCCTATCTGCCCTGTGATGTGTAGCACTTACTACATATAAGTTTGTTGGACCAGTACTAGGTTCGAAGGAAGAGCTGTTACTAATGGCTAAATAAACAAGAAACACCACAGACCAAGAATAAGTTTAAATGCCGGCTTGTTTATCAAAAGAATTACTCAGGGGTAGGGGTAACTATAATTTGGTACCAGATAGACATTCACACAACATAACATAAAATACACAAACCTTTGCATAGAAATGCATAGTTTCAGTTCAAACCTTTCCCCTTTTTTATAAAGAAAACAAATATGAATTTCTTATTATCACATCTACTTAACCTATTTGGTTATAATGTCTAATTGTTATCTGAGCTCAATTTTAATTTTAAATTTTATCTATTGCAGGTTTTTATTTAGTTCCTACTTTCAAATGTTAAGCTATTTTGGTTTACCTGTTTAGTTCTCTTTTAAATCAACATAGGCCTACTTTAGAATCATGAAATTAGCATTTGTAATAGGCTACTTTCCTACTGGCAAATTTTAGGCTATTTCAAGCTCAACCCTTGAGCTACAGTCAGCATCTCGACATCAAAACAGCTGGAAAGTAACACTTCAAAATGCAATATCAAATCCAGTCACAATTCAATAATTCAACATGTAACATACAACATTGTAGTGAATGAAGTCACAATCATCAAAATTTCTATTCAATCAGTCCGTTAGCAGGGAGTACGCGGTAGCCTTGCTAGCGACAGCGCCAGGCACTCCATACAGTGTTCATATGATCCAAGGGAAAATTCAGTTTAGGTGAGGACACGCTTACCGCGATGCGGAGATTCACTGTCAGCTCAACGAAAGTCGGTAAGCAATCGGCTTACTGTTCAGAGTCCACGCTCTCAATAAGCAGAAGATTTCTCCCAATGTAACTCACGGTCTAGGTTCTTCAAGTGGGTGGCTCGCCATCGAACATCCACGTCCATGTGCTCGACGCATGGGCTTCAGCAGTTCGCGATTCTTCCCGGAAAATTAGTCAGCTTAACAAGATAATGTTCAAAATAACCACAGTCTATCAACATAGACAGAACGCTAAATAAAACACTTCAAAACACAAAATAATTATCAGTAATACTCTATGTTTCTTTCTTTCAATTTGCTCAAGGATTTAACACGCCATGCAACCCTTCATCTCTCGTTTTTTCTCAGCTCTGTCGGCCGCTTCTTTTTCTAAAAAAAAACATTAGCAGCTTTCCGATTGGCTGACAGATATGCAATTCCTTAAAGTAACAGAACTATTAAACCAAACTGACAAATAATTTACCATCTGATGAAATACTGTTTTTATCCTTTTTATCTAGTTTAAGGTTGCTTTTAATCACTACTATGATTTTTTTCTTAAATGATGAAATTCTGCTCAATATTTTTCTTATGTAATCACTATATGTTAATTTATGGCTATCTACACCTAGGTTACACCCAGATGCCCCTCAACAATCTCATTATCGCTGAAAAAGGACAACTGTCTGCAGATCAAGTCAAACAGAACTACACCCAGACTCCAGACAGTAGCAGGAATGCCAAAATACTCTGCATAGAGAACCCACTCAGGAGGCCAGTAAGCCAGAGTGCCTGAGTGAAACATGAGAGAAAGAGACACAAAAAGATCACAAAAATATCATAAAAAAGATTCTCCACAGTTTGTATCCGCATATCAATTCTGAACTAACCTGCATAGTCCCTGTAGAGTTCATCCGTCAACAAATCGCCACAGCCAAAGTCGATCAACTCCAGCGTCTCCGGATTGATCAGAATATTCTCAGGCTTGAAGTCATGGTGAAGAACTCCACATTTACAGCAGTGATGAGCAGCCTGAACCACCTGCTACATGACCTCTTGGGCCACTGGTTCAGGCAATCAATGGTTGTTACATCTGCAGAATTTATAAAGCTCTATGCAGGGGATGGGTTGCTCTAGCACCAAGATGAAGAAAGTGGATGTCTCCAGCCATTCCAGTAGCTCCACCACATTCTCACATAGAGGAGACTTGGACACCATCTCCATTAATGCCACCTCCAGAGGCAGGCTGCGTGTCTGTCTGTGATAAAATTACAAACACACATGGTTAGCATGGAGGGAACATATTTAAACGTTCACACTGATACTGTCGTGGCAAATACTTGTGCAAATCAGAATAAGAAAATGAATTACAAAAACGTCTCCAGGTTACGTATGTAACCATGGTTCCCCGAGGGAACGAGACGCTGCGTCACGAAACGCTATGGGAACGCTCCCGCGTGACCGCGCTCTGAATCACGTGTCTAATCCGTCCAATGGATGGGCGAGACGTCACGGGCGGGGTGAGGTAGCGACCCGGAAGCATAAAAGCCCGAGCGGCGAGCCCCACGTTAGCTTACTGGAAAACGAAGCAAGCGCCGCAGGGACGCCGGAAGTGTGGCACCGAGACGCAGCGTCTCGTTCCCTCGGGGAACCATGGTTACATACGTAACCTGGAGACGTTCCCCTTCAGGAACTCGAGCTGCGTCACGAAACGCTATGGGAACGAGTATACCCACGCCGCCAGACTTACAAGTCCCTGCCTCCAGGAGGAGGCAAGCCTAAGGCACAAGGACAGAGGAAACCTGGCAAAGGTCAGGGGCGTGGACCATCCCGCCGCATTGCAGATGTCCTGTAAGGACACACCTGCCAGAAAGGCCTTAGAGGCCGCCACCGCTCGGGTAGAGTGAGCCTTGACCCCCAGGGGACTGGGGAGACCAGAGGACTCGAAAGCCAGAGAAATGGATTCTACAATCCACCGGCTGAGGGTCTGCTTAGAAGCAGGAAAACCCCTCTTAGGGGGACCAAAGCAAACAAGCAACTGGTCCGCCTTTCTCCACAGGGCAGTTCTGTGGACGTACGCGTCCAGTGCTCGCACTGGACACGTACAATTGAGCTTCCGATGGTCGGGCTCCCTAAAGGGAGGAGGACAGAAAGCCTGCAGCACGACCGGCCGTGGTGCCGAGGAGGGGACTTTCGGTACGTACCCCGCTCGGGGGTACAAGAATGCTTTGGCCAAACCAGGCGCAAAGTCTAAATAGGAAGGGGCCACCGAGAGGGCCTGAAGATCCCCCACTCTCCTAAGAGAGGAAATTCCCAAGAGAAAGGCAGTTTTCAACGTCAGAAGACGGTCCGAAATCTCCTCTATGGGCTCGAAGGGGGGTTTGCAGAGAGCCTCTAAAACCACGGCCAGGTCCCACGAGGGGGCGTACAGTTTCCTCGTAGAGGGAGCTCTGGACTGGAGGATGGTCTCCACAACCTCGGTTGAGAGACCGGAAGCGCGGAGTTGTGCCCCCTCAGAGGCCACACCCACAGCTTCCACAGCTCCGGGCGGGGGTGAAGATGGCCCCCCGCCTGTGAGAGGAGATCCCTCCTGATCGGAATCTCCCATGGGGAGCCGTCTAGGAGGGAAATCAGGTCCGAGAACCATACTCGGCCCGGCCAGAATGGGGCTACTAACAGTAGACGAATTCCGTCCCGACGCACTCTCTCCAGAACTCCCGGGAGCAGAGCGACCGGAGGAAAGGCGTACAGACGCAGCCTCGGCCACGGCTGTACCATGGCATCCAGTCCAAGAGGAGCTGGATGAATCAGAGAGAACCAAAGGGGACAGTGCGACGTCTCCTGCGTCGCAAACAGATCCACCTGGGCTCTGCCGAACATACGCCATATGAGCTCCACCACCTCGGGGTGGAGTCTCCATTCCCCGGGCACCGGCCCCTGCCTCGACAGGGCGTCCGCTCCCACGTTGAGATGACCAGGGATGTAGGCCGCTCTCAATGAGAGGAGGTTCCCTTGGGACCACACAAGGATCTGGAGAGCCAGCCTGTAAAGGGGGCGCGAACGCAGACCTCCCTGGCGGTTGATGTAAGAGACCACCGTCGTGTTGTCGGTGCGCACCAACACGTGGCGGCCTCTTAGGTCTGGGAGAAAGTGTTTCAGTGTTTCTCCAGGCGGTTGATGTGCCAAGTGAGATGGCGGCTGCTCCACAGACCACGGGCAGGACGGCCACTCATGACCGCTCCCCATCCGGTGAGGGACGCATCCGTCGCTAGCACTACGCGGCGACCAGGAGCTCCCAGGACCGGGCCCTGAGACAAGAACCCAGGTTCTCTCCACACAGCTAAGGCACGGCGGCATCGTCGTGTGACCTTGATCATGCGGAGCGGGTTTCCTCTGTTTCGGAAAAAACCCCTGGTCTTGAGCCACCACTGTAGGGGTCTCATGTGCAGCAGGCCAAACGGTATCACGTTGGATGCAGCTGCCAATAGGCCCAGCAGTCTCTGAAACTGCTTTACAGTGAGTGACCAGCCTACTTTCACTCTCGCGACCGATGTGAGGACCGACTCGATCCGAGCAGGAGACAAACGTGCCTGCATCGTGGTCGAATCCCACACGATGCCTAGATAAGCGGTTCTCTGAGCTGGAGAAAGCACGCTTTTCTCGGCGTTTAGTCTTAACCCCAGTTCCTTCATATGGGCGAGAACGGCATCTCGATGCCGAGCCGCCATCTGCTCTGAATGAGCTAAAATCAACCAGTCGTCGATATAGTTCAGTATGCGGATGCCCCGTAGTCGCATAGGAGCCAGGGCAGCATCCACGCACTTCGTGAAGGTGCGGGGTGAGAGTGCTAGGCCGAAGGGAAGAACCCGATACTGGTAAGCTTCGCCCCCAAAGGCGAACCTCAGGAACTTCCTGTGCGGGGGAAGGATGGAGATGTGGAAATACGCATCTTTTAGGTCGATCGTGACGAACCAGTCCTCGGACCTGATCTGAGACACGACCTGAGTGACCGTAAGCATCCTGAACTTCAGTCGAGCGACTGAGAGGTTCAATTGCCGCAAGTCCAAAATGGGACGCAGCCCTCCCCCCTTCTTGGGAACAATGAAGTACCGGCTGTAGAACCCTGACTCCCTGTCGTGAGGAGGGACCACCTCGATGGCCTCCTTCCTCAGGAGAGTACGTACTTCCTGCTCCAATACCAGAGCCTGCTCGGGACCCACCACAGTGGGAAGAACCCCAGAAAAACTAGGTGGAGGCGAGCCGAACTGAATTCGGTAGCCTCTTTCTACAGTACGCAGGACCCAATGAGACACATTTGGCAGAAGTTTCCACGCTGCCAGAAAGCTCACTAAGGGAATCAGCCTCTCGAGACTGACCTCTGGTGTAATAGAAGCGGTTAGCTGGGTGCCCTGAGGCGGCGAACTGACATGGGGGAAATGAGCTAACCGCTGCGAAGGCCTCAGGAGAGGCCGCGAGCCTCCCAGACCCGCTACGTTGCCGGGCGAGAACTGGGAGAGGCGCTCGCCGGAGACCGCTGCGCCCTGAAGCACCATAGGTGGCAGGGTTGGCAGATCAACCTCCTGAGGGCACTGGGGGGACCCGGGCACCGTAAGATGAGGTGTACGCCGCGTCGCCCCAGAGGGGCCCGCCCTCGGAAGCCCTGGGCCAAAACCATCAGGGCTTCTTAGCCGCGGCCCTTCTGGACATGAGGACGGTCCTCAGATCCGCCTTAGCGCCCGAAGGGCCGGGCCCAGAGCGTCGTCGCGACTCCTGCTCCCGCCTCGGGGGAGCACGGGAGGCGACACTCTGCTTTTGGGCCTCCCTGTAGGAGGGGGCCGTACACGGAGGGGGCTGCCCCCGCCCGGCAGCCCCACGAGCTAGAGAGCGACGGGGGAGGAACCGCTGAAACGCCGCTGCCTGAGCACGGGCCTGCTGGTATCTCTCGACGAAGGAGTCTACCGCGTCGCCAAACAGGCCCGAGGGAGTAAGCGGGGCGTCCATGAGTCACCCCGCCCGTGACGTCTCGCCCATCCATTGGACGGATTAGACACGTGATTCAGAGCGCGGTCACACGGGAGCGTTCCCATAGCGTTTCGTGACGCAGCTCGAGTTCCTGAAGGGGAACAAGGGGTTCTGGATGCCAAAAATCAATAGACTTTATTGAATCAAACAACAAAGCCGAGATGGTCTACAGACCATTTGATTTACATAGTCGTGGCTCATGCTTTTATACAATTCTAAAACAATGATCTCATTAGGTGGAGTTTTCTCTTTTTTTCTTTTAATCACACACCTGCCTCTCGCCACAATTATTTCACTGTCCCTTTATGTTAGCTTTAACCGTGACGGAGGTCAGTCAGTTTATTTTTTTTTTAAATGTTAACATTTCTTCACACCCTTAACAACGCACTATAAGAAATCACAAATGTCAAACTGGTGAAAAAGATACAAACTTCAGGTACTCTGGTAGAGAAAAGCACTTTCCCATGAGAAAGGATAGAACAGGCCTGAACTGAAAAGATACAATTTATGAATGAGAACTGTGTGCTTAGTGATTTCCCACAAGCTAGAGTCACATTGGTTTCGTTTTAGTTTTCTTGATTCACATACACAAACATTCTCTATAAATGGTTATTTTCTAATTAATTGATTAGAACTATGCTTAAATACTGATTTACCATAGTCACACTCTCTTCATGATTAAAATGCACTTCAGAGTCATTCTTAGGCTGAGGTGATTTGAGGTCATGATTCAACACAGTACAATACTGTTATATAAATACTGATTGACATAATACTAATTAAGAGTTAACCGGTTAACGGAAAATATGTCCACAATACCTCCACTTTGACACATCTGCGCTAACATGTCCACTCTAAACTGAGTCAAACAGAGACCAGTCTATTTAAAGTATGACCCTTTATATACGTATATATTCACTGTCCACTTTATTAGGAACACCTGCACATCAGTCATTCATGTGACCGCACATTGCAGATCATGCAGATCCAGGTCAGCTGTCTGAGACTGGACAGTTATGAACACTGTTAAAGATTGCAGATTGATATTTTTCCAATCTTCTCCTGTCCAGTTTGGGTGAGTGTGTGTCCAATGTAGCCTCAGATTCCTGACAGATGCTTTTCTGCTCACCATGGTTGTACAGAGAGGTTATTTGAGTTCCTTTCCACTCTGTCCATTCTCCTCTGACTTCTCATCAACAAGGCCTTTTCCACCATCAGAACTAACATTCATTGGATGTTTGTTGTTTTCTGACCCATTCTATGTAAACTCTGTGAGGGATTGTGTGTGAGACTGTGGGTGAGATTTTTCCTCATTCTGGTGTTTGATATGAACATTAACTGTGGCCAATAAATGTATATAGTGTATATTGTACACCAATTAGCCATAACAGTAAAACCACTGATTATCTTGTTACAATGGTAACTGTCCAGGGGTGGGATATATTAGACAGAAAGTGAACAGTCAGTTTTCAAAGTTGATGTGTTGAAAGCAGGAAAAATGGGCTAGCGTAAAGATCTGAGCGACTTTGACAAGGGACAAATTGTGATGGCTAGTTGACTGGGTCAGAGCATCTCCAAAATTGCAGGTCTTGTGGGGCGTTCCCGGTATGCAGTGGCTAGTCCCAACCAGAAGTGTTCCAAGGAAGGACAACCGGTGAACCTGTGACAGGGTCATGGGAGCCCAAGGCTCATTGATGTGTGTGGTGAGCGAAGGTTAGCCAGTCTGGTCCGATCCCACAGAAGAGCTACTATAGCACAAACTGCTGAAAAAGTTAATGCTGGCTATAATTGAAAGGTGTCCAAACACACAGTGCATCTCAGCTTGCTGCGTATGGGACCGTGTAGCCCCAGATGGGTCAGAGTGTCCATGCTGACCCCTGTCCAGCACTGAATGTGTCTACAATGGGCACGTGAGCATCAGAACTGGACCATGGAGGAATGGAAGAAGGTGGACTGGTCTGATGAATCATGTTTTCTTTTACATCATATGGACAGCCGGGTGCATGTGTGTCGCTTACCTGGGGAAGAGATGGCACCAGGATGCACTTTGGGAAGAAAGCTCTGCTGGGAAACCTTGGGTCCTGGCATTCATGTGGATGTTACTTTGACACCTACAACCAACCTAAACATTGTTGCAGACCAAGTACACCCCTTCATGGCAACAGTATTCCCTAATGGCAGTGGCCTCTTTCAGCAGGATAATGCACCCTGCCACACTGCGAAAATTGCTCAGGAATGGTTTGAGGAACATGACTACGAGTCAGGATGTTGAATTGGCCTCCAAATTCCCCAGATCTCAATCTGATTGAGTGTCTGTGGGATGTGATGGGGAAAACAAGTTCGATCCATGGAGGCCCCACCTTGCAACCTACAGGATTTGAAGGATCTGCTGCTAACATCTTGGTGCCAGATACCACACACACCTTCAGAGGTCTTGTGGAGTCCATGCCTCGATGGGTCAGAGCTGTTTTGGCAGCACAAGAGGTACCTACACAATATTAGGCAGGTGGTTTTATGTTCTGGGTGATCGGTGTATAGTGTGTGTGTGTGTGTGTACGTGTGTGAGTGTGTGTTTCTCAGCACTTTAAAACACAGCACTGCAGTCTCAGTAACACACACAACATCCAACTCCTCCATATAATTTCATACAAATATCTAATATTTAATATTATTTTTATTTTATTCCTCTTACATCACAGCAATTTACTTTTTAGAGACATTTTTATTAATGTATTTTACTTGATGGATGTAGTTTTTTGTTTGTTTGTTTTTTTATATACTTATGTTTATCACCTTTATTTTACTTTTACTTTTATTATCTGCTGTTTTTTTTTTCTTTCTGAAAGCCTTACATTTGGGATGTTTTCTCATCATTTTCTCTTATAGATTCTAGATTTCTAGAATGTAAAAAACAATATTTTTATTAGATTTTACAGGTTAAACTATCATGAAATAGCTCATTGTACAACTTGCTTTAACTTTTGTTTTGTAATTTATTTTGCTTGGGTTTTGAGTTTTATAAAGATTTTTCTAAAAAAAAATCTTGTGAATATTGTAATTACTTTAGATTAGCTAAAACATTTTTGAAGCCAGTTCATTTGTAAATACATTTTCCACTTTTCCAGAAATACTAGGGGCCTTTAAGTGCAACAGGGCTGAATATAAAAATGATTGATTACTGAATTACTGATGAGATTTGACTCCTTAACCTGAAACTAAATTCCAGATAGAAATTTATCTGAATGATGTTAATGACCATAATTAATGAATTTTCATTAAAAAAAATTTAATCAATTTTCAACATTTATTAAAAATTCTGTTCAGTTTATAATTAATAAACACATCTTCTAGATCAGCACTTTTATTGACTCCAGTCCTTCATTTGCAGCTCATGTAGCTAATATTACTAGGATAGCCTTCTTTCATATCAGAAATATTGTTAAGATAAGAAATATAATGTCACTACGCAATGCAGAAAAAACAGTTCATGCTTTTATTACCTCTAGTTTGGATTACTTTAATGCCTTACTGTCTGGAAATTCTATTAGGTGCATAAACAAGCTTCAGTTAATCCAGAATGCAGCAGCCAGAGTTCTTACTAGAACCAGAAGATTTAAGTTTAGGCTGAAAACATATTTCTTTAGTCAAGTCTTTTGTGAATAGTTTTTTCTTAGGTAAAGGAGCAGATCTGGAGGGCTCATGGGCATAGAGTATTTAGGGGAACTGGGATATTTGGATGCTGTTGTCCCCCCACTCTTACACGTTCACTTAGGTTTGTTGACGGTGGAGTGGCTGGCTGCTTTATGTCCCAGGGTGCCCTCATGTCTGTGTTACCGTCTGGATCTCCTTTTTAGTTATGCTGTCATAGCTTGTCTTGCTGGAGTCCCTGCTTGCACTCTGTACACAATGTACAATTTCTTTACCCATTACGTGACAATGAGGATACCTAATAATCTCTTTCTCTCTCTCTCTCTTTCTCTCTCTCTCTCTCGCTCTCCCTCTCACTCTCTCCCTGTCGAGCTACACATGCTACTCCTGAGATACCAGTGATCCAGACCCATTCAGCTCTCCGGGCCTGCTGATCCTGATGCCCTATTTCTGGTTGAAATTCTCATCACTTGGAAATCACTCGCTGCTGCTGATGAACATATTAGTCAAGAAAAATATAGATGTAGAATCCTCTCAATGGTAAAATAAACAGAACTGGTGTTCAGTAGGGTCTCTCCCCTATAAATATGTCCTCAGTAACAAAATAAGAGATCTACTTTTTATAATACTGCATAGCTTTTACCCTGTTAATGCTGCTTGAAGCATGTGAATGATTTATATGTTTTTTGTAAAGGAGATACAGAATCTATTGTATGCTTATTTTTATTGTGTATATAGAAGGATTGGTAAAGAAATACCTTTTAAAAACCACTACATTTTATTACTCTTTGGTAACCCTTTATTTAATTCTAATGAGTGCTTTAAAATAAATTTTTTTTATAACAAGAGCTAAATTTCATTAACACAAGTCAATATCATATATCATTTATACACAAAGATCTGTGCAATTATATATCTGTATTAAGGACAAGAAATTTTGTAAATCTATTACTTTGCTAAGGCTTTTCAGTTTTATTTAAATTACAGATGGTATTTTTTTATTATTATTTTTTCTTTGTTTTTGTCCTCTTATCTTAATATGTTATGTTAATGGGTCACATCAACACAAAAAGAGGCAGTAGTCTCCACCTCATGCAACACAGAGAGGCCTAAAAACAGGACTACAACACCCATCCTGGATTCTGGTTTATGTCATTATTGCTTGTACAAGTAACTCTGTTTGCACATTGACTTCTGCCGGTTTGTTGACTTTGACCCTGCTTCTCATTTTGGATTTGTTTGTCTTTGCAAAAATAAAGAAACTTAACCTGCAACTGTCACTAATTCTGTCGCCTGACAAAATACTTCGCCAACACATGGAGGAAGCAGGTTTCCACATGAGGGGACAGGATTCGGCCTCCCAAGGCCATCTTGTCAGTTAAGAACAGCAGCAGATTGCCATGATGAATGCCCAGCTAGAGCAGCTAACCAACACGCTGAGACCCATGCTGGCAACTACAGTGGCACCCTCTCAATCTGCTTCTTCGCCCATCGCGCACCCCGCCACACGCTCAGGTGATCCCGCTTCATGTAAAGGTTTCATCTTCCCTGTTAACCGATAAAACACTAACCTGGGCTACAGCCATCTGGCCCAAGGATGAGAGCACACCAACTCCTAACGTTTTCTTGAGCTTTTTCAGCACGTGTTTGACCATACTCTGAAGGTAAAAGATGTGGGCAAACAATTCCTCTAGCTCAGTCAAGGCCACCAGATTGCCGCAGAGTTCGTGCTGACATTCCTCACCCTAGCCACTGGCAGTGGCTGGAACGAACCAATGCTCAAAATGGCATACTGGCAGGACTAACAACCCTCATAAAACTCACATGCTGTGATGACCAAGCCTCAGTAGACTCCCTCATCTGCCTTGATAACCTGTTGAACAGCTGGCAGGGAGAATCTCAATAAATCCCCTCATGCGAGTCCAAGCATCTGAACCTATGCAGCTGGGAAAGTCTCTTTACTGTTTCAGCTCTGATCGACTTCAGAGTGGCTGGCAACTTCATGGACAGCTGCATTATCTCGAGATTGAATCTGTCCATGCAGCCACTCTGTGACCTACTGTACAGCCAAGCCCTGGATGGTGGACCTATGGGAGGGGGTTCCATAACTCATAACAAGACACCCATCATTCTCCAAGTCAGTGCTCTTCATCAAGAGCAAATCTCCCCACTAGTCACCATCACTAAGAAATTTTCACATTGTGATGGGATTTCCTTGGATGCATAATCATGATCTACAGATTTCCTGGTCCAAGAGAGAAATCAATCACTGGTCACTGCATTGTCATAACCACTACCCAAGTTTTCAGCAAAACCAAGGCAAGCAGCCTCCATCCTTACTGGCCCTATGACTGTGCTATTGAGCTCAGCACCAAGCCTCTTCATAACTGAATCTACCCCCTCTCAGGTAAAGAAACTCAAGCCATGGGTAAATACATCACGGAAGCCCTGAAATAGGGGTATGTAGGATCTGAAGTGAACAGGCAAGGAAAGCAAAGAAGCCATAAAGCTAGGAATCCTGCTCCCAGACTTTGCAGACCCAAGTTAATTACCGTTTGTTTACAGTACTTTTAAGTATAATGACTTTTAATAATGAATAAAAAATAATGACTTTTAAGATGATGCACCATAGTTTGGAAACTTGTTGCCTCTTTTAATGTCATTCCGTATATGTATCATGCTTATAGCCACCGGGTCATTATGATGCTTTTTGATCGTTTAACAGGGATCATAGTGTTCGTGTGTGTATCAATAACAGCAGGTATGTCATGTTTGGTATGTATATGATCACTATTGAATTTCCTAAGGGTTGGTATAAAGTGAAATTGAATACAATGTATTACATGCATGTTACCAAATTCCTTACCAAAGTTCTAACCTAACCTATTGCAAAGTTTGCAAAGCACATAACTCAGAGACCAGAATGTTAATTAGTGTCAGAGGAGGAGAATACAGTTTACACTCTGACCCAAGATCCTGCTGATTGGAGCAAACACTTTGGGGTCAGCCCAACTGGAAAGGGTTAAAACCTCCAGACAAAAAGGAAACTCTGAGTCTCATCCAACACATCTTTGCGAGAGTCCATCAACATCTTCAGGGAGTCTCTATCAACATCTTCAAGGAGTCTCTACCAACATCTTCAAGGAGTTCTCTTCAACTAACAGCTCAAGAGAGTCTCCATCCACATATGAAGGTCCACCGGGTTCGCGCCTCACTCTGTTTATCTTCCTCATTGGTCTTTTGAGACGCTACATAAGACCCACCAGACCGCCGACCAATCAACATCACTGGAAACTCCTTCCAACCAACAATGCAACGGGGGAATCCTGGCAACACAAACGCAAGTATAGTACCTCCAGATTCTCGCTGAACTGGTGCATTTAATACAAGTTTAAAGCCCTTCTAAATGAATGTTAAATTAAACTGATAAGTTGATGGTTCTTTCAGGTCATGGTCTGAGAAACTGCTAGAAACTTGGAATTTCATTCACTCTCTTTTCAAAGCCATTTTCACCCCGTTTACATGTGTGTGTGTGTTTGTGTTAGATTAGTTTCTGTGTTTTAGAATAGTAATAAAGTCTCGTCTGATTTTTAAAGGCCAGTGTCTTGTGTCTCTGTGCTTCAAATTTACTGCCTTAAACTGCCAATCTTGTTACTGTGCTCTTAATATAGTATTTCACTATATTTAGAATATTATTGCCCGTGGCCACGGAGGTAATATCCCATACAAATTTAATAAATACACTCATATTAGATTAGCTGATCTGCTAATCCCCTACACATTTTGGAGAATATATCAGCTTAACCTAAACAGCTAACTTCCTTACAGGTACATTCATCCCTCCACCTCACCCGCCTTGGCTGAATTCATCTTTGTGAAAAAGAAAGGAGGAGGTCTCAGACCATGAATTGATTACTGTGAATTAAATTAAGCCACTGTCAAATACCGTTACCCTCTGCCTGTGGTGCCTGTTACACTGGAACAGCTGAGATAGGCATCTTCACCAAGCTCGACCTGAGCAGTGACTACAATATCATCCATATCCGTGAGGTCAATGAGTGGAAAATGGCCTTTAGCATATGTGATTTTTTGTGTTCCAGCATTGTTCCAATGCCTCATCAATGATGTCCGCGAGGACATGCTAGGCAAGTTTGTCATCGCCTACATCAATGGTTTTCTCATATACTCCCCATCCAAGGAAATTCACGTAACTCACATCAGAAAGGTTCTAGCATGGCTCCTAGAGAATCAACTCTTTGTCAAGGGGAGAAATGTGAGTTCCATGTGTCCACTATCTCATTTTTCTGCTATGTTATCACCCAGGAAGGAGTTCTCATAGACCAAGACAAAGGTCACCACCGTAACAATCTGGCCTATCCCCACTACAGTCAAGGAGCTACAGAGATTCCTGGGCTTCACCAATTTTTATTGAAGGTTCTTTAAGGGATTCAGTTCCATTGCCACACTCCTCTAATGCCATTCCAGTGTGTTTTAGGTTACTAACCTTCCCTGTTCCCATGGAATACCATCCCTACCAACTCTCCTGCAGTCGACAAATGGTTCAAGCAGAGTGAGAGAGGTTGCACACCAACACTTGGAACAAATGGCATAAATGAACAAAGAATTAGCAGACAGACATTTGGATACAACTTCCTCAACCCGGAGATAGAATGTGGCTCTCCACTAAGGACATCCGAGCCACACACAGATGCAAACAGCTGACACATCGCTACAGTGACCCATTCAAAGTTCACAGAAGGAACAATGAAGTGACCTACAAGCTTGACCTTCCATGCCACTGCCGCCTTGCCCCTTCATTTCATGTCTCCAAACTCAAACCAGTCACCTAAGGTCCCCTAGCTGTGAACATCCTTCCCCCAACAGCCTGCCCCAGCTCAGCTAGACATGGAAGGACAACCCAGTCTTCAACGTGAAAGACACCCACTGAAAAGAAGGCAAGCTAAAATAACTCATTCAGTGGGAGGGCTATAGACTGGAAGAAAGCTGCTGGATCGCAACCTGGGATGTACTTGACAGTCTAATGTGATGTGGTGTCATGGCAATGGTGGAAGAGGCGCTGCACACCAGGTGACAACACGGTGCAGCCTACAAACAGGGCTGCCAACCACAACTCCCAGAGTATAACACAGCCTACACACATGGCCACTGAGGACTACAACACCCAACCTTGATGTATTTTCTCATATTCATGTTCACCATTATTCAGATTGCACATGCCTGGCCTCAATCACAGTCACACTACTTAAAGATTCTCACTTCAACAGCTCATTGTAAAGTATACGCTCAGTGTCACATACCTGTCTATACCAAGCCTTCTGTCTCTGTGCTCTAGTGTTTATGGTTATGACTACGATTCTGGATTCTGGTTTTTGTCTTTGTCTCTTGCCCAAGTAACTTGTTTGCACATTTCCTGACTTCTGCCTGTTTGCTGACTTTGACCCTGCTTCTCGTTTTGGATTTGTTTGTCTTTGCAAAAATGAAGAAACTTTACCTGCAAGAGTCACTGATTCTGTCACCTGAAGATAATGCATCCATATATTATAATGTTTATGATCAATTAAAACGTAAAATAAAAAATGTAAAATTGAAAAAAAAAAAAAAAAAAATTAAATGCCGTTAATGTCATGAAATAAAATGGAACACCGAACTTAAAAGAGCATTGTTAATTAACAATGTTAACAACACATGAAACATGTGGCTTTGATAGATAGTAAGAACAGGTCGTTAAATATATAATTTCTTATTATTGTTTAACATTAAAAATACACTCTGAATGTTGATACTTGTCATCTCAACATATATACTTACAAGGAATATTTTAAGAGCTGAAAATGTCAGATTGTTAATGATTGTTTCCTTCGTTTAGCTTTGATAGCTTCGGGACCCATGCTGTAGTGTTTACTTCTAACATAAAGACATTTCAATTGGTGAAGTGATGCAAGATAAGTCAGTGTGAGCTGCTGGCTAAAACTCTTAAGTCTGAGTCATGAAATCACAATATTATTTCTGTTAAAGTGAAAGCATTGTGTGATGCAAAAGAGCGCTGCTGCAGCCAGTAAAACTTCTTCAAATGCTTCAAAAGTGCTTTGACACTTGGCCCAAATAATTAAGTCTGCACACAGGACTGATTCTGGGCTCGTTTGGGGCGGATTTATAATTGCAGGTTTGCCTTCACATGGAAGAATTCCTTTACATACATCACTTTATGTTCATCTATTTGCTGAGTTTATTATTATATTCCTTTGGTACCAACAGACATGCAACAAAGAACAGCACTGTTTACAAACATGGCATGGCATTGTGCAGGAAAACCTGGAAAAGAGAAGTTGTTTTCTTGTTTGTGTTCTCTGTAAAAACACTTGCACCACAAGAGTAAGATAATTACAGTGCTCCAGTCTTATGAGAGTCTGACCGTTTTCCCATCATCACTAAACTTGAAACAGGTGACAAGTTGAACCAATCACATTACCCGGCATGCAGTGCTGTGCTGATAGCTTCCACACACAATGCAGTCCAGACCAGGGTTCAGAAGAAGCAAAACCCAGACAAACACTTTCATTTTTCCCAACTGTAGTCAGTAAATCAGTAACTACAATGCATGTTTATGCATTTTAAGTTATGTATATTTCCATAAATATTAAATGGCTTAAAATGTAGGAGAACTACATATAAAAACGAGTGGCTACTGTGTTACTTAGGAGATGATGAAACTCTTGAGAGTTTCAGAATCTGAAAAAAATATTATTTTTTACATTCCAGAAATCTAGAAACTTTAAGAGAAAATGCTGAGAAAACATTGGAAATGTAAGGCTTTCAGAAAGAAAAAAAAAACAGATAACAGTAAAATAAAAGTGATATAAAATAAAATTAATTAATTTTAAAAAACTACATCCATCACGTAAGGCTAATCAGCACATTAAAAAGTTTGGAAATGGTGCTAAAACTTACAGCAATAAAAATGTTTTTGTCTGATTAAAATATGACACGTTTGTCTACAAACTTGTTAAATAATTACATTTATATAGTTTTTCAAGTCTGAATTAATTTCTCTTTATCTATTTTATTTTAACTTGTGCATAAACGTCTTCATAGCTCTTGTCTCTGGAGGTTCTGGAGGATGAAGGTTTCTTAGCAAAAGTCACAGCTGCATAGTTCAAGACATCTTGATCATCAGCCTGATGAAGAACAAGAGCCATTTATAAACCAGAGAGGATTAAAAGATTATAAATAATTATTACATTGATATTTTGTAAATAGATGTCTGTTAAAATTCTCTGTGTATTGTGGATTGTAGGTCAGATGTGGAATTATTTATCAGAATATAATCACAGTTAATAGAAGAGTGGATTACCTGATTAGTGGGAATTTGATGGTTTCTTGATGAAGCACCTGAATAATACACATAAGTTTAAATGTAGAAAGAATTCACATTTTGGTGACAACTTTATACAGTAACTCAATAAATAATAATAATAAAAGTAAACAAACCTTTTCTTTGATTTTTAAATAAAACTCCAATCAGAACCGCAATTATAATAAGAGATATTATTATGGAGGTTGTTAAGGCAATAATCCAATATTCATTTCCTGAAACGATGAAAATGCACAACTTGTATAAATATTGTATGATTCATTAACAGGAAAAGGTTTTAACTAGAGAAAATTCTGTTACAGGAAGTGAAAGGAAGCTTATTTGATCAAAACTCTTACCTTTTCCATTGTTGCAGTCTGAACCCTGGAGTGTAACAGAATCTGTGTTCTTGTTAACCGTTCCAGGTGTACGACAGTGTTTCATCTCTTCACCTTTACAAGTAAATTGGAAAAGCAGCAAATAAACAGAAATGATACTAAATATGAATAATGTGAAATATTCAACATTTAATGCATATGTACACATAATTCTGGTTAAAGTGTTGATCTGGAATTAGCAAGTTATCAGAGTAAAAGTGTTTACCTTCAAATTGCAGATGTGTTCCAGATGTGAACTTTAGTATATTTCCCTCCAATTCTCCACAGAAATATTCTCCTCCATCATCTTCTATCGTTTTGATAATGTGGAGATCAAACTTATGGTCATTTACAGTAATACTGAAGCGGCTATCTTTGAATCCCTCATCAAATGTGTAGCCCAAAGTGTTACTGTATGGTTTTGCTAAAAACTGAGGTAATTTTCCAAAACTCTGTCTGTACCAAACTAAATTATTTTTGTCTTTCTCCATGCTAATGTTACACTCCATAGTTACATCTTCTCCACGCTTTACTGTTTTCACGTGAAGCTCCTTGATGTCAGAAGTTTTTACTGTAAAAAAGCGTTCAATAATTAATGTTTAATGATGTCAGTAAATTACCTAAATATGTAATATTACTATTTTAAATGAAAGTTTTGAAAATGTTACTCACCAGCTGTGCAAAGACAAAGCAGAGAGTAAAGAGCGACAAAGAGTGTGATCATCGTTCCTGTTTAGACAAAGTGAGGTAATGAACTTGTGTGTTCAGTAGAAAACCAGGTCCAGACTCACACCTGATTGGATGTTTTGAAGCTGTGGACTGATTTGATTGGTCCATTAGCTGTAAGGAGATGTGAAGTTCACAGTGAATTCTTGTCTATTCTGATACTGTGATGAGTCACATGACTTTACAGATATGATATACTGGAGCTCTATCAGTCCTGTGTGCTGGAACCTCTCTGATAGAAGAAGTTTAATGAAGTGCTTTTAGGTCAGCAGATCTAACAACCCCAGAGAGAAATAATGTGTAATCCCGCAGTACAGTTTCAGTATGGTCCTTTCACAAATCATTTGTCTAAGGTAGAAAATGGAGTGAGCGCTTATACAGGGTTTTACGGTAACCATCAGACATTTGGGGGGGGAAAGCTCATTTGTATTATTTAAGATATAGACAATAGAAGGGTTTACAGTAGAAAAGGTTACTTTTATTCTTTATTTCTTTTTAAAAAGATGTTGCATACAGCAGTTAATGAGAAAGTGCGTATAAAAATTTATAGTGTTTACATTTAATTATAAAAAGAGGAGTGACAGCTTTTTTCTCAAAGTGCTTGGTGGTTACCGTAAAACCATGCATATACACCGACTAGAGTTTTTAAAAACTATATATTTAATGACCCGTTCTTACCATCTATCAAAGACACACGTTTCATGTGTTAATTTACCTTCTAATGACAGCAATGCACTTACCCTTTTAAGTTTCATGTTCAGTGTTATTTCATGACATTAACAGCATTTGACGTGTAAATTAGTCACAGTAGTTAAGTACTTAGCATTTCTAACATAAGCATGAATGGATGAAGTGTGTGATTTATGCTTGTTTAACTCCAATTACTAACTGATGCCTTTGTATGTATATTTCACTTTCACTCCTTTCATGAAAATTAAACACCTCGACATCACGGCGTGGTCCGGGGGTCACTGGGTGGAGGAGTGGAACTTACTGGATAGCTGAGTGAGGTAGCCAGTGAGGCCAGTACACTTCCAGTTTCAAGTTTGGTGATGTTGGGGAAAGGGTTGTTATTGTCAGTGGAGGAGACAGAACGCCATATTGATGAAAAAAAAAAAACCCACAATTTGCTAGGACTGGAGGAACGTTACTGTAATGAACTCACTCTTGTGCTGTGAGTGTTTGTACTGAAAATGTTAAAAAATACACACGTCTCATGTTGGCCTCCGTGGCTAAAATCTTCTTACACGAGAACAGCTCCTCATTTGCAGGGATTCCTCCATGATGACATGCTGCTTGAGTGCTGCTACCAAATGAAACTCATAAAAAACAGTAAAAGGATGAACCTCCAGCAAAGTTGCATATGCATAAGTGAGGTATGGAATTGCAGAAGTGATCCATGGCTCAGAATTAATTCCTCTGTGTGAAAGCAAACCTGGGATTATGAGCAGTTATGAGAGTGGACTCAAGTGTTGAGGCCAAGTGTGAAAACGCTCTTAAAATATTTGTAGAAGTGTTACTGGCTGCACCAGTGCTCTCACATCATGCATTTGTTCTATTTTAACAGAAATAGCATTGTGGTTTCTTCTGAGACCGAGTGTTTTAATCAGCAGCTCACACTGACTTATTTTGGGTCACTTCAGCAGTCCAAATATCTTTATGATAAAATCTCAGGCTAAAACACAAAAGAGCAGGAGTTTTTTAAATGTCTCTAAAAATATCATGTAGACTGTTGAGAGCACTATTTATTCAAATTGTGCTAGAGACTGTGCTCTATAAGACTGCATATTTATGCAAAACTTTTAGACACAGAGCTGCTGCAGTCTGTGAGTCCGACAGTTTCAGCACCTTTGATGTGGTAAAAAACCTTAACGGCCTCACGCTGGTGTTTTGTTGAGACATTTGTTCTCTAGTTTCCATCTCACACCAAGAGTGTGTGTCAGTGTTAGTGGAAAAAGCACTGTGGTTTAAAGTGACAGATATAATCTAAAGAGTTTGATTCTTTCTTTATCAGGGCTGTAAGAGATGTTAGACTTTTATAAATCCAGTGGTTCTGACCGAGATGGTGGTGTGGTAGCACACAGCAGGCACTTCAGGTCTAGAAATATGGTGTATTGTTACCTGTAGTCCATACCGCCACCAAAGAGATCTGGACCAGATTGTATAAATATTTATATTATGTTAAGTGTTGTTCTTAGGTCACACTGTTTGTATTTTTCAGTGTGTGTGATGGATTCATGACTGAGGCTCGATGTTCGGCTCTTCTTAGATGTAGCGGCCCATCCCTCCAGTGTTCACAACTAAACACATACACACAGACTCACAGACACAGACACACACTCACACTCACACACAAACACTCGGAGCAATGCCTGGTTTAAACTTCTGCATTAATGTGTATTTGTGTCTTTGTGTTGTGATACAGAGGGGAGGATTATGGGTAAATGTGGCACGCAAAAAAGCCTAGCACAGTCCTGTTTTATAGAGCACAGTCTCTAGCACAGTTTGAATAAATAGTGCTCTCAACATTCTACATGATATTTTAGACACATTTTATGAACTCCATCTCAATGAACTCCATCTCTTTTCTGTGTTAACCTGAGATTCTAACACAAAGACATTTGGACTGTTGAAGTGACACAGAATAAGTTAGTGCGAGTTGCTGATTAAAACACTCTGTCTCAGAAACCCAGAAACCACAATGCTATTTCTGTTAAACTGAAACAACTGCATGATGTGAGAGAGCTGCTGCAGCCAGTAGCACTTCTACAAATGTGTTAAGAGCGTTTTCGTACTTGGCCTCAACACTTGAGTCCACTCTCATGACTGCTTCTAGGCTTGTTTGGGGGCGGGGCTCATAATCCCAGGTTTGCTTTCACACAGAGGAATTAATTCTGAGCCATGGATCACTTCTGCAATTCCATACGTCACTTATGCATATGCAACTTTGCTGGAGGTTCATCCTTTTACTGTTTTTTATTAGTTTCATTTGGTAGCAGCACTCAAGCAGCATGTCATCATGGAGGAATCCCTGCAAATGAGGAGCTGTTCTGGTGTAAGAAGATTTTAGCCATGGAAGCCAACATGAGACGTGTGTATTTTTTAATGTTCTCAGTACAAACACTCACAGCACAAGGGTGAGCTCATTACAGTAAAGTTGCTCCAGTCCTAGCAAGTGTGGTTTTATTTATCAATAAGGCATTCTGTCTCCTCCACTGACAATAACAACCCTTTCCCCAACATCACCAAACTTGAAACTGGAAGTGTACTGGCCTCACTGGCTACCTCACTCAGCTATCCAGTAAGTTCCACTCCTCCACACAGTGACCTCCGGACCATGACGTGATGTTGAGGTATTTAAAGATTTGCTCAAGCTTAAATCACACAATACATTCATTCATGTTCATGTTAAAAATGTTGGTATTTAGCTAGAAATGCTGAGTACTTAACTACTGTGACTAATTTACCTGCCAAATGCTGCTAATGTCATGAAATAACACTGAACATAAAAATTAAAAGGGTAAGTGCATTGCTGTCATTAGAAAGCTAATTAACACATGAAACGTGTGGCCTTGATCAATGTTAAGAATGGGCTGTTAAATATATAATTTCCTATTAATGTTTAACATTAAAAATAATACTTTTTATTAATACTTGTATATTAATGCAAGTGTATTAATACTTGACATCTCAACATTTTTAGTTATAGAGAATCACTTATCAAAGGCTAAAAAGGTAGAATTGCTAATGATGGTGTCGTTCACTTGACAGTGACACTTTGATAACTTCCTGACTTGTGCTATAGTGTTTACTTCCTATTTTCTTCTTCCTGTTAACTTTAAATGACCATTAGATGCTGCTTAATTAATATGAAATTATGACAAATTTCAGCACAGAGATCAGATAGCTTCCACACACAGTGCAGACCACAGGGTTTTGTTGGAAGCAAACCTCAGACCACAATTTTCAAGAGGACCAGGGATCAGTTCTATGGAGCAATCCTGGATGCAAAAACAGCTTTCACACTTCACCAAATATACTGAACTCTTGGGGTAAACCCAAGAACCAACACCCTTCCTGACTCTACACTCTATTGCAGTGGACTATATAAAGTATATAATGCCTATAATGCCGCCAGTACAAGCTGAAATAAAAAGACACTCATTTTAATGCTGGGACAAGGGCAAGTAGACATTTATTGTCTTTCCTACCCACATGCTATATTTGTATATGGTTGCAAACTAGAGGTTCCCCTTCAGGAACTCGAGCTGCGTCACGAAACGCTATGGGAACACCCCCGCATGACCGCGCTCTGAATCACGTGTCTAATCCGTCCAATGGATGGGCGAGACGTCACGGGCAGGGTGACGTAGCGACCCGGAAGCATAAAAGCCCGAGCGGCGAGCCTCGCGTTAGCTTCCTGTTTTCAGCAAGCGCTCTATGTTTATTGTCTGTCTTTTTTCCGTCTTTTTTGTGTTTTATCGGCGGCATGCCTAAAGCCAAAGATAAGACAAAGGGCGAGAGCGGGCAGCGCTTCAGGCTGTGTGTTCCTCCCTGTCCGCGATATATTACGGGTGGGGATACACACAGTCTGTGCGTTGCCTGTTCGGGAGCGGAGCACGCTCAGTCGGCTCTCGAGGGAGCCGGCTGTGCACATTGCGAGCGTTTACCGCTGCGCACTCTCCGCTCCCGCTGGGCTCTCTTTGAGGAGGGAGCCCTCACTAGCGTGCCTCGCGGTGCCGGCCCCGCTTCTGCCGAGGCAGAGCGGCGGTTGCGCTCGTGGGGCTCGCAGATGGACCTGGCGGAGGGAATGGAGACGGGCCCGTCCCTTTCTCCTTCCTCACCCTCCAGGTCCTCTGTCCCCTCCCTGGGCTCGGAAGCACGCTCTGCGGTTTCTTCCCCCCGGGGAGCGGACTCGGCGCTCCACCTATCGTCCTCCTGAGCCGCAGTCTCCTCAATACGGGGAGCTGCTCGAGGTGGTTACGCGGGCAGTCGCCAAGCTTGACACTGACTGGCCCGCTGAGTCACGGCCTGAGCCTCAGGGCTCTAGACTGGAGGAGCGTTTTCTACGCAGTAGGCCGCCACCTCCGCCCCGGAGCCTGCCCTTTTTTCCGGACCTCCACACTGAGGTGTCGAGGTCCTGGAATAGGCCATTTTCACCCCGGTTGTTCAGCCCCACATCTTCCCATTACGCTAATGTGGCGGGGCTGAACTACTCCGGTTACAGGGCGATGCCCAGGGTTGAACAGACGCTAGCCAGCTATCTGTCCCCTGCTGCTGCATCGTCCCTGAAGGCTCCGGCGTTGCCTACCAAGCCGCTGCGGACCACCTCAGCGCTGGTAGGCAAGGTGTACACGGCAGCAGGTCAGGCCGGTGCGTGTCTGCACACCATGGCGGTGTTACAGGCGTACCAGGCTGACCTGCTTAAAGAGCTGGATGAGCAGGGGGAGAGTACGTCTGAGCAGGTAGCTGAGCTCAGGCGGGCCGCTGATCTGTCTCTCCGCACCACCAAGGAGACTGCCCGTGCTATCGGTCAGTCTATGGCAGTCCTGGTGGCGGCAGAGAGGCATCTCTGGCCATCCGTTATGAAAGAGAAGGACAGGGTCGTGCTCATGGACACCCCGCTTACTCCCTCAGGCCTGTTTGGCGACGCGGTAGACTCCGTCGTCGAGAGATACCAGCAGGCCCGTGCTCAGGCGGCGGCGTTCCAGCGGTTCCTCACCCGTCGCTCTCTAGCTCGTGGGGTTGCTGGGCAGGGGCAGCCCCCTCCGTGTACGGCCCCCTCCTACAGGGAGGCCCTTCAGGCACTAAGGCGGATCTGAGGACCGTCCTCATGTCCAGAAGGGCCGCGGCTAAGAAGCCCTAACGGTTTTGGCCCAGGGCTTCCGAGGACGGGCCCCTCTGGGGCGACGCGGCGTACACCTCATCTCACGGTGCCCGGGTCCCCCCAGTGCCCTCAGGAGGTCGATCTGCCAACCCTGCCACCTATGGTGCTTCAGGGCGCAGCGGTCTCCGGCGAGCGGCTCTCCCAGTTCTCGCCCGGCAACGTAGCGGGTCTGGGAGGCTCGCGGCCTCTCCTGAGGCCTTCGCAGCGGTTAGCTCATTTCTTCCATGTTGGTTCGCCGCCTCAGGGCACCCAGCTAACCGCTTCTATTTCACCAGAGATCAGTCTCGAGAGACTGATTCCCTTAGTGAGCTTTCTGGCAGCGTGGAAACTTCTGCCGAATGTGTCTCATTGGGTCCTGCGTACTGTAGAAAGAGGCTACCGAATTCAGTTCGGCTTGCCGCCACCTCGTTTTTCTGGGGTTCTTCCCACTGTGGGAAGCAGGCTCTGGTATTGGAGCAGGAAGTACATACTCTCCTGAGGAAGGAGGCCATCGAGGTGGTCCCTCCTCATGACAGAGAGTCAGGGTTCTACAGCCCGTACTTCATTGTTCCCAAGAAGGGGGGAGGGCTGCGTCCCATTTTGGACTTGCGGCAATTGAACCTCTCAGTCGCTCGACTGAAGTTCAGGATGCTTACGGTCACTCAGGTCGTGTCTCAGATCAGGTCCGAGAACTGGTTCGTCACGATCGACCTAAAAGATGCGTATTTCCACATCTCCATCCTTCCCCCGCACAGGAAGTTCATGAGGTTCGCTTTCGGGGGCTAAGCTTACCAGTATCAGGTTCTTCCCTTCGGCCTAGCACTCTCACCCCGCACCTTCACGAAGTGCGTGGATGCTGCCCTGGCTCCTATGCGACTACAGGGCATCCGCATACTGAACTTTATCGACGACTGGTTGATTTTAGCTCATTCAGAGCAGATGGCGGCTCAGCATCGAGATGTCGTTCTCGCCCATATGAAGGAACTGGGGTTAAGACTAAACGCCGAGAAAAGCGTGCTTTCTCCAGCTCAGAGAACCGCTTATCTAGGCGTCGTGTGGGATTCGACCACGATGCAGGCACGTTTGTCTCCTGCTCGGATCGAGTCGGTCCTCACAGCGGTCGCGAGAGTGAAAGTAGGCCGGTCACTCACTGTAAAGCAGTTTCAGAGACTGCTGGGCCTATTGGCAGCTGCGTCCAACGTGATACCATTTGGCCTGCTGCACATGAGACCCCTACAGTGGTGGCTCAAGACCAGGGGGTTTTTCCGAAACAGAGGAAACCCGCTCTGCATGGTCAAGGTCACGCGGCGATGCCGCCGTGCCTTAGCTGTGTGGAGAGAACCTGGGTTCTTGTCTCAGGGCCCGGTCCTGGGAGCTCCTGGTCGCCGCGTAGTGCTAGCGACGGATGCGTCCCTCACCGGATGGGGAGCGGTCATGAGTGGCCGTCCTGCCCGTGGTCTGTGGAGCGGCCACCATCTCACTTGGCACATCAACTGCCTGGAGATGCTGGGCGTGTTTCTAGCTCTGAAACACTTTCTCCCAGACCTAAGAGGCCGCTACGTGTTGGTGCGCACCGACAACACGACGGTGGTCTCTTACATCAACCGCCAGGGAGGACTGCGTTAGCGCCCCCTTTACAGGCTGGCGCTCCAGATCCTTGTGTGGTCCCAAGGGAACCTCCTCTCATTGAGAGCGGCCTACATCCCTGGTCATCTCAACGTGGGAGCGGACGCCCTGTCGAGGCAGGGGCCGGTGCCCTGGGAATGGAGCCTCCACCCCGAGGTCGTGGAGCTCATATGGCGTATGTTCGGCAGAGCCCAGGTGGATCTGTTTGCGACTCAGGAGACGTCGCACTGTCCCCTTTGGTTCTCTCTGATTCATCCAGCTCCTCTTGGACTGGATGCCATGGTACAGCCGTGGCCGAGGCTGCGTCTGTACGCCTTTCCTCCGGTCGCTCTGCTCCCGGGAGTTCTGGAGAGAGTGCGCCGGGATGGAATTCGTCTACTGTTAGTAGCCCCGTTCTGGCCGGGCCGAGTATGGTTCTCGGACCTGATTCCCCTCCTAGACAGCTCCCCATGGGAGATTCCGATCAGGAGGGATCTCCTCTCACAGGCGGGGGGCCATCTTCACCCCCGCCCGGAGCTGTGGAAGCTGTGGGTGTGGCCTCTGAGGGGGCACAACTGCGCGCTTCCGGTCTCTCAACCGAGGTTGTGGAGACCATCCTCCAGTCCAGAGCTCCCTCTACGAGGAAACTGTACGCCCTGAAGTGGAAACTTTTCACTTCCTGGTGCGGAGACTGCCGGCTTGACCCTGTTCACTGCCCAGTTGGTACAGTGCTGGAGTTTTTGCAGGCCCGCCTCTCCGCGGGGCTGACCCACTCCACCCTGAAGGTGTACGTGGCGGCTATTGCGGCCTGCCACGCCCCTCTTGATGGCCAGTCAGTGGGCAGACACCCCTGGGTGACACGTTTCCTCCGCGGTGCGCTGAGGATCAGACCTCCAGCTCGATCTCGGGTCCCCTCGTGGGACCTGGCCGTGGTTTTAGAGGCTCTCTGCAAACCCCCCTTCGAGCCCATAGAGGAGATTTCGGACCATCTTCTGACGTTAAAAACTGCCTTTCTCTTGGCAATTTCCTCTCTTAGGAGAGTGGGGGATCTTCAGGCCCTCTCGGTGGCCCCTTCCTATTTAGACTTTGTGCCTGGTTTGGCCAAAGCATTCTTGTACCCCCGAGCGGGGTACGTACTGAAAGTCCCCTCCTCGGCACCACGGCCGGTCGTGCTGCAGGCTTTCTGTCCTCCTCCCTTCAGGGAGCCTGACCATCGGAAGCTCAATTGTACGTGTCCAGTGCGAGCACTGGACGCGTACGTCCACAGAACTGCCCTGTGGAGAAAGGCAGACCAGTTGCTTGTGTGCTTTGGTCCCCAAAAGAGGGGTTTTCCTGCTTCTAAGCAGACCCTCAGCCGGTGGATTGTAGAATCCATTTCTCTGGCTTTCGAGTCCTCTGGTCTCCCCAGTCCCCTGGGGGTCAAGGCTCACTCTACCCGAGCGGTGGCGGCCTCTAAGGCCTTTCTGGCAGGTGTGTCCTTACAGGACATCTGCAACGCGGCGGGATGGTCCACGCCCCTGACCTTTGCCAGGTTTTATGACCTAGATATGCGAGCCACTCCCGGCTCCTCTGTCCTTGTGCCTTAGGCTTGCCTCCTCCTGGAGGCAGGGACTTGTAAGTCTGGCGGCATGGGTATACTCGTTCCCATAGCGTTTCTTGACACAGCTCGAGTTCGTGAAGGGGAACGTCTCCAGGTTACGTATGTAACCATGGTTCCCCGAGGGAACGAGACGCTGCGTCTCGGTGCCACACTTCCGGCGTCCCTGCGGCGCTTGCTTCATTTTCCAGTAAGCTAACGCGGGGCTCGCCGCTTGGGCTTTTATGCTTCCGGGTCGCTACGTCACCCCGCCCGTGATGTCTCGCCCATCCATTGGACGGATTAGACACGTGATTCAGAGCGCGGTCATGCGGGGGCGTTCCCATAGCATTTTGTGACGCAGCGTCTCGTTCCCTCGGGGAACCATGGTTACATACGTAACCTGGAGACGTTTCCTCAGGAGTGAGATCTTGCAGAACTGAAAAAAACGTCTTATGAGCAGGCAATCAGATATGAAGCCCACAGGCCAGATACATTAACTTGGGAGTGTTATATATATAGTAGTAGAGGAAGGCTAGATAGCTACCATGCATGCATATAGGTAAGCATGTAGACCAGGCTGATAGAAGTTCTTTAAAACCGTTCTTTTAATGAACACTATGCGCAAACACATCACATTACATTCCTTATCCTAGAATCATCTTTCTCGCTAGTATTGTAATTACTTTAATATTGTATCCAATCTCCTTAGAGCACCATCTATTCTTAAGACAGGACACAACATTCTCCTCCCACATAAGTGTTACATAATTCTACTGTATGTATTTGTAAATAAAGATTAACTGGAAGCATTAAACTGAGCATGTTGCATGCACACAGATCAATTAAAGAACATATGAGCTACAGTTACTATGGCAACTTTAGTGACTCTACTCAAATTTAGTATAAAAACTAATAGAACCACTCCCACAAAGACCTCAGCTCTTGGAGGCAGCAAGCATAACCCGCAACAAATGCACAATATTATTTCACAGTTCCTCTTTAGAGTTTGAAAAGTGCAATTTAGTATAATAAAATATAAATACAATTTGTAATTTAATAACAGTCAATAAAACAAAATAAGAATGGCCCCCCTCCCCCCCAAAAAGGAAGAAATAAAAAAAACTGTGTCCTACTACCCAGGTAGTCAATGTGATCAAATTTGCTCTTCTGATCCTCTTGATTTGAATCAGGAAAAGGTCAGCTCCCCATATCCACGGAAATGACAGAAAGCTGAACTAGCTTGAAATGTTCCTTCCCAGGAGTTTCATTGGGACAGGCTCGCCATCTTGGACTCAACATCTTTGTGGCAGTAAATCATCCTTGTGGCAGTTAATAAGTAAATCATTCAGTAGGGTTGCCTCTTGGATGATAAGGGCTAGTACATACTTTCTTGATCCCAGCAACCATAGAGCTCCTTGATACAATAGATACAAAATCCCTGCCTTGATCACTATGCAGGCATTCAGGAAATCCATAATGAATTAGGAATTGTTCCCAAAGACATTTAGCGACTGTGTTAGCCTTCTGGTCTTTGGTGGGAAAGGCAACAGCATAACAAGTAAAGTAAACAGTAATCACTAAAATGTCTTTGGTGTTGCAGCTGTCAGGTTCAAGAGACATGAAATGTATACAAACTAATTCCATTGGTCACATGGTGTGGATATTATCAAGAGGCGCAGCCCTCTCAGGCTGAGTTTTCCATCTGATGCAATGGCCACATGTTTTGATCTTATTCTCTACATCTTGGGATATCATAGACCAATCAAATCTGGACCTAACAAGATCAAGAGTATTCTCAATTCCCATATGACCCATATCATTGTGTAGGTATTTGAGCACACTGGATCTCAGAGATTGTGGAAGCACAAGCTGATACACAACTTGGATTTCATTGTATCTCCTCCTATACAAAAGACCCAGATGGTTTCACTCTTTGAGCATCAATTTAAGACTAGGAGAATCAGAACTGACATCCTGGGGTGAGGGTTCAGATGTATTTAACAGCTTTATTACAAGATGAATATTAGGATCAGATTGTTGCTTCTTGATCAACTCCTCAGTGCTGTAGGTTGGTACAGTTGCATGTCCATCCTATATTTCTTGTTCAAAGACATCTGGGACAGTATCAGCACCAAGAGCAAGAGACTCAACTGTGGTAAATGAAGGTAAATCATCATGTTCTATCAGATGTTTGCAACATGTGGCCTTAACAACACCAGCAGCAAAGTTTACATGTTTAGGAGATAAATGAGGTGAAGTGAACTTCTTTCAGTTTCTTGAAGTGACTCAGGATTGTCAAACAGCGAACCATGTGGTCACCTAGAGAGACCATCTGCATCCTGGTTATGCTTTCTGGCCCTGTACATGATGTCGAAGTTGAAAGTGGAGAAAGCTGCTAACCAGCAGAAACCTGCAGACGTAAGTATATATGTTAACGGATTGTTATCTGTGATGACAGTGAAGATGGCTCCATATAAATAATACTGAAATTTATCTACAAAGGCCCACTTTGTTTGGCTTGGTTTGACCATCTGGTTTGACCATCTGGTTCGATCATCTTCTTGTTGATATAGTGCAGCTCCAAGACCAGTGGCGCTGACATCAGTGTGGAGTTCATAGGGTAACTTGGGATTGGCAAAACCAAGAACTGGAGAAGAGTTAAGACAGAGCAGACCATCAGTTGGCAAAAGGCTCTCTGGGATTCAGATATGTAACACTCCTCTCTGTTGGCTTGTGCATCTTCCTGGTTGGCAGATATCCAGCAGTGAGGTCATTTAAGAATTTGATTATTTTGGAATAAATAATTATAAAACAGCAAGGTATGGGCCACATTTTGAATGCACAAACTTCCTCAGAGTCCATTTCTACTCCATCCATGGACACAACATTGCCTAGATGGTATACTTCTGAAAAAAAATTTACCTGTGTCAGGAGACAACTTGAGACCATTCTCACATAAATGTTGGAGTACATGTAAAAGCATAGCTTCATAGCTTCAACCACTTGGAACCAGACTGTGCTGAAAATGCTTCCTTGAAGTTTGGAAGAGCATATGTGTCTTTGATTTTCTGTGAGTTTAGTTTGAGGTAATTGACACAAAGTCAAACATCACCAATCCTCTTCCTTACAACTACAATTGGGGATGAGAATGGGGATTCAGACTCCCTAATTATAGCAAAGTTTAAAGATATTCCTTTACAGATTCAAAGTCATGTGGGTGTATTGGTCTGGACTTTTGCTTGAAAGGAGCATCATCTTTCAACTTAATGTGATGTTTTACTTTAGTGGCTTGGCCGAAATCCAAATGATGATTGGCAAAAACATCACAATAGGTGCCGAGTTTCTCTGTGGTCCAATTTTTCCATTCCTCAGGAAGAGGTAAGTCACCAAGTAAAACTTTTGTTTGGTACTGACATGGCTTGGCTGTACAGAGGGAAAATTACTAGACTTTGAGCCATCTAGTTTGTCAGCAGTGGAAGTGGTTTCAATGATCTCCTGTGGCACATTCAACTCAGCAAAAACACAGCTGACAGGGAGAGTTATGTCATGGTCATTTTCATTTTGGACCCAAGCAGGTTGTTTGTAGGGAGGTTGTCTGGGTAGTGTAACAAAACAACATTCCACAAAAACTCCACCTGGTAAGACTGAATTGGTAGGTTGTTCCAGTAATGCCTGATTTTGACTATGAAGTGAAGTGACCTGTGGACAAGTATAGTGACCCATACTCAGAATTTGTGCTCTGCATTTAACCCATCCAAGTGCACACACACAGTAGTGAACACACACACACCGTGAACACACACCCGAAGCAGTGGGCAGCCTTTTTTGCTGCCGCGCCCGGGGAGCAGTTGGGGGTTCAGTGCCTTGCTCAAGGGTCTCACCTCAGTCATAGTATTGAGGGTGGGAGAGAGCGCTGGTCATTCACTCCAACCTTCAGGTTCACCTTCGAGTTGCAAGTCCGACTCTCTATCCATTAGGCCACGACTGCCCCCATATATGAATGGCCTTCACACACATACACCTTTCAAAAGGAACTTTCTGGCCTTCTGGTATGACCTTTTGAGCTTTGCCTTTTAGCGTAATCAAGCCAATTCTTCCAGTCTAGCTTGTCTGTGTCTCATTTTAAGCACTTAGCACATTTTAAGAACATCAAGCAAGTTTGTGCCTATTAAAATGGGGGCATCACTGTTTGAGCCATTATCAGGAACAACTAAAGCTTAAGACGCAAATTCAGGTTCACTGGGCACAAATTCTGTAGGGAAGACCATGCTAACTTCCAAATAACTCAAATGTGGGACATGTTGGCCATTAGCACTCCCTTACTTCAAGATTTTCAATTGGTTGAATGCTCAGACAGGTTTTCATTTTAGAATGGCTTGGGTATGGTGGTCACCTGTGAACCTCTGTCAAGTAAAGAGTTACAAGTTTTTCCAGAAATAGCAATTGTGGCAGTGCATTTTTCACCTACTAGCCTTTTAACTGTTTGGGCTTTCTTCTAGACACTGTGAGCAGAGGCTAGCTGTGCATTTAACTGAGGCTTCATTTATGTTTGTACCCCAACAGAAAAGGAATTCAGTTTAAAGAGGGATTTTCAGACTCAGTAGTCATGTTTACATGGACACTTGTTTCAATCGGAAACCAATCAATCAGATTGATTAATCCGATCGCAGTGTTTACAAGAACGCTGAATAAAGTAATCGGGTTGATATGCGCATTTACATGACAGAATCGGATTTGATCTTCTGACATGCGCACAGTGCACGAATACACGTTTCCCGCCGTTCCAACCTTTTTTCGTTTTAAAAAGCAGACTCAACATTTGCCTATTTCAGCTGCTAATTAGAAGACGATGAGCGCGTGATGTTTTGTGCGGTACTGCGTGTATTTATCAAGCAATTAAAATGCACCTTCCCGAGCCCAGAACAAAGCGTCTGTGGATGAGGGTCCGAAGCAAGGACTGGTGGGACAATGTCGTCTTGCACCACTTCACAGTGGTGGAAGAAGAATTTTAGGATGACACGACAGTCATTTATGACACTATGCTCAATGGTGGAGGGGTACATGGCACCTGGTGAGGCTACGGTCAGAGCCCCAATACCGCTGAAAGCCGTGCGTCATACGTCATTATGTGATTTGTACGTCACTGCACATGCGCAGAACTATCTGGTTTCATTTTCAATCCGATGAAGTGTTTACATGTCCTCTCCATAGGATTAGAAAAGGTTTAAACCACCCCTTACGATCCAAATGAAATTTTAATCGGTTTTGGCCAATTCATTCTGATTGACGTGTTTACATGTGACTTTTTAAATCTGATTGTGCTTCTAGTCCAATTACGATCGGATTATTAGTGTCCATGTAAACGCAGCTATTGTTATCTTCCTCCCGAAGCCACAACTTTTCTTTGAGCTCTTTCTTTTCTTTTCTTTTTAGTTTCTACAGGCTCAAAGTTTTGCTCATTGCAGCAAGATGGAGCAATGTGCCCATCTTTGCCACAGCGGAAACAGTACCATGGTCTGGGAGTCTTATTAGCTTTTCCTGCATATGGTTGTGCAGGCTTCTCCTCCATCTGTTTAGCCCCAGTTTTCTTGGGCTTAGCTCCACTTGGACCTGGTTTCAAGGATTTCTCATTCATTGCAGCTCGGAGGGTTGCTAATTGCAGTTGTAATTCAGCTGTCTGCTTTTGCATCCTCTTGGTTACGGCAGATGAACCAGCAGCATTCTGAGAAGTGTCAATATCATCAGAGTAATACTCTACAATTTGCAGGAGTGACTGAGCTTTGGTTTTTGGAATGCCAAGGTGCTGTTTCATTTGGAGGGATTTCGTGGCTTGTTTGTCTTCTTCAGTCCTTGCAAGGAGCAGAAACTCTGAGAATGAAGGTGGGTTAGTCACTTTCTGTTCTAACTGCAAGCTGGTGAGGAAACAGTTGTTCCAGCATCCACAACAGAACTGTTGTAGCAGCCAGCAGTCTATATCAGCAGCAACAATACCACCCCTTCTTAACACAGTTCTGAGAGTGGACTGTAGTCTTTGTAAATAAGCAGAGGCTTTCTCCCCAGCAATCCGATTTGTGTTCAGAAATTTAGCAAATATCTCATCTGCATCTTCCAGCAGCATCAGAATCAAGTAAACTGAGCTAACTTCTATGGCTAGTTTGGGGACCTAGATGCTTGACAATATTAGCTATCTACTTCCATTTGTGAACAGGAGACTCTGCCAGAGAAACAGCTCAACTTCATAAATAAATAATCACAGAAACATCAGTGCTCTTTATGAATTTTTCAACCACTACTCTCTGGACTTCGGCAATACTGAGCTCATCAGGTGGAAGTGAGTAAGATGGTTTCTTTCCTAGACAGGAAGCGTCAGTTCCTAACGAGAAGTGAGACAGACAATTATCAACGGCATGTATCTGGGCTTTTCCAGAGAATGGATTATCCACCTCCTCCAATGGTACAGCAGATGGAGTGCTGAAAGTTTGCAAAGGAGCAGACTCGATATCTACAACTACAGTTTCAGCTGGACTTTAACGTTAGTGGAGTCCTTAATCTTTTCTAGCTCATCCAGCAACAACTTTTTGAAATCAATGCCATTCTGTTTAGCAACGTCCTTCAGTTCAGTAAGGTAGCTAGTAGTCAGATGAGTACTGAGGCTAGCAGCATACACACTAGAGAAAAGCTGTATGATATTTGGGTCAGCAGAAGTTGGCCTGCTGAATGGTAATTTACTTTGAAGGTGCTGAATGGCAGTCCCATTTTGATATTTATTTATGGCTGTGTTTCAAAATTTGGAGTCAGAACTATTGACTGTAATTATCCTTGCCATGGAACCATACTGTTTCAGAAAGTCAGTTAGCTCTTCATCTGCTTCCATATCAGATAAACCCAAGACTAGGGCCGAATTGGGTACCTTAACATTTTCAGTAAGCACAACATCCATATTCAATGCAAACGTCTCCAGGTTACGTATGTAACCATGGTTCCCCGAGGGAACGAGACGCTGCGTCACGAAACGCTATGGGAACGCCCCCGCGTGACCGCGCTCTGAATCACGTGTCTAATCCGTCCAATGGATGGGCGAGACGTCACGGGCGGGGTGACGTCGCGACCCGGAAGCATAAAAGCCCGAGCGGCGAGCCCCGCGTTAGCTTACTGGAAAATGAAGCAAGCGCCGCAGGGACGCCGGAAGTGTGGCACCGAGACGCAGCGTCTCGTTCCCTCGGGGAACCATGGTTACATACGTAACCTGGAGACGTTCCCCTTCAGGAACTCGAGCTGCGTCACGAAACGCTATGGGAACGAGTATACCCACGCCGCCAGACTTACAAGTCCCTGCCTCCAGGAGGAGGCAAGCCTAAGGCACAAGGACAGAGGAGCTGGGAGTGGCCCGGGTATCTAGGTCATAAAACCTAGCAAAGGTCAGGGGCGTGGACCATCCCGCCGCGTTGCAGATGTCCTGTAAGGACACACCTGCCAGAAAGGCCTTAGAGGCCGCCACCGCTCGGGTAGAGTGAGCCTTGACCCCCAGGGGACTGGGGAGACCAGAGGACTCGAAAGCCAGAGAAATGGATTCTACAATCCACCGGCTGAGGGTCTGCTTAGAAGCAGGAAAACCCCTCTTAGGGGGACCAAAGCAAACAAGCAACTGGTCCGCCTTTCTCCACAGGGCAGTTCTGTGGACGTACGCGTCCAGTGCTCGCACTGGACACGTACAATTGAGCTTCCGATGGTCGGGCTCCCTAAAGGGAGGAGGACAGAAAGCCTGCAGCATGACCGAGATCGAGCTGGAGGTCTGATCCTCAGCGCACCGCAGAGGAAACGTGTCACCCAGGGGTGCCTGCCCACTGACTGGCCATCGAGAGGGGCGTGGCAGGCCGCAATAGCCGCCACGTACACCTTCAGGGTGGAGTGGGTCAGTCCCGCGGAGAGGCGGGCCTGCAAGAACTCCAGCACTGTACCAACTGGGCAGTGAACAGGGTCAAGCCGGCAGTCTCCGCACCAGGAAGTGAAAAGTTTCCACTTCAGGGCGTACAGTTTCCTCGTAGAGGGAGCTCTGGACTGCAGGATGGTCTCCACAACCTCGGTTGAGAGACCGGAAGCGCGGAGTTGTGCCCCCTCAGAGGCCACACCCACAGCTTCCACAGCTCCGGGCGGGGGTGAAGATGGCCCCCCGCCTGTGAGAGGAGATCCCTCCTGATCGGAATCTCCCATGGGGAGCCGTCTAGGAGGGAAATCAGGTCCGAGAACCATACTCGGCCCGGCCAGAACGGGGCTACTAACAGTAGACGAATTCCGTCCCGGCGCACTCTCTCCAGAACTCCCGGGAGCAGAGCAACCGGAGGAAAGGCGTACAGACGCTGCCTCGGCCACGGCTGTACCATGGCATCCAGTCCAAGAGGAGCTGGATGAATCAGAGAGAACCAAAGGGGACAGTGCGACGTCTCCTGCGTCGCAAACAGATCCACCTGGGCTCTGCCGAACATACGCCATATGAGCTCCACCACCTCGGGGTGGAGTCTCCATTCCCCGGGCACCGGCCCCTGCCTCGACAGGGCGTCCGCTCCCACGTTGAGATGACCAGGGATGTAGGCCGCTCTCAATGAGAGGAGGTTCCCTTGGGACCACACAAGGATCTGGAGCGCCAGCCTGTAAAGGGGGCGCGAACGCAGACCTCCCTGGCGGTTGATGTAAGAGACCACCGTCGTGTTGTCGGTGCGCACCAACACGTGGCGGCCTCTTAGGTCTGGGAGAAAGTGTTTCAGAGCTAGAAACACGGCCAGCATCTCCAGGCAGTTGATGTGCCAAGTGAGATGGCGGCCGCTCCACAGACCACGGGCAGGACGGCCACTCATGACCGCTCCCCATCCGGTGAGGGACGCATCCATCGCTAGCACTACGCGGCGACCAGGAGTTCCCAGGACCGGGCCCTGAGACAAGAACCCAGGTTCTCTCCACACAGCTAAGGCACGGCGGCATCGTCGCGTGACCTTGATCATGCGGAGCGGGTTTCCTCTGTTTCGGAAAAAACCCCTGGTCTTGAGCCACCACTGTAGGGGTCTCATGTGCAGCAGGCCAAACGGTATCACGTTGGACGCAGCTGCCAATAGGCCCAGCAGTCTCTGAAACTGCTTTACAGTGAGTGACCGGCCTACTTTCACTCTCGCGACCGCTGTGAGGACCGACTCGATCCGAGCAGGAGACAAACGTGCCTGCATCGTGGTCGAATCCCACACGACGCCTAGATAAGCGGTTCTCTGAGCTGGAGAAAGCACGCTTTTCTCGGCGTTTAGTCTTAACCCCAGTTCCTTCATATGGGCGAGAACGGCATCTCGATGCCGAGCCGCCATCTGCTCTGAATGAGCTAAAATCAACCAGTCGTCGATATAGTTCAGTATGCGGATGCCCTGTAGTCGCATAGGAGCCAGGGCAGCATCCACGCACTTCGTGAAGGTGCGGGGTGAGAGTGCTAGGCCGAAGGGAAGAACCCGATACTGGTAAGCTTCGCCCCCGAAAGCGAACCTCAGGAACTTCCTGTGCGGGGGAAGGATGGAGATGTGGAAATACGCATCTTTTAGGTCGATCGTGACGAACCAGTCCTCGGACCTGATCTGAGACACGACCTGAGTGACCGTAAGCATCCTGAACTTCAGTCGAGCGACTGAGAGGTTCAATTGCCGCAAGTCCAAAATGGGACGCAGCCCTCCCCCCTTCTTGGGAACAATGAAGTACCGGCTGTAGAACCCTGACTCCCTGTCGTGAGGAGGGACCACCTCGATGGCCTCCTTCCTCAGGAGAGTACGTACTTCCTGCTCCAATACCAGAGCCTGCTCGGGACCCACCACAGTGGGAAGAACCCCAGAAAAATGAGGTGGAGGCGAGCCGAACTGAATTCGGTAGCCTATTTCTACAGTACGCAGGACCCAATGAGACACATTCGGCAGAAGTTTCCACGCTGCCAGAAAGCTCACTAAGGGAATCAGTCTCTCGAGACTGACCTCTGGTGTAATAGAAGCGGTTAGCTGGGTGCCCTGAGGCGGCGAACCGACATGGGGGAAATGAGCTAACCGCTGCGAAGGCCTCAGGAGAGGCCGCGAGCCTCCCAGACCCGCTACGTTGCCGGGCGAGAACTGGGAGAGGCGCTCGCCGGAGACCGCTGCGCCCTGAAGCACCATAGGTGGCAGGGTTGGCAGATCGACCTCCTGAGGGCACTGGGGGGACCCGGGCACCGTAAGATGAGGTGTACGCCGCGTCGCCCCAGAGGGGCCCGCCCTCGGAAGCCCTGGGCCAAAACCATTAGCGTCTTAGCCGCGGCCCTTCTGGACATGAGGACGGTCCTCAGATCCGCCTTAGTGCCCGAAGGGCCGGGCCCAGAGCGTCGTCGCGACTCCTGCTCCCGCCTCGGGGGAGCACGGGAGGCGACGCTCTGCTTTTGGGCCTCCCTGTAGGAGGGGGCCGTACACGGAGGGGGCTGCCCCCGCCCGGCAGCCCCACGAGCTAGAGAGCGACGGGGGAGGAACCGCTGGAACGCCGCCGCCTGAGCACGGGCCTGCTGGTATCTCTCGACGACGGAGTCTACCGCGTCGCCAAACAGGCCCGAGGGAGTAAGCGGGGCGTCCATGAGCACGACCCTGTCCTTCTCTTTCATATCGGACAGGGTCAGCCAGAGATGCCTCTCCGCTGCCACCAGGACTGCCATAGACCGACCGATAGCACGGGCGGTCTCCTTGGTGGCGCGGAGGGACAGATCAGCGGCCCGCCTGAGCTCAGCTACCTGCTCAGACGTACTCTCCCCCTGCTCATCCAGCTCTGTAAGCAGGTCAGCCTGGTACGCCTGTAACACCGCCATGGTGTGCAGACACGCACCGGCCTGACCTGCTGCCGTGCACGCCTTGCCTACCAGCGCTGAGGTGGTCCGCAGCGGCTTGGTAGGCAACGCCGGAGCCTTCAGGGACGATGCAGCAGCAGGGGACAGATAGCTGGCTAGCGTCTGTTCAACCCTGGGCATCGCCCTGTAGCCGGAGTAGTCCAGCCCCGCCACATTAGCGTAATGGGAAGAAGTGGGGCTGAACAACCGGGGTGAAAATGGCCTATTCCAGGACCTCGACACCTCAGTGTGGAGGTCCGGAAAAAAGGGCAGGCTCCGGGGCGGAGGTGGCGGCCTACTGCGCAAAAAACGCTCCTCCAGTCTAGAGCCCTGAGGCTCAGGCCGTGACTCAGCGGGCCAGTCAATGCTAAGCTTAGCGACTGCCCGTGCAACCACCTCGAGCAGCTCCCGGTATTGAGGAGACTGCGGCTCAGGGTCGACGCTCTCCACATCGACCTCCTCGGAGGACGATAGGTGGAGCGCCGAGTCCGCTCCCCGGGGGGAAGAAACCGCAGAGCGTGCTTCCGAGCCCAGGGAGGGGACAGAGGACCTGGAGGGTGAGGAAGGAGAAAGGGACGGGCCCGTCTCCATTCCCTCCGCCAGGTCCATCTGCGAGCCCCACGAGCGCAACCGCCGCTCTGCCTCGGCAGAAGCGGGGCCGGCACCGCGAGGCACGCTAGTGAGGGCTCCCTCCTCAAAGAGAGCCCAGCGGGAGCGGAGAGTGCGCAGCGGTAAACGCTCGCAATGTGCGCAGCCGGCTCCCTCGAGAGCCGACTGAACATGCTCCGCTCCCAAACAGGCAACGCACAGACTGTGTGTATCCCCGCCCGTAATAAATCGCGGACAGGGAGGAACACACGGCCTGAAGCGCTGCCTGCTCTCGCCCTTAGTCTTAACCTTGGCTTTAGGCATGCCAACGATAAAACACCAAAAGACAAAAATAGACAGACAATAAACACAGAGCGCTTGCTGAAAACAGGAAGCTGACGCGGGGCTCGCCGCTCGGGCTTTTATGCTTCCGGGTCGCTACGTCACCCCGCCCGTGACGTCTCGCCCATCCATTGGACGGATTAGACACGTGATTCAGAGCGCGGTCACGCGGGGGCATTCCCATAGCGTTTCGTGACGCAGCTCGAGTTCCTGAAGGGGAACTATTAGAACCACTCACATCAATACCTAGGCTCCAGAAGGCAGCAAGTATAATGCACAATGACAGTACTCTAGTTAAAGTAACCAAATGCACAATTTTATTGCACAGCTCCTCTTTAGACTTTGAAAAGTGCAATTTAGTAGAATAAAATTAATATAATTTGCAATTTAATAATGGCCAGTAAAACAAAATAAGACTACCCCTAAAAAAAGAAGAAATAGAAAAGAGAGTGTCCTACGACCCATGTAGTCAATGTGATCAAATGTGCTTATCTGATGCTTTTGGGTTGAATCAGGAAAAGTTCAGCCACTCAATGGAAAAACATTTGACATCCACAGAAATGACAGAAAGTTGGACTAGCTTAAATTTTTCCCTTCACTGGAGTTTCACTGGGACAGGATCACCATCGTGGAATCAACAACCTTGTGCAATGTAAAACATGATAGCCCCATTAAGTTATGCAAACTTATTTCTTCTATTTAACACCAATTGTCATGGCAAGTTTTGGAACTCAAGTTTATAAGTTTTCTAAAATTAAACTAAAAGTAATCCATTGTCTTGACTTTGAGTCATTATCTTGACTTGACTGAGTTGAAACAAAGCTTATCTTCAAGTTGAGTTTACTCCTATTTTTAAAGCAGCAGGAGAATTTTCGTTTCTAAGTTTAACCAACTTGAAATGTCTTACATTGTGGCAGGAAAAGACCACAGGAGACAGAAAAAAACAATTGTTACAATCGTGGACTAAATAAGGCAAAAAGCTTGGTTTCTTTGATTCACTGTAAATTCACTGTAACACATGCTTCTAATGAAGCTTTTCTCTTGTGCACCTACAGGCCGCAATGAGAACCAAACCCAAAACTTAAATTAAGCTTTTCCTGTTACACTGGGTGGGTTACACAACAATCATTCAGCATCACTACCTGTAACATTAAGTCAAGCACTGATAACTGTGATAACTCACAGTAATTAACAAACCAGAATAATAAAGATATTTGCAAGCAAACTCATCCAATGTTACAAAGTGTAGTGTGTACAGCCCTGTCAAATTCAACATCCGTAACACGTCTTATTCATTAACACTTGATATTATTTTTCTAAAACTTGGTACTATTTTAAGTCTTTTAAGCAGCCAGGTGGATTACCAGTTCTCCCTCTCCTCCTGGGAGTGTGTATTGACATTTGGTCTGGCTAGTCCAGCAGAAGAGTTTCGGACTTTCATTTTCCATCTGGAAAATGACTGAGCTGTGACCCATTCCATTTCTTTCCATCACTAAGTATGAAAATGCTTCATCCAGTTTGCTTCTGAAAAAACAGGTTATCAGTTACCTTTGACCTCTGCCTTTGGGTACTTGATCAGGCCTCCTATCTCTCACCTGATCTCTAGTCTTGATTACAAGCTCTTTTGCTCCTTTCCGTACATCATTGTATATTTTGTATTTTGTCTGTTCTCCCTAACAATGTCCTTGACCTGTGCAAATTCGTCACTTTTCTCCCCCACAGGAAAAATGTCCCCCTTTGTTCTCATCCTGTGATTGTGCAGTAGCTCTGATGGGGAGATGCCTGTGGTTGAGTGAGGAGTAGAGCGAAAGAGCATGAGATAATCACACTCTTTCACAACTCAAAGAGTTTTCCTATGCTGATCAGGACAATGCTAATAATACTAATCACATTTCATCTGTAATAACTTCATGACAATGCTAAAGTGATAATTCAACTAAATTCATTTATACATACACAACGTCATGACCTTTAATATTGTTCACTGTTTAATATTAGTCTCATGAGTCTGACAAAACCACCTGATGGTAACCACCATGCCCTTTGGGGGAAAAAAAACTGTAAACACTAAAATATTACGTGCACAATTTCTTATTACCTGCTGTATGTAACACCTTTTTAAAAAATAAAGAATGAAAGTAACCTTTTCTATTGTAAAACTTTGTAGTGTGAACATCTTAAATAATACAGATGAGCTCCCCCTCTAGGTGTCTAACGGTTACCGTAAAACCCAGTATATACGATCACTCCAGTTTCTACATTAGACAAATGATTTGTGAAAGGACCATACTGAAACTGTACCCCCCTCCCCCCATTACACATTATTCCTCTTTGGGGTTGTTAGATCTGCTGACCTAAAAGCACTTCATTAAACTTCTTCTATCAGAGAGGTTCCAGCACACAAGACTGATAGAGCTCCAGTAGATCATATCTGTAAAGTCATGTGACTCATCACAGCATCAGAATAGACAAGAATTCACTGTGAACTTCACATCTCATTACAGCTAATGGACCAATCAAATCAGTCCACAGCTTCAAAACATCCAATCAGGCGTGAATCTGGACCTGGTTTTCTGCTGATCACACAAGTTCATTACTTCACTACCACTCTGTCTAAACAGGAACGATGATCACACTCTTTGTCGCTCTTTACTCTCTGCTTTGTCTCTACACAGCTGGTGAGTAACATTCTGAAAACTTTCATTTAAAATAGTAATATTACATATTTAGGTCACTTACTGACATTATAAAACATTAAATATTACACGTTGTTTTACGGAAAAAAAATTAAAAAAGGAGCTTCACATGAAAAAAGTAAAGCATGGAGAAGATTTAACTATGGAGTGTAACCTTAACATCAAAAACAAAGATAATTTAGTTTGGTACAGACAGAGTTTTGGAAAAGTGCCTCAGTTTTTAGCAAAACCATACAGTGACACTTTGGGCTACACATTTGATCCAGGATTCAAAGATAGCCCCTTCAGTATTACTGTAAATGACCATAAGTTTGATCTCAACATTAATGAAATGAGAGAAGATGATGTAGGAGAATATTTCTATATAGAAGTTGATGGAAGTATACTAAAGTTCACATCTGGAACACGTCTGCAATTTGAAGGTAAACAGTTTTACTCTGATAACCTGCTAATTCCAGATCAACACTTTAACCAGAATTATGTGTATATATGCATTAAATGTTGAATATTTCACATTATTCATATTTAGTATCATTTCTGTTTATTTGCTGCTTTTCCATTTTACTTGTAAAGGTAAAGAGATGAAACTCTGTCCTACACCTGGAACAGTTAACAAGAACGCAAATTCTGTTACACTCCAGGGTTCAGACAGCAGCGATGGAAAAGGCAAGAGTTTTGATCAAATTAGCTTTCTTTCACTTTCTATAACACAATTTTCTCTAGTTAAAACCTTTTCCTATTAATAAATCATACAATATGTATATAAGTTGCATTTTCCTCATTTCAGGAGATGACTATTGGATTAATACCTTAACAATCTTCAATATAACATCTGTTATTGTAATCATGGTTCTGATTTTAGTTTTATTTAAAAATCAAAGAAAAGGTTTGTTTACTTTTATTATTATTATTTATAAGTTACTTATACATTTACGAGTTACTGTATAAAGTTGTCACCAAAAAGTGAATCCTTTCTACATTTAAACTTTACTTATGTGTATTATTATTCAGATTCTTCATCAAGAAACCAAATTCCCACCAATCAGGTAATCCAGTCTTCTATCAACTGTGATTCTGTTCTGTTAAATAAATACACATCTGACCTACAATCCAAAATGCACAGAGAATTTTAACAGACAACTATTTACAAAATAAAAATGTAATAATTATTTGTAGTCTTTTAATCCGCTCTGGTTTATAAACGGCTCTTGTTCTTTATCAGGCTGATGATGATGTCTTGAACTATGCAGCTGTGAGTTTTACTAAGAAACCTTCATCCTCCAGAACATCCAGAGACAAGAGCCATGAAGACGTTTATGCACAAGTTAAAATAAATTAGATAAAAAGAATTTACTTTACTTGTTTTTTAGACTTGAAAAACATTATTCACTCATTCTGTAGACAGATTTGTCATGTTTTAATCAGACAAAAGCATTTTTATTGCTGTAAAATTTATCACCATTTCCCAACATTTTTGTTGTACTAATTTGCCATACTTGATGGATGTAGTTCTTTTTTATTATTATTATTTTTTGTGATCAAAATCCTACACCTGCTGGGCTTTTTTCCTGAAAGCCTTGTCTAAGTTTTCTCAGCATTTTCTCTTCAAATAGTGCACATTATTTCGAGAATGTAAAAAATTATTTTTTTGTTTGATTCTGAAGGTTAAACTATCAACAAATGGGTCATGGTAGACAATTTGCTTAAACTTTTGTTTTTGTGGACCACTTTTCATGAATATTGTAATAACTTTAGATTAGCTAAAACAATTTTTATAGCCAGTACATCTGTAAACATAATACATTTTCCACTTTTTCAGAAATACTTAGGGCCTTTTAAGTGCAAGAGGGCTCAGTATAAAGACGAGTGGTTACTGATGAGATTCACTTGCTTAACCTGAAATTAATTCCAGACACTAAATATTAAATCAGATTAAAAATGTATATTGATGACTGATGAAGTGCCAAGGAGTCCTTTATTTTAAATGTTCATCATTTACATTCTGATTTGTTAACAAATACTACAAACGCTGTGTGACATCATTTTGTTACTTTCTTGTGGGTTCCTATTCAAGATTAAGAACATTAGAAACATGACCATTATATAGATGTACCTAATATGCCTCCCTGGTTATATTCAGAAATGTATGTGAATGATGTTAATGACCATATTGTGCCATCTCTTACAGCCCTGATGAAGATATTTAAGCAGTCTCTTTCTATTTAAGCAGTAAACACTCTGGCAGTTTTTAAACAGTTTAAGAGGTTTTGTTGTTTCCATTAACTTTCACATGTATTATCTGGTGTGAGATGAAAACTTGTGCACAAGATGTGCACAAATTTTGGATAAATAAGTTTGAGCATGTTTTAATCTTTTCCTCATTTACTGTGTATCTAAGAAAAGGTGAGGTGTGAGAATGTAACTGTAAAATTTTGTAGAAATGGGTAACCTTTTCTGTCCAGTGTCCCAGAGCATGGATAGAAACTTTGGGTTATAATGGAGCATGTTAATATAATATATCTAGCAGCCAAACCATGAGATACTAGCTTACCCATCACACACTACTTTCACAACATCTCTTTGACATCTTTACCCTAGAAACTGTGCACACAGAATGAAGGTGTTTGGAGACCAATTTCTTCTTATAGTAAAATAAGATGAATGAAAATACACTGCCTGGCCAAAAAAAGGTCGGTGTTTGGGTTAAAATAAGCAAATACTTAAGAGCATATGATTGGATCATTACTGCAGTGATTAATATGTTTCAGCTGGCAACAATTCTTTTAACCTTAACTGATGCAGTGTGTAGCTTCCCATTTCTTAAACAACCATGGCAGATTACATATCCCATGGTCGTGGAAAAGATGTTACTGAAGGGGAAAATTGTTGGCCTGCATCAAGCAAAGAAAACAACTAAGGAGATTGCTGAAATCACTGGAACTGGGTTATGAAATGTCCAGTGCATTATTAAAGCCTGGAAGGATAGTGGTGAACCGTCAACTTTGCAGCAGAAATGTAGTCAGAAAAAAATCTTGAATGATCGTGATCAGAGATCATTAAAATGCTTGTTGATGTCACATCATAAAAAAATCGACAGGAGAACTCACGGCTATGTTTAATAGTGAAAGTAAGAGCATTTCCACACGCACAGTGTGATGAGAACTTACAGGATTTGGACTAAACAGCTGTGTGGCCACAAGAAAGCCATTTGCTTTCGGAAAAAATGACTTCAATTTGCTAGGGAGCATAAAGACTGGACTGTGGATCAATGGAAAAAGGTCATGTGGTCTGATAAAATCAGATTTACCCTATTCCAAAGCAATGGGTGTGTAAGAAGGGAAATGCATGATGCAAGTGATTCAACTGTCATGCATAGTGCCTACTGTACAAACCTCTAGAGGCAGTGTTATGATCTGGGGTTGCATCAACTGGTCAGGTCTAGGCTCAGCCTCATTGTGTGGCAATAAAATGAAGTCAGCTGAGCACCTGAATGTACTGAATGACCAGGTTATCCCGTCAATGGACTTTTTCTTCCTTGACAGCACGGGCATATTCCAGGATGAAAATGCTAAGATTCATCAGGCTTAACTTGTGAAAGAGTCGTTCAGGGAGCATGAGGAATCATTTTCACACAATTGGCCACCACAGAGTCCTGACCTTAACCCCATTGAAAGTCTTTGGGATGTGCTGGAGAAGACTTTAGGGAGTGGTCCGACTCTCCCGTCCTCAATACAAGATCTCGGCCAAAAATTTATGCAAAAAATGTTGTGAAGTAGCATAAGGTTGTTGAAACAATGCCAGGACAAATGCGTGCCGTAATCAAAGATAAATGCAATGCAACAAAATATTAGATTGTATTATATTTTTTTTTTGGCCAGCCTGTGTATATACTGTATATATGGCCATCACACACATATGTGGTAGGTGCACACACTACTGAAAACCCGAGAGACAACAAGGCAGCCCTCTGCACAGCAAGGGCCAATTTGTCTCAGGCTATCAGCGAGGCAAAGCACAGCCATGCACAAAGAATCCACAGCTACTTCTAGACACCAAGGACACACAGAGTATGTGGCAAGGTATTCAGGCCATCACAGACTACAAAGCGAGACCACCTTGTGCACCTTAAAACAAACCACTCAAAAATTAGAATGTAAATGGCATCAAACTAAATTGGTAGTATTTCAAACAGCATGGAAGGAGGGCCTCCATAACTATAAAGAATCTCTTAGTGCTGCTCGATCAATGTATCTCTCCACCCTATTTGAAGATAACAAAAATAATCCTAGATTCTTATTTAATACTGTAACAAAATTAACTAAGAATAAGTCCACAACAGAAACATGCACACAATCATTATATAGCAGCAATGACTTCATGAATTTTTTCAATGGCAAAATTGAAAATATCAAGCAAAAAATTCAGACTATTAATTTAAAACCAGACAGTTTTATAACTAACACTGTAGATAGTAATATAATAATATCAGATCAACAATTACAATGTTTTACTCCCCTTCGAGAGACCAAACTAATTTCACTAATTTACAATCGAACCTCTTCTAAAAATAATAAATTCTTCCCTTAGCACTGGCTATGTACCTAAATCATTTAAAATAACAGTTATCAAACCTCTGATTAAAAAACCTGACCTTGACCTCTGTCAGTTGTCCAACTAGGCTAATATCAAACCTCCCCTTTATATCCAAGATCCTAGAAAAGCTTGTTGCACAGCAGCTATGCTTATACCTACATAGGAATAACGTTCATGAAATGAATCAGTCAGGATTTAGGCCTCATCATAGCACAGAGACAGCACTGGTTAAAGTGGTAAATGACTTACTAAAGGTCACTTCCTGTTTTCGAATTGTTTTGCCGGGAGTTTCTTGCCTGCACCGGCGTCTTAACTATACTGTTTCTTTCTTTTTTTAAATCAATAATATCGCGCTATCGTTTTCATCTGTTGTATTTTTCACGTTCTCTTCTACCGTATTTTCATTTTTTTTTTCTCTCGAAGTGCGCTTTTGTATTTTGTCAAGACAGCGAGCGGAGGCCATTCACACCGGATCCACGCCGTCTACAATAATATCAACAAATCTTCGACTAAGGTGCGTTAAACAACATGTCTAACATTCAGCTTGTTCAGTGTGTTGAGTGCAGGATGTTTAGTCACTCTTCCTCCGTCGTTAGTATTAACTTTATTTGTGATAAATGCATGTTAGTTAGCTCTCTGACGGAGAAGATTGCTGCATTAGAGGTGCGCATCCAGTCTCTAGAGAGGGTTAGTGAGAGTGAGAGCAGCGTAGTTTCTGTAGGGGAAAGTCTGGATGCCTTAGGCGGAGTTAGTAATCCCCCAACTCCGGCATTAGAGCCCTCACAGCGGGGCGAATGGGTGACGACTCGGCGGCATAATCGCAAAGCCAAAGCTAACGCTAAGGCTCGCCCACAGGAGCACCACTCCTCTCCGCTTCACGTGTCCAACAGGTTTGCTCTCCTCAGTGAAGCACCCGCTGAGAAACCTGAAAGAGCTCTGGTTATAGGTGACTCTATCTTGCGGCACGTGAAATTAGCTAGGCCTTTAGGGGCACCAGCAGCTTTAGTTAGGTGTATACCGGGAGCCAGGGCGCCGGACATAGCAGGTAATCTTAGGGTCTTAGGCAAGCACAGGTTCTCAAAGATAGTTATTCATGTAGGAGCTAATGATATACGCCTTCATCAGTCTGAGGTTACTAAGATTAACTTGGTAGAGGTGTGTAAATTAGCGAAGGCGATGTCCGATGCTGTAGTATGCTCTGGCCCCATCCCAATGCGGCATGGCAATGTAGCTTACAGCAGGTTATGGTCGCTGAACTGCTGGATGTCCAGGTGGTGCTCCGAAAACAATGTGGGCTTTACAGATAATTGGACTAACTTTGAGGGCAAGGCTGGCCTGTTAGGGCCGGACGGTGTCCATCCCACTCGGGAAGGTGCTGCTCTCATTTCTTGCAGCATAGCACATAGTCTCAGAACAGGCCTAGTTAATCGGTGACAATCCAGGGCCAAGGCCAGGGAGCAGACAAGCAGGCTAAACCGACCGTCTGCTAGCTGCACTGAGTCGTCACTTAGGTTCCACCGTATTGAGACTGTGTCTGTTCCCCGAGCTAAACAAAATTATAGACATACTCAGACAGTTTGTTTTAGTAATCTAATTAACATAAAATTAAACCATACCGAATGCATAGCCAGCACCGTTGATCTGAAGCTAGGACTGTTGAATATTAGATCTCTTACGTCTAAAGCGCTTATTGTTAATGAAACCATTACTGATCAGGAGTTTGATGTACTGTGTTTAACAGAAACGTGGATTAAACCAAACGAATTTGTAGCATTAAATGAAGCTAGTCCTCCCGGGTACAGTTACATACATCAGCCCCGTCTAACTGGCAAAGGAGGAGGCGTCGCAGTCATTTATAATGATAATCTAGCCGTCACACAAAAACCTAGTCATAAATTCAACGCATTTGAAGTTCTTTATTCTAACATAACATACGTAGCCACTAAAAATAAGTCTACCCAGGTGATTCCAGTAATTATTATTTACAGACCCCCAGGGCCATATTCTGAATTCCTGTGTGAATTTGCGGATTTCATCTCTAACTTGGTTGTTTCTTTAGACAAGGCATTAATTGTTGGAGACTTTAATATTCATTTTGATAATCCAGATGACCCTCTGAGAACAGCAGTTGTGTCCATTCTAGATTCTGTAGGGGTTAATCAGAATGTAATAGGACCCACCCATAGTGGTGGTCACACTCTTGATTTAATACTAACATTCGGATTAAATATAGAAAATATAGTCTCATGTCCACAGTCTGAAGCTATCTCAGATCATTACCTCATCTCATTTAAAATGTGTATTAATCATAGTATATGCACCTTGCCACGTCACCGTGTCAAACGTACGTTCACGTCAACAACTGCACAGAGTTTTATCAGTAATCTCCCAGATTTATCAACCATGATTGGATCACCGTCTGATCCCGAAGAACTTGACCAGGCAACTGAATGTTTAGAATCAACGTTCTGCAACTCACTAGATAAGGTAGCTCCACTTAAAAGAAAAATAATTAGGGAGAAAAAGCTAGCACCCTGGTATAGCGATCACACACGAACTTTAAAACAGACCACTCGAAAACTAGAACGTAAATGGCGTCAAACTAACTTGGTAGTATTTCAAATAGCATGGAAGGAGAGCCTATTGAGCTATAAGAAAGCTCTTAGTGCTGCTAGATCAATGTATCTCTCCACCCTAATTGAAGATAACAGAAATAATCCTAGATTCTTATTTAATTACTGTAGCAAAATTAACTAGGAATAAGACCACAATAGAAACACGCACACAATCATTATATAGCAGCGATGACTTCATGAATTTTTTCAATGGTAAAATTGAAAATATCAGGCTAGAAATTCAGACTATTAATTTAAAACCGGACAGTTCTATAACTAACCCTGTAGATGATAATATGATAATATTAGATAAACAACTACAACGCTTTAGTCCCCTTGAAGAGACTGAACTAATTTCACTAATTTCATCATCAAAATCATCAACCTGTATGCTAGATCCTTTACCTACTTGTTTCCTCAAACAGATAATTCCTGAAACAATCAAACCTCTTTTAAAGATAATCAATTCTTCCCTTAGCATTGGCTATGTACCTAAATCTTTTAAATTAGCAGTTATCAAGCCCCTGATTAAAAAACCTGACCTCAATCCCTGTCAACTGTCCAACTACAGGCCAATATCAAACCTCCCCTTTATTTCCAAGGTCCTTGAAAAGGTTGTAGCACAGCAGCTATGCTCATACTTACATAGGAATAACATTCATGAAATGTATCAGTCAGGATTTAGGCCTCATCATAGCACAGAGACAGCACTGGTAAAAGTTGTAAATGACTTACTACTGGCCTCTGATCAGGGTTGTGTCTCCTTGCTGGTGCTGCTTGACCTTAGTGCAGCTTTTGATACCATTGATCATGCTATTCTCCTCAATAGACTAGAAAATGTAGTAGGCATTAAGGGAACAGCCCTTTCCTGGCTCAGGTCTTATTTGACTGATCGTTATCAGTTTGTAAACGTAAATGGTGACTTCTCTTCTCATGCTAAGGTAAAGTTTGGTGTTCCGCAAGGCTCTGTTTTAGGCCCACTGCTCTTTTCTTTATATATGCTACCTCTGGGCAAAATTATTCGTAAGCATGGTATTAGCTTCCACTGTTACGCTGATGACACACAGTTGTATGTTTCAGCAAAGCCAGATGACAGACACCAGCTTAATAAAGTTGAGGAATGTGTAAAAGACATTAGAAACTGGATGCTTATTAACTTTCTCTTACTTAATTCTGACAAGAGAGAAGTACTTGTACTAGGACCACATGCAGCTAGAAGTAAGCTTTCTGATTACATAATAACTCTGGATGACCTTTCTGTTTCATCATGTGCAGCAGTAAAAGACCTTGGTGTGATTATCGACTCTAGTCTTTCTTTTGAAGCTCATGTAGATAATATAACTAGGATTGCTTTCTTTCATCTCAGAAATATTGCTAAAATAAGAAATATATTGTCACTACACGATGCAGAAAAATTAGTTCATGCTTTTGTTACCTCTAGGTTGGATTATTGTAATGCCTTACTGTCTGGATGTTCCAGTAGATGCATAAACAAGCTCCAGTTAGTCCAGAATGCAGCAGCGAGAGTCCTTACTAGAACCAGAAGATATGACCACATCACCCCTATCTTATCCACACTGCATTGGCTCCCAATCAAATTTCGTATTGATTATAAAATACTACTATTGACCTATAAAGCACTAAATGGTCTCGCGCCACAGTACCTGAGCGAACTTTTGGTCTTTTATGATCCGTCACGCCTACTCAGATCAAAAGATGCAGGCTATTTGTTGGTACCTCGAATAATGCGGGCTACAGCTGGGGGTAGAGCTTTCTCATACAAAGCCCCACAGTTATGGAACAGCCTTCCACTTAGTGTTCGGGGCTCAGACACAGTCTCAGTGTTTAAGTCTAGGCTGAAAACATATTTGTTTAGTCAAGCCTTTTGTGAATAGTTTTCTTAGGTACAGGGGCAGGTCTGGAGGGTTTCACAGGCATAGAGTGTTGTGGTGAAATGGGATGTTTGGATGCTGTCGCCCCCCCACTCTCACACGTTCACTCAGGTTTGTCGACGGTGGAGTGGCTGGCTGCCTTATGTCCCAGGGTGCCCTCATGTCTGTGTTAGCTTCTGGCTCTCCCTTTCAGTTATGCTGTCATAGCTAGTCTTGCCGGAGTCCCTGCTTGCACTCTGCATGCAAAGTACATCGTGCTTAACCATTAGAGGACAAAAGCTCACCTAACAATCTCTTCCTTTCTCTCCATCTCTCTCTCTCCCTCACTCTCTGTCGAGCTACACATGCTACTTCTGAGATGCCAGTGATGCCAGTGATCCTGACCCCTTCTGCTCCTCCTCGCTGCCTGACCCATCCTGATGCCCTACTTCTGGTTGGAGTTCTCATCGGTTGAGTTCGCTCGCTGCTGCTGGGGGTGGCCCCATATGGACTGCCTGAAGAACTGTTTGGATTGCTGGGGATGGTGCCACCTGGGGGCTGTGGAGATGGCTTGGGGATCACATATGGGGAGCTGTACTGTAATGGCTTGGGACTGTGATTGCTGTAGTGGCTTTGGGGCTGCAGTTGCCACGAGCAGCTTCGTACTCAGGACTCCATCAGTGGACAGTGGATAGATTTTAACCAGTCGGACCTCTTGCAAATACTGTGATGAATTTATTGGTTGCACAATTGCACTATTTGTCCATATAGTACACAATAGAAGGGATTTATTTATAATTGCACTATCCGTTGCACCCAGATGAGGATGGGTTCCCTTTTGAGCCTGGTTCCTCTCAAGGTTTCTTCCTCATATCATCTCGGGGAGTTTTTCCTTGCCACCGTCGCCACTGGCTTGCTCATTAGGGATAAATTCACAGTGATAAATTTAAATATTTACAATATATTTTTGTGAATCCATTTATTTCTGTAAAGCTGCTTTGTGACAATGTCCATTGTTAAAAGCGCTATACAAATAAAATTGAATTGAATTGAACTTAGACTACTGGCGTCTAATCAGGGTTGTGTGTCCTTGCTTGTGTTGCTTGACCTTAATTTAGCTTTTGACACCATTGGTCCTGCTATTCTCCTCGATAGACTGGAAAATGTTGTTGGTGTTAAGGGAACAGCCCTCTCCTGCCTTAGGTCTGATCATTAGTTTGTAGATGTAAATGGTGACTTCTCTATGCATATTAAGGTAAAGTTTGGTTTTCTGCAAGGTTCTGTTTTAGGCCCACTGCTGTTTACTTTATACAGTATATGCTACCTCTGGGCAAAATTTTTCATAAACATGGTATTAGCTTCCACCGTTATGCTGATGACACACAATTGTATGTTTCAGCAAATCTAGATGACAGACGTAAGATACTGGATGCTTATTAACTTCCTTTTACTTAATTCTGACAAGAGAGAAGTACTTGTACTAGGACCACATGCAGCTAGAAGTAAGCTTTCTGATTACATAGTAACTCTGCATGGCATTTCTGTTTCATCATATGCAGCAGTAAAAGACCTTGGTGTGATTATTTACTCCAGTCTTTCCTTTCAAGCTCATGTAGATAATATTACTAGGATAGCCTTCTTTCATCTCAGAAATATTGCCTAAGATAAGAAATATAATGTCACTACACGATGCAGAAAAATTAATTCATGCTTTTATTACCTCTAGGTTGGATTATTGTAATGACTTGCTGTCTGGATGTTTCAGTAGCTGCATAAACAATCTCCAGTTAGTCCAGAATGCAGCTGCAAGAGTCCTTACTAGAACCACAAGATATGACTACATCACCCCTATCTTATCCACACTGCATTGGCTCTCAATCAAATTTTGCATTGAATATAAAATACTACTATTGACCTATAAAGCATTGAATGGTCTCACATTGATGTACCTGAGCGAAATTTTGGTCTTTTATGATCTGCCACACCTACTTCAATCAAAAGGTGCAGGCTGTTTGTTGGTACCTCGAATAGTGAAGGTTACAGCAGGGGGCAGAGCTTTCTCTTACAACGCTCACAGTTATGGAACAGTCTTCCAATTAGTGTTTGGGGTCAGACACAGTCTCAGAGTTTAAGTCCAGGCTGAAAACATATTTGTTTAGTCAAGCCTTTTGTGAATATTTTTTTCTTAGGTAAAGGAGCAGATCTGGATGGTTCATGGGCATAGAGTGTTGTGGTGAACTGGGATGTTTGGATGTTTGCTGTCACTCCCACACACACACCCCCCCCACCACCCCACCCCACTCTCATGCGTTCACTCACATTTGTTGACGGTGAAGTGGCTGGCTGATTCATGTCCCAGGGTGCCCTCATGTCTGTTTTACCTTCTGGCTCTTCCTTTTAGTTATGCTGTCATAGCTAGTCTTGCCAGAGTCCCTGCTTGCACTCCGCATGCAAAATACATTGTCCTTAACCATTACAGGACAATAACCATACCTAATAATCTCTCTCTCCCTCTCTCTCTCTGTGTTGAGCTACACTTGCTACTCCTGAGATACCAGTGACTAGCCATCATGTCCGATCCATGGAGGCCCCACCTCGTGACTTACAGGACTTTAAGGATCTGCTGTTAACGTCTTTGTGCCAGATACCACAGCACACCTTCAGGGATCTAGTGGAGTCCATGCCTCGACGGGTCAGGGCTGTTTTGGCAGCAAAAGGGGGACCAACACAATATTAGGCAGGTGGTCATAACATTATGGCTGATCGGTGTACATATATATATATATATATATATATACATATATACATACACACATGCACTGATCAGCCATAACATAAAAACCACCTGCTTAATATTGTGTAGGTCCCTCTTGTGCCACCAAAACAGCTCAGGCCCATTGAGGCATGGACTCCACAAGACCTCTGAAGGTGTGCTGTGGTATCTGGCACCAAGATGTTAGCATAGCAGCAGATCCTTTAAGTCCTGTAGGTTTGGAGTTGGGGCCTCCATGGATCGGACTTGTTTGTCCAGAACATCCCACAGATACTCAATCAGATGGAAATCTGGGGAAATTGGAGGCCAAGTCAACACCTCGAACTCTTTGTCATGTTCCTCAATCAATTCCTGAACAATTTTTGTAGTAGGATAGGGCGCATTATCCTGCTGGAAGAGGCCACTGCCATTAGGGAATACCATTGCCACGAAGGGGTGTACTTGGTCTGCAACTATGTTTAGGTGGATGGTACTTGTCAAAGTAACATCCACATGAATGCCAGGACCCAAGATTTCCCAGCAGAACGTTGCCCAGAGCATCACACTGCCTCTGTTGGCTTGCCTTCTTCCCATAGTGCATCCTGGTGCCAACTCAGGTAAGTGATGCACACACCTGGCCATCCAAATGATGTAAAAGAAACTGTGATTGATCAGACCAGGCCAGCTTCTTCCATTGCTCCATGGTCCAGTTCTAATGCTCACCTGCCCATTGTAGGCACTTTTGTTGGTGGACAGGGGTCAGCATGAGCACTCTGACCAGTCTGTGGCTATGCAGCCCCATACGCAGCAAGCTGTGGTGCACTGTGTGTTCTGACACCTTTCAATCATAGCCTATCTATTTGTTCTATGGTAGCTCTCCTGTGGGATCAGCCCAGATGGTCTAACCTTCGCTCCCCACGTGCATCAATGAGCCTTTGGCACTCATGACCCTGTCACTGGTTCACTGGTTGTCCTTCCTTGGACCACACTTGGTAGGTACTAACCACTGCATACCAGCTTAGTACCTACTCCACAAGACCTGCCATTTTGGAGATATTCTGATTTAGTCTTCTAGCCATCACAATTTGTCCCTTGTCAAAGTGGATCAGATCCTTATGTTTGCCCATTTTTCCTGCTTCAAACACATCAACTTCAAGAACTGACTGTTCACTTGCTGCCTAATATATCCCACCCCTTAACAGGCACCATTGTAATGAGATAATCAGTGTTAATAATGTTATGTCAATATATTATCAATGTTTTTTTCTGTGGTTTTAAGGTTATAAAATCAGTAGTCTCAGGTACAATTTGTGCAGTTTTATAAAGAAATTAGCTGGTAAGTTTTACTGAGCATCTTGCAGAAGCCGTGGATGACTGCAGAGGTCCATGGTGAGGACCTGAGACTCAGTCTCAGAGCAGGCAACTAGGTGGCCCTAAGAACAGCATGGCCCAAACTGTCCTCCCCAACTTCTATGCTTGGCTTGAGGCACAGACTGACGTGATGGCTAGGAAGACCACCGCTCCCAATGACCAGGTGCTGTGTCTAACCACAGCCGATGTGAGGAAAAACTGTACACAGAGTTAACCCACGGAAGGCTGCTGGACCAGAGAACATTCCTGGCAGAGTGCTCAGAGGATGTACGGACCAGCTGGAGGATGTTTTCACTGACATCTTCAACACCTCCCTGAGTAGTGCCATCGTTCCAACGTGCTCCAAGGCCACCACCATTGTCCCCATGCCAAAGAAGTCTTCAGTGTCCTGCCTCAATGACTACTTTCCCATTGCACTCACACTCATCATCAGGAAGTGCTTCAAGAGGCTCATCATGAGGCACATCAAGACCCTGATGTCCCCCCCACTGGACCCCCTGCAATTTAAGTATCTCCCCAACCTCTCAACAGATGCAGCCATCACCACCACCCTCCATCTGGCCCTCACCCACCTGGACAAAAAAGACACATACGTTCAAATGTTGTTCATAGGCTTCAGTTCAGCATTCAGCACAACCATTCCTCAGCACCTGATTGGAAAGCCGAACCTGCTGGGCCTGAACACCTCCCTCTGCAACTGAATCCTGGAGTTCCTGACTGGAAAACCTCAGTCAGCCTAGATCGGGAACAGCATCTTCAAAACCACCACACTGAGCACTGGGGCCCCCCAGGGCTGTGTGCTCAGTCCACTGCTGTTCAGTGTGCTGACTCATGACTGTGTAGAAATGCACAGCTCGACCCAGATCATCAAGGTCACCGATGACACGACCGTACTGGGTCTCATGAGCAAGAATGATAAGTCAGCATACAGAGAGGAGGTGCAGCAGCTAATGGCCTGGTGCGAAACCAACAAGTTGTCTCTGAATGTGGACAAAATTAAAGAGATGGTTGTTGATTTCAGATGAGCATGAAGTGACTACTCTCCATTGAACATCGGTGGCTCCTCTGTGGAGATCGTCAAGAGCACCAAATTCCTTGGTGTTCATCTGGTGGAGAAGCTCACCTGGTCCCTCAACACCCTCGGATCGCAAGTGAGGACAGCTGAGAATATCATCGGGGTCTCTCTTTCCTCTATCACAGACACTTACACCACACGCTGCATCTGCAAAGCCACCAGAATTGTGGATGACCCCACGCCCCCCTCACACAAACTCTTCAGCCTCCTACCCTCTGGCAAAAGGTATTGAAGCATTCAGGCCCTCACGGCCAGACTGTGTAACAGTTTCTTCCCCCAAGCCATCAGACTCCTCACTACTCAGAGACTGGACTGACAACACACACACACACACTCATACTCAACTGAACACCATCCCACTCTCGTTGCAATTTTTGCATGTTTCTTTATTTACTACCTGTATTATTGCTGCTACTGTATTCATAAAAATATGTTATGTCCATATATAGTATAAGCTTATCTGCCAAATACTATGTCATAGTATATTATGTTTACATTCACAGCAATTTATTTTCTTTTTACTCTATTGCATTACTATTATCTGACATTTTCATACTAGAACTGTATACGAGTCAGCACAGCACTGTCTCTTACTGCGCCTATTGTCCTGTTCTGGTAGTCATTGTACTATCTTGTGCTGTTTACACGTGCACTTTATGTAGTGATGTGTAGTCTCTTGTAGTTCTGTGCTGTTTTATGTAGCACCATGGTCCTGGAGGAGAGTTGTTTCATTTCACTGTGTACTAACTAGCTGTATATGGTTGAGATGACAATAAAAGCTGCAAGACTTGACTTGACTTGCAGAACCAGCCAAAGTTCTTCTGGAGACTTTGACTGTCTCACTTGTTTCTTGTTTTTGCATGCAAAACCCAGCAGCCTTCATTATGTTTTTTGTCTGAAAAGTGTCTCTTATGTAAAATACTGCTTTCTTAAGTGACATACAAACAGTTTTCTGCAACATTTAATTTTTGTGCTGGAAACCTAATGTTTGGAAATCAAAAATGTTTTTGTACTGACTTCATAATGTAGAAGTCATATAATAAAAATCTATAACAAAATTTGTACTAAAATATAATATGGCGCCTAAGCCATTTGCACAGTGCTATATCTATCTATCTATCTATCTATCTATATATATATATATATGTATATATATATATATATATATATATATATATATATATATATATATATATATATATATATATATATATATATATACATATATGGGTAGATAGATAGTATATAATCTGTGAATAATTTGAACATTTCTAAAATTTACTCCAACTAGCTGAAATAAATTCAAGTCTGACAGATGTGAAGGTTTTTTAGTGTAAAACATGAGTTCCCCTTCAGGAACTCGAGCTGCGTCACGAAACGCTATGGGAATGCCCCCGCGTGACCGCGCTCTGAATCACGTGTCTAATCCGTCCAATGGATGGGCGAGACGTCACGGGCGGGGTGACGTAGCGACCCGGAAGCATAAAAGCCCGAGCGGCGAGCCCCGCGTTAGCTTCCTGTTTTCAGCAAGCGCTCTGTGTTTATTGTCTGTCTATTTTTGTCTTTTGGTGTTTTATCGTTGGCATGCCTAAAGCCAAGGTTAAGACTAAGGGCGAGAGCGGGCAGCGCTTCAGGCCGTGTGTTCCTCCCTGTCCGCGATTTATTACGGGCGGGGATACACACAGTGTGTGCGTTGCCTGTTTGGGAGCGGAGCATGTTCAGTCGGCTCTCGAGGGAGCCGGCTGCGCACATTGCGAGCGTTTACCGCTGCGCACTCTCCGCTCCCGCTGGGCTCTCTTTGAGGAGGGAGCCCTCACTAGCGTGCCTCGCGGTGCCGGCCCCGCTTCTGCCGAGGCAGAGCGGCGGTTGCGCTCGTGGGGCTCGCAGATGGACCTGGCGGAGGGAATGGAGACGGGCCCGTCCCTTTCTCCTTCCTCACCCTCCAGGTCCTCTGTCCCCTCCCTGGGCTCGGAAGCACGCTCTGCGGTTTCTTCCCCCCGGGGAGCGGACTCGGCGCTCCACCTATCGTCCTCCGAGGAGGTCGATGTGGAGAGCGTCGACCCTGAGCCGCAGTCTCCTCAATACGGGGAGCTGCTCGAGGTGGTTGCACGGGCAGTCGCTAAGCTTAGCATTGACTGGCCCGCTGAGTCACGGCCTGAGCCTCAGGGCTCTAGACTGGAGGAGCGTTTTTTGCGCAGTAGGCTGCCACCTCCGCCCCGGAGCCTGCCCTTTTTTCCGGACCTCCACACTGAGGTGTCGAGGTCCTGGAATAGGCCATTTTCGGCCCGGTCGTTCAGCCCCACGTCTTCCCATTACGCTAATGTGGCGGGGCTGGACTACTCCGGCTACAGGGCGATGCCCAGGGTTGAACAGACGCTAGCCAGCTATCTGTCCCCTGCTGCTGCATCGTCCCTGAAGTCCGGCGTTGCCTACCAAGCCGCTGCGGACCACCTCAGCGCTGGTAGGCAAGGCGTACACGGCAGCAGGTCAGGCCGGTGCGTGTCTGCACACCATGGCGGTGTTACAGGCGTACCAGGCTGACCTGCTTACAGAGCTGGATGAGCAGGGGGAGAGTACGTCTGAGCAGGTTGCTGAGCTCAGGCGGGCCGCTGATCTGTCCCTCCGCGCCACCAAGGAGACCGCCCGTGCTATCGGTCGGTCTATGGCAGTCCTGGTGGCAGCGGAGAGGCATCTCTGGCTGACCCTGTCCGATATGAAAGAGAAGGACAGGGTCGTGCTCATGGACGCCCCGCTTACTCCCTCGGGCCTGTTTGGCGACGCGGTAGACTCCGTCGTCGAGAGATACCAGCAGGCCCGTGCTCAGGCGGCGGCGTTCCAGCGGTTCCTCCCCCGTCGCTCTCTAGCTCGTGGGGCTGCCGGGCGGGGGCAGCCCCCTCCGTGTACGGCCCCCTCCTACAGGGAGGCCCAAAAGCAGAGCGTCGCCTCCCGTGCTCCCCCGAGGCGGGTGCAGGAGTCGCGACGACGCTCTGGGCCCGGCCCTTCGGGCACTAAGGCGGATCTGAGGACCGTCCTCATGTCCAGAAGGGCCGCGGCTAAGAAGCCCTGATGGTTTTGGCCCAGGGCTTCCGAGGGCGGGCCCCTCTGGGGCGACGCGGCGTACACCTCATCTTACGGTGCCCGGGTCCCCCCAGTGCCCTCAGGAGGTCGATCTGCCAACCCTGCCACCTATGGTGCTTCAGGGCGCAGCGGTCTCTGGCGAGCGCCTCTCCCAGTTCTCGCCCGGCAACGTAGCGGGTCTGGGAGGCTCGCGGCCTCTCCTGAGGCCTTCGCAGCGGTTAGCTCATTTCCCCCATGTCGGTTCGCCGCCTCAGGGCACCCAGCTAACCGCTTCTATTACACCAGAGGTCAGTCTCAAGAGACTGATTCCCTTAGTGAGCTTTCTGGCAGCGTGGAAACTTCTGCCAAATGTGTCTCATTGGGTCCTGCGTACTGTAGAAAGAGGCTACCGAATTCAGTTCGGCTCGCCTCCACCTCGTTTTTCTGGGGTTCTTCCCACTGTGGTGGGTCCCGAGCAGGCTCTGGTATTGGAGCAGGAAGTACGTACTCTCCTGAGGAAGGAGGCCATCGAGGTGGTCCCTCCTCATGACAGGGAGTCAGGGTTCTACAGCCGGTACTTCATTGTTCCCAAGAAGGGGGGAGGGCTGCGTCCCATTTTGGACTTGCGGCAATTGAACCTCTCAGTCGCTCGACTGAAGTTCAGGATGCTTACGGTCACTCAGGTCGTGTCTCAGATCAGGTCCGAGGACTGGTTCGTCACGATCGACCTAAAAGATGCGTATTTCCACATCTCCATCCTTCCCCCGCACAGGAAGTTCCTGAGGTTCGCTTTCGGGGGCGAAGCTTACCAGTATCGGGTTCTTCCCTTCGGCCTAGCACTCTCACCCCGCACCTTCACGAAGTGCGTGGATGCTGCCCTGGCTCCTATGCGACTACAGGGCATCCGCATACTGAACTATATCGACGACGGGTTGATTTTAGCTCATTCAGAGCAGATGGCGGCTCGGCATCGAGATGCCGTTCTCGCCCATATGAAGGAACTGGGGTTAAGACTAAACGCAGAGAAAAGCGTGCTTTCTCCAGCTCAGAGAACCGCTTATCTAGGCGTCGTGTGGGATTCGACCACGATGCAGGCACGTTTGTCTCCTGCTCGGATCGAGTCGGTCCTCACAGCGGTCGCGAGAGTGAAAGTAGGCCGGTCACTCACTGTAAAGCAGTTTCAGAGACTGCTGGGCCTATTGGCAGCTGCGTCCAACGTGATACCGTTTGGCCTGCTGCACATGAGACCCCTACAGTGGTGGCTCAAGACCAGGGGGTTTTTCCGAAACAGAGGAAACCCGCTCCGCATGATCAAGGTCACGCGACGATGCCGCCGTGCCTTAGCTGTGTGGAGAGAACCTGGGTTCTTGTCTCAGGGCCCGGTCCTGGGAACTCCTGGTCGCCGCGTATTGCTAGCGACGGATGCGTCCCTCACCGGATGGGGAGCGGTCATGAGTGGCCGTCCTGCCTGTGGTCTGTGGAGTGGCCGCCATCTCACTTGGCACATCAACCGCCTGGAGATGCTGGCCGTGTTTCTAGCTCTGAAACACTTTCTCCCAGACCTAAGAGGCCACCACGTGTTGGTGCGCACCGACAACACGACGGTGGTCTCTTACATCAACCGCCAGGGAGGTCTGCGTTCGCGCCCCCTTTACAGGCTGGCGCTCCAGATCCTTGTGTGGTCCCAAGGGAACCTCCTCTCATTGAGAGCGGCCTACATCCCTGGTCATCTCAACGTGGGAGCGGACGCCCCTTCGAGGCAGGGGCCGGTGCCCGGGGAATGGAGACTCCACCCCGAGGTGGTGGAGCTCATATGGCGTATGTTCGGCAGAGCCCAGGTGGATCTGTTTGCGACGCAGGAGACGTCGCACTGTCCCCTTTGGTTCTCTCTGATTCATCCAGCTCCTCTTGGACTGGATGCCATGGTACAGCCGTGGCCGAGGCTGCGTCTGTACGCCTTTCCTCCGGTCGCTCTGCTCCCGGGAGTTCTGGAGAGAGTGCGCCAGGACGGAATTCGTCTACTGTTAGTAGCCCCGTTCTGGCCGGGCCGAGTATGGTTCTCGGACCTGATTTCCCTCCTAGACGGCTCCCCATGGGAGATTCCGATCAGGAGGGATCTCCTCTCACAGGTGGGGGGCCATCTTCACCCCGCCCGGAGCTGTGGAAGCTGTGGGTGTGGCCTCTGAGGGGGCACAACTCCGCGCTTCCGGTCTCTCAACCGAGGTTGTGGAGACCATCCTCCAGTCCAGAGCTCCCTCTACGAGGAAACTGTACGCCCTGAAGTGGAAACTTTTCACTTCCTGGTGCGGAGACCGCCGGCTTGACCCTGTTCACTGCCCAGTTGGTACAGTGCTGGAGGCCCACCTCTCCGCGGGACTGACCCACTCCACCCTGAAGGTGTACGTGGCGGCTATTGCGGCCTGCCACGCCCCTCTCGATGGCCAGTCAGTGGGCAGGCACCCCTGGGTGACACGTTTCCTCCGCGGTGCGCTGAGGATCAGACCTCCAGCTCGATCTCGGGTCCCCTCGTGGGACCTGGCCGTGGTTTTAGAGGCTCTCTGCAAACCCCCCTTCGAGCCCATAGAGGAGATTTCGGACCGTCTTCTGACGTTGAAAACTGCCTTTCTCTTGGCAATTTCCTCTCTTAGGAGAGTGGGGGATCTTCAGGCCCTCTCGGTGGCCCCTTCCTATTTAGACTTTGCGCCTGGTTTGGCCAAAGCATTCTTGTACCCCCAAGCGGGGTACGTACCGAAAGTCCCCTCCTCGGTACCACGGCCGGTCATGCTGCAGGCTTTCTGTCCTCCTCCCTTTAGGGAGCCCGACCATCGGAAGCTCAATTGTACGTGTCCAGTGCGAGCACTGGACGCGTACGTCCACAGAACTGCCCTGTGGAGAAAGGCGGACCAGTTGCTTGTTTGCTTTGGTCCCCCTAAGAGGGGTTTTCCTGCTTCTAAGCAGACCCTCAGCCGGTGGATTGTAGAATCCATTTCTCTGGCTTTCGAGTCCTCTGGTCTCCCCAGTCCCCTGGGGGTCAAGGCTCACTCTACCCGAGCGGTGGCGGCCTCTAAGGCCTTTCTGGCAGGTGTGTCCTTACAGGACATCTGCAACGCGGCGGGATGGTCCACGCCCCTGACCTTTGCTAGGTTTTATGACCTAGATACCCGAGCCACTCCCAGCTCCTCTGTCCTTGTGCCTTAGGCTTGCCTCCTCCTGGAGGCAGGGACTTGTAAGTCTGGCGGCGTGGGTATACTCGTTCCCATAGCGTTTCGTGACGCAGCTCGAGTTCCTGAAGGGGAACGTCTCCAGGTTACGTATGTAACCATGGTTCCCCGAGGGAACGAGACGCTGCGTCTCAGTGCCACACTTCCGGCGTCCCTGCGGCGCTTGCTTCATTTTCCAGTAAGCTAACGCGGGGCTCGCCGCTCGGGCTTTTATGCTTCCGGGTCGCTACGTCACCCCACCCGTGACGTCTCGCCCATCCATTGGACGGATTAGACACGTGATTCAGAGCGCGGTCACGCGGGGGCGTTCCCATAGCGTTTTGTGACGCAGCGTCTCGTTCCCTCGGGGAACCATGGTTACATACGTAACCTGGAGACGTTTTTGATAAAATCTGAAGTCCTTTTTAGACCTAATTTAACAAGAACCACAGGTTCCTGACAGCAGGTCGAATGACAGCAGCAGCCACACAAATGAGGTGACAGTGTGAGTGGTGGAAATGAGTGGTGCATCATTTCCTGTTGAATGAGATGCAGGAAGACACAATGCAAAGAATATGGCTACCTTTAAGTATCTGATAATGTGAAATATGACAATCATTTATTAATTGCTCTCTGTTTAAATGCCATGTTTTTCATTTCATTTTCTGCATCAAATTTCACATCATTTGATGATACACATAGTTCTGGTACATGCATGTTTGAACTTGATCAGGCCAATTAATTATCTGTTAACTGGTGTGAAATACCTGTAAGTGTAATTCGGGATCAGAATCACTTTTTGACAAAGTACACAGGAATTTAACTTGGTAGATCAGCACAAAAGCATATAATGTGCAAAAAAGCAAGTGTGTAAACATCCAGACCTACAAAGGTGCAGACATTAAATACAGTACAGTGTACAATAAATACAAAACAAAGAAAGTCCACATATAATACAGTAAACACAAACACATTAAATGTAATACAAAGTCGACATTCAGCACTATCTGCTGAAGGGAAGGCCAGTTGTGCTTATGGTTATAGATATCTTGTTGACAAGACTGATCACTTTGGGGAAAAAAACTGTTCAGGTGTCGTATGGTACTGGTTTTGATGAAGCACTACTAATTACCTGAGACAAGTGTCTGAAAATTATAGCTCCCCAGGTGTGTGATGATTTTCTCAGCTCATTTCTTGCCCTGATGCCAGAGCATTCCTGAATTGAGAGCTACTTCTGCACAATCATCCTTTGTACTGTGTGCACAATTTTCTGCTGTCTGGCCTGTTAGTAGAAGGAGGCTGATCTGAACCACACAGTTATGGAAGAAATTAAGATGGTCTTGTGGTGAGACAGAACTGGTTGACAGATGTTGATTTTCCACAACTTCCATAGTTGATAATCCACATTTTTCTCCCCAGCTTGGTCAATTCCCAACCACCAGCCAGCTCTCTCCTATCATACAACATCTACCAGCCAGGAGTGTGAAGGCTAACTCATGCTTCTTTTGAGATACATGAAGTCAGCCATTACATCTTTTTAAACTGCTGCTTATGCTGCTTCACAGGGCAATGAAACACACTTGGAGGAAAGTGCTGTCTGCCCTTTTCCACATATATTAAATCATAGATGCCCACGATTAGCTAGTGTTGCTGTGATTGACAGGAGAGAGACCCTCCGACAGAGAATAGACAAATTAAAATAGACCCTCTGACAGAGAATAGAGCTCCTTTGGCTCCTGGCCATGGATGGCTGTGGAATCTCTGGGGATTCGAGGTTGTGAACTCCTGAAAATAGAGCAAACACTTTTCTGGTGCACTTTTTTATTATTATGTTTGCTATGTTTTTTCCCCAATTTGAGGTCTTTGGATATGTTGGTGCCTAGGAAATTAAGTGACTCTACCTTACTTCTTGCATGGTTGTTGATTTCCATTAAGAGTTGGGGGTGGATTCTTGCAAGACTTGTTGTTCTTTGTGTATTGTGTAACTCCAAGTTGTTTTCTGTACACCACAAAGCCAGACAGACCATTTCTCCTCTGTAGGCAGACTCATTATTGTTGTTGATGTTGTTGTTGTTAGGGTTGTGTGTCATCTGCAAATTTTATCAGCTTGATGGAAGTCATTGGATGTGCAGCTGTTGGTGTACAAAGAGTAGAAAAGAGGTCCAATAGGGCCCACATTTCTGTGGTCAAAGTATTTGCTGCACTGTGATGTGATGCTAACAAAACAGTTAAAGATGTACTCTGCTTGCAAAAGAGGTTGTCTTTAGTGCCTGGTGTTAAATGTTCAGGCTGTTATGGAAGCCTTGAGGTAATCTGGTCCACTGATACTGCACATTCCCCACACTCAACACAAGTCAAGGTTGGCCTTGATGTGATAAAGGAAATAATCAAGTGTTTTTTTGTTGTTGTTGTCCTTCCACTATATATCTCATATACATTGGAGCAGAATGTTGTTTCTCCAGGATCATGGTGCAACAATAGTATGTTTATACAGGTTAATCATTAAAGGATTCATATCTTCTAAAAGTGAGATTTCTTTGATTAATGGAGAACAGGCCTCACACAGAGAGCACATCTTTAGCACAGTTTTAATAAATAAAATTAGGAATGATTCTGAGCTCGTTGGGGGCAGGGCTCATAATCATATGTTTGCTGTCAGACAGAAAAAACTCCTTCTAACCTGTGGATCAAGTGTGCAGTTGTATATGTCACTATTGTGTTCACAACTTATCAAAATGGTAGGCACTGGGCTCATCCTTTTATTGTTTTTTATTAGTTTCTTTTGGTACCATCACTTAGGCAGCATGTCATCGTTCTGCGGAAATAGCTGCAAATGCAGAGCTGTTCTCGTTTAAGATTTTAGCCATGCAGGTCATCTGATTTCCAGGGAGGATAGAATTCCTTCAGGAATGGGCAGGATTGGTCAAAATGTCTTATAGCAGACAAGATTAGTCAGAATCCCTTCAGGAGAGGATGAGAGTGGTCAGACTTTCTATAGTCATATATTATAAATACTGACTCTTGAAGTGGCTAACACCTCCTTTTAGTTCAGCTTTACAGCTCAACTATGTCATTTTGTGGAAAAGTGAAGCACTCAAGTAGAAAATTTCTTGTATGATCTCACGTCACTGAATCTGGGTTTAAACTCCACCATCAGTTCTCATTACAGCTATTGCACCAATGAAATCAGTCCACAGCTTCAAAAACATCCAATCAGGGGTGACTGAACAAGTTTTCTACTGAACACACAAGTTCATTACCTCACTAGCACTTTGTCTGAACAGGAACAATGATTACATTCTTTGTCACTCTTTGTCTTTTCACATCAGGTGAGTTACATTTGTATATTTTTTTTAATAAAATACTTTCACTATATATTTGTCTTTATTAGTTAGATTATTAACCATAGATGTTTTTTGGTTTCAGTGAAAACATATATGAAGGAGCCTCAAGTTCAAAATGTAAAGTGTGGTGAAACTGTATCTATAAAATGTGACAAGTTGTCCAGTGACAAAAATGATTTAATTTGGTTCAAACAGAGTTTTGGAAAAGTTCCTCAGTGGGTAGTGAGACAAGACACGAACTCAGTCAGAACTGGTGTAAGCTTTTCTGATAAACGCTTCAGTGTAGATAAACTGTTTAATCTCAACATTAAAGAAATCAAAGAAGAGGATACAGGAACATATTTCTGTGCACAAGTGCTGGGATCTTCACTACACTTTGGATCTGGAACCCTTTTGGTTGTTGAAGGTAAACAGTTTTACTCTGATAACCTGCTCCTGAACTCAAACTGATTCCAGATCAACACTTTAGCCAGAATTATATTTAATTTCACACCACTCGTTATTTATAGTTTTATTTATTTTTTGATGTTAAAGCTGAGGAGATGAAACGGCATCCTCCGACTGTAACAGTAATGGAGAACGGAGAGTCGCTCACACTCCAGTGTTCAGTACAAGCCTTCACTTCAAGCTGTGAAGAACAGAGTTTGTACTGGTTCAGACACAGCTCAGGAGAATCTCATCCAGGAATCATTTACACTCATGGAGACGGCAGTGATGAGTGTAAGAAGAGCTCTGAGGCTGGTTCTCCTACACAGAGCTGTGTCTACACTCTCCCCAAGAGGAAGCTCACAACCTCTGATAATGGAACATTCTACTGTGCTGTGGCTGCGTGTGGACAAATCCTCTTTACTAATGGAACTGAAGTTAAAGTAATTCAAGAAAAAGGTAAGACATTTGATAAATATTCTTGTTGAAAACTCAGAGACAGTTATAGTGATACTGATCCAAATGATGCTTTATCTTTTCAGAAAATAACCTTTGGATTGTTTTTGTTTTAACAACCTCCAATATAATATCTATTATTGTAATCATGGTTCTGGTTGGAGTTTTACTTAAACAAAGAAAAGGTTTGTTTGCTTTTATTATTTTTAAAGTGAATTTATCAGTTTCATAAAAACACTTATTACAGTTTAACGTTACTGATATTTATTATTGTTTTATAAAGGGGCTTCCAACGACCATCCAAATAACACAAATCAGGTAATCCAGTGTTTTATCATGTGTATTGATTTTCTTTAAATAAATACAGATCTGTCCTCAAGTCTGCAGGACATGTAGGATTATAACTGACATCATCTTACAAAATACAGTAAATAACTTTTTTGTGAATCTTTTAATCCGCTCTGGTTTATAAATCGCTCTTGTTCTTCATCAGGCTGATGATGATGTCTTGAACTATGCAGCTGTGAGTTTTGCTAAGAAACCTTCATCCTCCAGAACATCCAGAGGCAAGAGCCATGAAGATGTTTATGCACAAGTTAAAATAAAATAAAGAGAAATTAATTCAAATTTAAAGCAACAGATGCTAGAGATTTATTGGTGTAAGTCAATTATTTGGTCATGCGTGGCGCATTTAAACAAACAACAAAAAAAAAATACAGTTGTAAAGTATTGCTTAATATTTTTGCTATTAGAAACTGTCATTGCAGATCATAAAAAGTGAATTTGTAATAAAAATTAAATATTATAAGAATCAGTGTTTCTTCATTATTTCCTAACTTTAATATAATTAGCGTTATTTTATATTATTAGCCTGTCTTTATCTTTAAATATATACATTTTAAAAGTCTTATCTTTGGATTTCTCTTGAAATTGTGCATTTATAACTAAAAATATTATTGCTTTATTGTTTCCAAAATTGAACCCAACAACCTCAAATAAATATGAGTGGGATGAGGTCTCACTTAGAAATGGTATTAATTGTATGAAGTTAAAGCCTCAAATGTAAACCTAGCATCAGATATATCAAATGCATTTTTATTAACTTAAATCTATGGTAAAAAGTAAAAAAAATCTAAAAAAAAATAGTAAAGGTATAAATGATGAGATAACTAGTAATTGTTCATTGCATTCTACTAATTCATTCACACATTTAATTCCACATACTGAAATCAAATTTGAAAAATCAAATTAAGCTCTCACAATTTGTTGTATAGTCTCATGGTCTGAAACTCTGCATTTCCCATACCAATGATCTTGGAGCTTTTGACTCTCTGCGAAGTTCCTCTTTTGATGTTCAGTGAAGAGTAATCACCTGAAGTCAGCCATCATCTCTTTGCTTTTATTAACAGTGAGTGATAGATTGTTGTCTCTACACCATTCTGCAAGCTGCTCCATCTCCTCCCTGTACGCTGACTTAACTGCAGTCTTATTAGCAAACTTGATGTGATTAGAGATGTACTTTGCACCACAGTAATGAGTTAGCAGTGTGAACAGCCCTGGGGAGCACTGGTGTTCAGTCTGATGGTGCTGGAGGTGGTGATGACCAGGCCTGCCTCCACTTGAGTGTGTAATAGAAGCATAGTTTATCTTTTTTTCAAGATTTAAAATAAATCTCATTTACCATTTATAAAAGATAACCACATTTGACCATTTTAAGAGGAAGTAAAATGTGACATATTTCACAGGTTAGTGGTGTCATATGATATTGACTCCAATTTGACCAGACGTACCTCCATTTCTGTGTGTGAGAGAGGCACAGTTTGACTTTATTTTGAAAGTGTGAATCAAGAGATTTGTAATGATACCAAATATGTATAGTTAATAAGCACAAGTAAGCATTTACAGTGGCAATAACTGGTTCCAGAACTGGTATAGTTAAATGGTTGAAAAGAAAAAAACATTCCAACACATATCCACATACAACAAGCTCACATTTCTCCATTTGTGAGGATGGTAGTAAAAAGAGAGTACACTCACTGTAAAGAGTACATGTGCTGCTTTGCAATGATACCAGATGTGTGTAGACATAACCATATTTGACCATTTAAAGAGCCAATGAATTGTGCCATGTTTCACAGGGCACAGGTCATCTGAATTTGAGCCCAGGTTGACCAGGCCTATCTCCACTTGTGTGTGATAGAGGCATGGTTTAACTTTTATTTTAAAGCTTGCAAAATGATCTTTGCAAACTAATGCTTCATTAAAGTTTGCATTTGTCATCCCGGTTTTACCACCATAAAACATATTTAATGTCATACATGAGTTGTGCATCTCTCAAAGTTTGTCTGGCAGTCTAAACAATTGATTTTTTCCCACACCTGTCCCACTCTGTTTGGGCTCCCAATGGACATAATGATGGCCATTCACAGTAACTTACTGCTGTTTGTGTCAGGCAGGGTCATTATATTTCAGATTCCAAATGTCCCAGAGTTCAATCTTTTCTCTTAGTGTTTTTAATAAAATTCACAATAGTTTGCTCTCGCTCTCGCTCTCTCTCCCATACACACACACTTTCTACTTCACACCCTACCCCCATTCACACCCATTCTTGTTTCTGGGTTGAACAAGACATTCAACATAGAATGAAATGAGCCTATTAAAAATATATATTGCAAAGCATAGTTAATGTGATATCTGTTTGTTCATCAGGCTGATTAAAGAGCTGCAGAAGAGAGGGAACGTGGTCACGGACTAACCAAGTCAGCCAGAAGCTGTGGGTGCAGAGGATATTGCAAACTCCCCAAGCCAGCCAGTGACCACAGGATCTGAGCAGTCTCTGCAGAGCCCCTCTGAGGAGCCTGAAAGTTCTGGAGAATATTTTCAGTTGAATTTGAATGTAGTGAATGTAGTGTAACACTTCTTTTCATGCATTTCAGTGAGAAGAGGATGTGGTCAGGGAGTTCCATGCAGATGGTGCTATTTTTGTTCTTATCCCGACTTTTTAACTGGTTGGAGTTCTCATCGGTTGAGTTCGCTCGCTGCTGCTGGGGGTGGCCCCATATGGACTGCCTGAAGAACTGTTTGGATTGCTGGGGATGGTGCCACCTGGGGGCTGTGGAGATGGCTTGGGGATCACATATGGGGAGCTGTACTGTAATGGCTTGGGACTGCGATTGCTGTAGTGGCTTTGGGGCTGCAGTTCCCATGAGCAGCTTCGTACTCAGGACTACATCAGTGGACAGTGGATAGATTTTAACCAGCCGGACTTCTTGCAAAAACTATGATGAATTTATTGGTTGCACAATTGCACTATTTGTCCATATAGTACACAATAGAAGGGATTTATTTATAATCGCACTATCCGTTGCACCCAGATGAGGATGGGTTCCCTTTTTGAGCCTGGTTCCTCTCAAGGTTTCTTCCTCATATCATCTCGGGGAGTTTTTCCTTGCCACCGTCGCCACTGGCTTGCTCATTAGGGATAAATTCACAGTGATAAATTCAAATATTTACAATATATTTTTGTGAATCCATTTATTTCTGTAAAGCTGCTTTGTGACAATGTCCATTGTTAAAAGCGCTATACAAATAAAATTGAATTAAATTGAATTTTAACAGCACATGGACATCAGAGCAACCGGTGTTTGTGTATACGATCGCCAGACACTAATAAGTTACAGAAAACATACAACAACTGATCTGCCTGATGATTTGCTGGAGAAGCTACGCTATCTTGGCTTGCTGAGGAGACCAGGTCTCCAGCCCTTGGCGTCGCCTGATGCCGGTGGCTGGGGGAGAGGACATCATAAGCGATGTGTGAAAAAAGCAGAAGCATGGCAAGAGGGCTGGGGTCCGTACTAGGCTAAAAACAAACCCTAGCCAGGAGGCTCTCTCGTCCATCCTGCTGTCTAATGTCTGCTCCCTGGACAATAAATTAGACTACATCTGACTCCAGCAAACTACGTGGCATGAGTTTAGCTACTGCTGCATCTTTGTTTTCACGGAGATGACAGAGTTCTGGACGCCGCCATTCAGCTAGATGGGCTAGCCTCGGTTCATGCTGACAGAAACACAGCTCTGTGCAGTAAGGCTCATGGAGGTGGCTTGTGTGTTTACATCAACACGGAATGGTGCAAGAACTCGTTGCTAGTTTTTAGTTACTGCTCATTGCTTGTGGAGTTTGTGACTGTTGTATACAGACCATTTTATTTACCACAGGAATTCACCACCGTCCTTATAATCAGAGTGTACATTCCCCCAGTGCTAATGCTAAGGAGGCGCTCTGGGAACTGTATGGGGCTATTAGCAAGCTGCAGAATTCACACCCTGATGGACTGTTTATTGTTGCCGGAGATTTCAACCATGCAAATCTCAAGTCAGTGCTCCCTAAATTCCATCAGTATGTGGACTTTGCAACGAGAGGGGAGAACATGCTGGATCTTGTTCACACAAACATCCCCGGTGCGTACCGGGCGTACCTGCTAATGCCAGCATACAGACCGCTCATCAGACGCTTCAAACCAGTTCTGAAGCAGGTAAAAACCTGGCCAGCAGGAGCCATCTCTGCTCCTCAGGACTGTTTTGAGAACACTGAAGTTCAGGAAAGCGGCAACTGATGGACAGCTATATCAGCAAGTGCATTGATGACGTCACTGTCTACAACATCATCACCACACGCTCCAACCAGAAGCCGTGGCTGACTGCAGAGGTGCATGTGCTGCTGAGGACCTAAGACTCTGCAGGTGACAAGGAGGTGCAGTGGCTAAGGGACTGGTGCGGAACTAACAACCTGTCTCTGAATGTAGACAAAACTAAAGAGATGACTTCAGGAGAGCATAGAGTGACCACTCTCCACTGAACATCGGCAGCTCCTCTGTGGAGATCGTCAAGAGCACCAAATTTCTTGGTGTTCGTCTGGTGGAGGACCTCACCTGGTCCTTCAACACCAGCTCCATAACAAAGAAAGCCCAGCAACATTTTTACTTTCTGCAAAGGCTGAGGAAAGCCCATCTCCCACACCCCATCCTCACCATATTCTACAGAGGGACTATCGAGAGCATCCTGAGCAACTGCATCACTGCCTTGGTTGGGAATTGCACCATCCCGGATCGCAAGACTGTGCAGTGGATGGCGAGGAAAACTGAGAAGGGTCTCTCTTCCCTCAATCATAGACACTTATACCACATGCTGCATCTGCAAAGCTACCAGTATTGTGGATGAACCCCCTCCTGCCGTCTGGCAAATGGTACCAAAGTATTCGGGCCTTCACGACCAGACTGTGCAACAGTTTCTTCCCCCAAGCCATCAGACTCCTCAACACTCAGACACTGGACTGAAAACACGCACGCACACACACACACACACACACACACACACACACACACACTCTACCCAGCTGCTACTCCTTATGTTTACATTTACAGCAACATATTGTTACTCTTTTGCACTAGTGTCATCTGATTCACTTTATACAAGAACCATGTACTTGTCAGTGCTGCACTGTAACTTAGTGTGCCCACTGTCCTGTTTTTGGTAGTTTTGTACTGTCTTTTGCTGTCTGCACATGGTTGCCCTGTGCACTTTATGTAAATATACTTCTACTATTGTGTACTGTATGGACAAATAGTGCAATTGTGCAACCAGTAAATTCATCACAGTTTTTGCAAGAAGTCCGGTTAAAATCTATCCACTGTCCACTGATGGAGTCCTGAGTACGAAGGTGCTCGTGGCAATTGCAGCCCCAAAGCCACTACAGCAGTCGCAGTCCCAAGCCATTACAGTACAGCTCCCCACATGTGATCCCCAAGCCACCTCCATAGCCCCCAGGTGGCATCATCCCCAGCAATCCAACTGGTTCTTCAGGCCGTCCATATGGGGCCACCCCCAGCAGCAGCGAGCGAATTCAACTAATGAGAACTCCAACCAGAAGTAGGGCATCAGGATGGGTCAGGCAAGTCTGGGGAACAGAAGGGGTCAGGATCACTGGCATCTCAGAAGTAGCATGTGTAGCTCGACAGAGAGTGAGGAAGAGAGAGAGAGATGGAGAGAGAGGGAGAGATTGTTAGGTAAGCTTTTGTCCTCTAATGGTTAAGGACAATGTACGTTGCGTGCAGAGTGCAAGCAGGGACTCCGGCAAGACTAGCTATGACAGCATAACTAAAAGGGAGAGCCAGAAGCTAACACAGACATGAGGGCACCCTGGGACATAAGGCAGCCAGCCACTCCACCGTCGACAAACCTGAGTGAATGCGTGAGAGTTGGGGGTGACAGCATCCAAACATCCCAGTTCACCACAACACTCTATGCCTGTGAACGCTCCAGATCTGCTCCTTTACCTAAGAAAAAACTATTCACAAAAGGCTTGACCATTTACAGCTTTATAGGTCAATAGTAGTATTTTATAATCAATATGAAATTTGATTGGGAGCCAATGCAGTGTGGATAAGATAGGGTTGATGTGGTCATATCTTCTGATTCTAGTAAGGACTCTTTCTGCTGCATTCTGGACTAACTGGAGCTTGTTTATGCATCTACTGGAACATCCAGATAGTAAGGCATTACAGTAATCCAACCTAGAGGTAACAAATGCATGAACTAATTTTTCTGCATCGTGTAGTGACAATATATTTCTTATTTTAGCAATATTTCTGAGATGAAAGAAAGCGATCCTAGTTATATTATCTACATGAGCTTCAAAAGAAAGCCTAGAGTCGATAATCACACCAAGGTATTTTACTGCTGCACATGATGAAACAGAAAGGCCATCCAGAGTTATTATGTAATCAGAAAGCTTACTTCTAACTGCATGTGGTCCTAGTACAAGTACTTCTATCTTGTCAGAATTAAGTAAGAGAAAGTTAATAAACATCCAGTTTCTAATGTCTTTTACACATTCCTCAACTTTATTAAGCTGGTGTCTGTCATCTGGCTTTACTGAAACATACAATTTTGTGTCATCAGCGTAATAGTGGAAGCTAATACCATGTTTACGAATAATTTTGCCCAGAGGTAGCAAATATAAAGAAAAGAACAGTGGGCCTAAAACAGAGCCTTGCGGGACACCAAACTTTACAAGAAGCATTCCATCCACCATCCACTGCTGAAAGGATTTGCCAATTAAATGGAAATTTCAACCAAGAGGTAATTTACGCAAAACACATTGTAACCCAATTATTGCACCAAGCAATCATTGGCTGATTTTAACCTGTGCTGCAACAAAACAGGTGTAAAGTGTGGCAAAGTTCTTTCACTTCATGAAGCCCAAGGCACCCTCTCTGAGCAAGTACCAGAGTATTTCAACATTTCCACTACATGCTGCATCCGCAAAGCCACCAGCATTGTGGATGGCCACACACACCTCTCACACAAATTCTTCACTCTCCTGCCACCTGGCAAAAGGTACCAAAGCATTTGCGCCCTCACAGCCAAACTGTAACAGTTTCTTCCCCCAAGCCATCAGATTACTCAGTACTCAGGGACTGGACTGACACACACACACAAACACACACAAATGAACGCCATTCTAATCCCTTTGCAATTTCTTTCTTAAATTGCTGCTAAAACACCATACACAAAATACCATATTAACCTACCTGCACTCTTGCTGCTAATACTCCATCATAGTAAATACATAGTGTCATAGTATGTTATGTTTACATTTACAGCATTTACTATTATATTGTTATATCTTTTTGCACCTTTTTGCATCTTTTTGCTTTTTAACCTGTTACATATGGCACTGTATCCACTCTAGAACTGTGTACTAGTCGGCACCGCACAGTGCTTTACTGTGCCTATTGTCCTGTTTTAGGAAATTTGTACTTGGCTTAATGTTTGCACATGTTCACTTTATGTAATTCTGTGTAGGTCTGTGTAATCTTACTTCTATGTTGTTTTATGTAGCACCATGGTCCTGGAGGAACATTGTTTTGTTTCACTGTGTACTGTACCAGCTGTATATGGTTGAAATGACAATAAATTCCACTTGACTTGACAAGCTGACAGACACCAAGCTAAGCAAGCAGACTGTCCAGAACTATGTAAAGAGCGTCAAAAAGGTCAGCAGTGGTTAACATTCTATACAATATCACAAAAAGCATTCTTGTGTTTCAGAGTCATGGGCCACACTTGGCCAACAAACTGGGCCTGGCACCATCAAATGGGCAGAATTGGGTAACATTCATATATATATACATATTTTGCATTTTGCTTTTTTCCCCCAAGGAGAAGGAGAAACACTACAGGATAAAGGAGTTCTGTAATGCCGTGGCAGCTGTCAAGCTGCTGGAGGAGTTAGCCGCCCAAAGACAGTATGTTGTCTCCCACATTGAGATGATGTCTAACTTTCATAGTCTTGTATGATAATCATATGATTGTGCTTTTGTGTTTACTTCAGCTACATACACAGAAGTGGAAGGAGCTCCTGGTGTCGGAGATAGAAGGCAAGGAAAGAGGTGTTGTCACCACCAGGCCCTTTGCGAGCAGAGAGGTGGTCTATGACTACCACGGTCAGCTGATCAGGAGGGAGGAGGGATTATGGATCCATGCATCCACAGCAGAGGGGGAGAGTGGATACATGTTCACAGACAGTCACTGGCAAGCCGCGTGCATCAATGCGTGCAGCAAACAGTGTGAGTGTCACCCAGACCGGGCAATGTTTGGCAGGCTCGTCAACCACAGTGCCAAATAGGAAAATCTATGTCCAAGTCTTTTTGCTGCTGAAGGGAAGGATATCATAACATGAGAGACATAAAAGTAAATGAGGAAATCAAGGTTAATTACATTGTAATCAAGAGGTTCTTTGCCAGTGAGGGTCTGGACCTGGATTGGCTGTGAACCCTGTTTTCTTCATCCACCATTTACTTTTGCTTTTTCTTCTCTGTTTTCTATTTTCTGTCGAAGCAAAAAAAAAAGGTTAAGAGCTCAGGATCCTCATTGACGTTGTCCTCACTGACCTGTTACATTGTCTGGCATTTCATTCACCTTTTACATTGCTTTTTCTAAAAATAAAATATATTCCAAAACTTCAGTAGATACTCTGTCTTTTTGCTGAAAGACACAATCTCTCTCCACTCTCACACACAGACCTTTGTTTGTCACAGGCAACCAACAAAGCATGCTGCCAATGCAGCTTCAGTGTGTTGTTAGGCAAAAATAGCAATTGTTTTGTGTCTGGGGGAAAAAGGAATGTGTGCATGTGTGTGTGTGTGTGTGTGTGTGTGTGTGTGTGTGTGTGTGTGTGTGAGTTGCATTAGGATATAATGTATTTTCTTCTAAAGGCCCAAAGTTGCTTGCCAGCCCTTTGGCTGAGAGGCAAACATACCCTGCCCCCAAACAGCCATTGTTTCCATAGGTAAATGTACAACTCAGTATACAGTAAACAACTCTTGCTGCAAGCAGGGACAAATTCACCCCCTTGTCCCCATCCCCCCTCTCCCTGGGAGCCCTGTTGGTACTTGTGACTCCCGGCTCCCTCTAATAGTCATTTAGTCGTAAGACTGGGTCCAGGGCTCGGGAGGGAGTGACATGCAGGCAGAGTGCGTAGGAGACACATATACACAGATGCAAGTAGAACAGGCACAAAGGAAGTGGACAATGCTAACCACAAAATTTAATTCAATTTAACCGAAGTAACTCGTGGGGACGTATCCAGCGACCACTTCTGGAAACTGTGGCACTTGGTGCAGACGCACAATGAGTGGGTACAGGTGTGAAAGAGAAAGCCAGGGGCTCTGTGCAATAAGCAAATACAGAAAGAAAAGCTTTCAGAGCCATGCCTGTCTTTCAGAGCCATGTCTTTCTCCAGGATAAAGCTATCTGGTCGAGGTGAAAAAGAATCAGCAGCCCTGTGTACATGGGTGTGCACCTTACCTTAGTGGTAAGTGAGGGCCTGGGTATGCGGAGGGTCTTGCAGGTAGAGTGCATTCATACCCAGATACACAGACACACATAGTCGGAGCAGAAACATAGCAAGTGGACACCACCATATCATTTTATTCAAAATAATTTAATTCAGAGAGAGATTTTATAATTCAGAGAGAGATGATGTGTTCAGGGTGATGTGCAGTGTTAGGTTTCCGCCACACATAGTGTTTTGCATTTAGGCCAGAAAGTTAAATTTTGGTCTCATCTGACCAGAGCACCTTCTTCCACATGTTTGCTGTGTCCCCCACCTGGCTTGTCGCAAACTGCAAACAGGACTTCTTATGGCTTTCTTTCAACAATGGCTTTCTTCTTGCCGCTCTTCCATAAAGGCCAGATTTGTGGAGTGCACGACTAATAGTTGTCCTGTGGACAGATTCTCCCACCTGAGCTGTGGATCTCTGCAGCTCCTCCAGAGTTACCATGGGCCTCTTGGCTGCTTCTCTGATTAATGCTCTCCTTGCCCGTGCTGTCAGTTTAGGTGGACGGCCATGTCTTGGTAGGTTTGCAGTTGTGCCATGCTCTTTCCATTTTCGGATGATGGATTGTACAGTGCTCCGTGAGATGTTCAAGGCTTGGGATATTGTTTTATAACCTAACTCTGCTTTAAACTTCTCCACAACTTTATCCCTGACCTGTCTGGTGTGTTCCTTGGTCTTCATGATGCTGTTTGTTCACTAATGTTCTCTAACAAACCTCTGAGGGCTTCACAGAACAGCTGTATTTATACTGAGATTAAATTACACACAGGTGGACTCTACTATTTACTGATTAGGTGACATCTGAAGGCAATTGGTTCCATTGGCTTTTAGTTAGGGGTATCAGAGTAAAGGGGGCGGAATACAAATGCACACCACACTTTTCAGATATTTATTTGTAAAAAAATTTTGGACACCATTTATCATTTTCCTTCCACTTCACAATTATATGCCACTTTGTGTTGGTCAATCACATAAAATCCCATTAAAATTCTTTTTTGTTTGTGGTTGTAACGTGACAAAATGTGGAAAAGTTCAGTGGGTAAGAATACTTTTGCAAGGCACTGTATGACACAGCAGCAAGCCTATAGGTGAAGACAAAGAGGCGAGGTAGTCGGTGGACTTGGTCGGGGGCAGGTCACACAGCTACAGAGAATCCTCTCTGCCACCAATGGGTCACCAAAATGTGAAAAATGAAAATATTCAAAAGATTCCAAATGCATATGGTAAGGTGCATAAGGTGTGCATAAGGTGTCCAAAAAAACTGCACCGAGTGCTTCAAAAAAGGGGTAAGGGGTCAGCTAACCGAACGTTCACAGGCGGCCCATTGAAAGTGACTGGCAGAAAACCTATCGGATAGGGAAGATGACTGATCAGTGGCAGAGTCACAAGTTTTACTGATAACCTGCTCCTGAACTCTAACTAAATCCATTAGACATTAAGGTTTTTACTACATCAAAGGCGCTGAAACTGCTGGACTCAAAGACTAGAGCAGCACTTTGCTTAAACATTTTTGCACAAATAAGTTTGTTACAGGTTCATTAAATGGTTCAAAGCTACCAAATCATGTCAGAGTATTCAATTAATACCAATGCTTTCTCTGTTATGTCCTTTAGGGTGGATAGAAGGCCTCAAATAGATAGAACACAGTCTTCAGCACAATTTGAATAAATATAAATAAAAATAATAAATAATAAATAAACAATAAAAATACATGATATTTTTAGAGACATTATCATCGATGAGCTTCATACATTTGTGTCTTAGTCTGAGATTCTAACAAAGACGTGGACTGTTCAAGTGATGGAAAATAAGTCAGTGTGAGCTGCTGGCTAAAACACCCAGTCTCTATCTGAGGCTTGAAACCACAATGCTATTTATGTTCATGTGAAACCGCTGCTTGATGTGAGAGAGTGCTTCTGCAGCCAGTAACACATCTTCAAATGCACTGAGTGTTTTCACACTTGGCTTAAATAATTCAGTCCACTCTCAGGACTGATTCTGGACCCATTTTTGGGCAGGGCTCATAATTGGAAGTCTGCTTTCATACAAATGAATTTGCTCCGAACCATGAATTGATGCCGCACATCCATACATCATTTTTGAGCAAGTAGGTTTACATAAGAGGAGGCACTAGGTTCAGCCTTTTAGTATTTTTTTAAATTATTTTCCTTTGGTACCAGCACTCAAGAAGTATGTCATCATGGAGTTATACCTGCAAACATGGAATCATTCTCCTATAGGATTTTTATCCATGCAAGCCAGCATGAGACATGCAATTTTTTTTTGTTCTCAATGCAAGCACTAGAGCCACAATGGTGAGCTGATTTCAGTGCTCTAGTCCTATGAAAGTGCAGTTTCATATATCAGTAAGGTGTTCTGTCTCCTCTGCTCGCCATAACAATTTCCAGACCATCATGAAACTGGAAGTGAAGTGTTAATTTGAACCAATCAAGTTAGGTGTGCAATGCTAAGAATGGGTAGCTACAAGAAATGATGCAGACTACAAGATCCAGTGGACGTGTACCCCAGACCACCAATTTAAGAAGACTGGGGGTCAGTTCAATGAAACAATTCTGGACTCAAAACAGCTTTCACATTTCACCCAATGTACTGAACTCAGGGTGAATGCTTCCAGACCCAGAAACAAAACACAAGTGTGAAAATGTCCAAAAAAACTCTACAAGATTGGAATCCATAAGGTGTAAAATGCCTATAACGAAGCCAATATAAGGGGAAGTAACACAATCACCTCAATCCTGGATGTCTTTGCCTCCCCACATGCAAGATTTTTACTTATTCCACATTCTGTATTGTTGTGCTACTCCAGTTGTTGCATAAGTGATCAAGATGGTGGCATGGTAGCACGCAGCAGCTACTTCGGCTTTAAAGAGATGTACATCGGAAGCAGTGGTGAACGTGTCTATCATTACCAACTTTTGCTGGACAAAGCTCAGGAGGAATAAACATTGGACTGCGGGAAGAGCTACGCAACCTGAGGCTGCTACGCAAACCAGGCCCTGGGACCGCAGTATTGCCTGATGCAGCTGGCTGGGAGAGAGGGTGCCAGAAACAGTGTGCCGGGCAGCAGAAGCTAGGTAAGCGATTTTGCATGCTAGGCTAAAGGCTAGCCCTAGCTGTCTGGCTCTACCATCCATTCTCCTCTCTATGTTTGCTTTCTGGACAATAAACCGGACTTACTCAGACTACAGCTAATGACCCAGTGTGAATCAGGGACTGTTGTATTTTCATTTTTACAGAAACATGGCTCAACGACAGCATTCCGGAGGCAGCCATTCAGCTATCCGGGCTAACGGGAAATCGCACCAATGGGATAGCCCGCTGTCTGGTAAGACTCAAGGCAGTGGCCTGTGTTTACATAAACGAATGGTTCATCGCTGGTGGAGTTTGTCACTGAAATGCTGGCCATACTACCTGCCCGAAGAGTTTACCACTGTGCTCATTGTCACGGTGTACATTCCACCTGGCACTAAAGCAAGGGAAGTGCTAACTGAACTCTACGGGGATATCAGTAACCTCCAGACAGCACACCTTGACGGATTTTTCATTGTTGCTGGAGACTTTAATCACACAAATCTGAAATCAGTGCTGCCAAGATTCCACCAGCATGTTGATTTTGCAGTCTGTGCTACAAACACTTTAGACCTTGTTTACACCAACATTCACGGTGCTTACAAGGCTGCACCCTGCCCCCACCTCAGCTGCTCAGACCACGTCTCTGTTATGCTAATCCCAGCATACAGACCACCCCTGAAACATTCCAAACCGGTTCTGAAACAGGTGAGAACCTGGTCTGAGGGAGCCATCTCTGCACTTCAGGACTGCTTTGAACACACAGACTGGAATTTGTTCAGAGAGGCTGCTACATACCACAACACCACAGACTTGGAGTAATACACAGCATAAGTGACTGGCACCATCAGCAAGTGCATAGATGATGTGACTTCCTTCAAGACCATCACCACATGTGCAAACCAGAAACCGTTGATGACTGCTGAAGTGCGCTCACTGCTGAAAACCCGAGACACTGCCTTCAGGTCTGATAACATGGCAGCCCTCCACACAGCCAATCTGTGCCGGGCTATCAGAGAGGCAAAGTGCAACTACGTAGAAAGAATCCACAGTCACTTCATGAACACCCAGGTGTATGGACACAAGGTGTATGTGGCAAGGCATTCAGGTTATCACAGACTACAAAGCTACATCAATTGTCTGCGATGGTGATGCCTCGCTCCCAGACACACTGATTTCTATGCACGGTTCCAAGCACCAAACAACATGCCAGCATGGAAGACCACACCGACTCCCACTGACTGAGTAATTTATCTGCAGTAGATGTCAGGAAAACTCTGTTCAGAGTTAACCCACGGAAGGTTGCAGGTCCTGACAACATACCTGGCTGGATGATCAGGGAATGTGCTGATCAGTTGCAGATGTCCTCACAGACATCTTCAACATTTCCCTGCACCAAGCAGTCATCCCTATGTGCTTCAAGATGACCACCATCATCCCTGTGCTGAAGAAATTATATGTGTCCTGCCTGAATGATTACCAGCCTGTTGCACTCACACCTATCATGAAGTGCTTCGAGCAGCTACTCATGAAACACATAAAGATCAGTCGTCCCACCACACAGGATCCATTTCAGTATTCCACTCATGAATTTGATAAATACAAAAAAATGAGGAAAAATAATAAGGGCAACTACACCATATGGGCAAAAGTTAGTGGAGACTTGATGCTCACACCCATATGTGTTTCTTCCCCAAACTGTTACCTCAAAGTTGGAAGCACACAATAGCATAGGATGTTTTTGTATGAGGTAACAGTACAATTTCCCTTCACTGGAACCAAGATGCCCAAACCTGTTCTAACATGTTAATGCACCTGTGCACAAAAGCAAGCTCCATGAAGAAATGGTTTGCCAAAGTTGGCATGGAAGAACTGGGATAAGCTGGAACACTGACTGCATCCTAGGCCTCCTTGCCTGACATCAGTGCCTGACAAATCCCCACAGCCAAAATCCCCACACTCCAAAATCTAGTGGAATGCCTTCCTAGGAGAGTGGAGGCTGTTTTAATGGCAAAGGGGGAATAAATCTGGAACGAGATGTACAAAAAGCACATATGGGTGTGATGGTTGGGTGTCCACATACTTTTGCCCATATAGTGTATTTTTTTTAACAATTCAGTTAAGGATATCAGTTTTTGTTAGTGTTTTAAGAGCAACATTAATGTATTAAAGGAAACCGAGTGGGAGGACCAAGTGCTCAATAGGTAAATTCAGGAGGGAACATAGGAGGGCAAATTTAATCAAAATATGTTCAGTAGGGAGAGGCCATTCGATTCGCAGCGTCGCTTCAATAACTAGGACGTGGCTCCAGCAGCCATCATTTGCCTACTTGGACAAACCTGCCCTCTGTCTGGATGTGTTAGAAGAGTTCACAAACAACCACATTCTTTCCCCTGTTGTCATGGGCCAGGAAGTAGTGGTCTTGAGTGGGGCTGGCAGTTGAGGCAGCAATAGAGGTATTAGTGAGTAGAAGCTTTCCAGCAGTGACACAGGGGAGCTTCCCCCTAAATATCTCCACAAAATGTGTGTAGTCATGGCACTGCCTGAGTACACCAAACAATAAATTTATTTATTTGAGCAGTTAATAATAATAATTTTTGTTTTTTTGTAAACTTGTAACACCTGGATTTATTGTGTAATTAAATGTTTCAGCTAGGAGCACCATGTAGGGACACAACAAGGCTTTCACTGTCTGATAATGCAGATGATGAAAATGATGGCTGCTCTGGACACCATAGGCATGGCTACAGCCTGTTGTGAGAACCAAGCCAGCCTCAATCAATCATGCCACTCACCGTGGAGCAACCACCAACAAATCACCACAAAAGTGGCATACCATGATGACACACCCACCTGGGAGCCAAATCTCTCACAATTACTATGAAGGAAGCTTGGCTGAGTGGATGGGAAGAAGAAGACCTGGCAGTCCAGGTGGCTCAGGTCTGGAAAGGTGTGCTCTACACATTATTTTAGACTTGGAAGCAGAGCAAAACAGATATTTTTAACACCTATTGTCAGCACTTCAACAGAGGTTTGGTGGACAGGATTCAAGTGAAGCCATGAGAGATAACTCATCAGCATGTGAGCAGAGAAGAGAGCGTATTGGCATCTTTACTGCAGACATTCATTACTGCTCTCCATTTCCCAGACAATGTGCTGGAAAATCTAGCACTTCATACTTTTCTACATGAGTTTCACACTGAGGGACTTTGGCAGCAAGTCCACCTGTCAGCACCCACCATTCTCCTCCAGGCCAGGGAGGTAGAAAAAGTGGATGATGTTTTCAACATTCATGTCAAGTAGAGCTTCAAAACTAGAGGGAGGTGAAGGGGAAAGCCAGAAGAGAAAAAACTGACAGTGATGCTGGTGCTGGGGCCAGGCAGGGTGTTCGGCCTAACATCCCTTTCTCCTGTTGACACCAAAACAAAGTTGATGGGAACCAAACTGGGGGATCAGCCATCCCAGAGAGTAAGCCCCCTCTACACAGGATGGCTGTGTTGTCCATAGTGACCAAGGACACAACTCTAAGTTACTATTGTTTCGGGACGTTTGCTAGCAGCTGGTGGTAAAGAAGACCCAGGACACAAATAATTTAATCAAGCAGTTCAACTGTATGCTGGACACTTATTTGGTTATCCTGACCACAGGGCACAAAGGAGACCAGGACCAGGTTTTATAAAAATTAAACTATTTTCATCACAGTCATTACTGAAGTTTCTCAATAGTGAAATTTGTCTTTGAGCTTCAGTTTTATGGCAGTATAAGTAAAAACACTTCAGAAATTGACCCTGAGCCTAAACAGAAATGTTCCAAGCATTTATAAAAATTTAACATATCTTATTGCCCTGAAAAAAGAATCAAACCCTTGTGTTTGTTATGCTCTGGCCATTTCCTGTGTGTTTGCATGTTTGTTCAGTCCTCTGTCCAGGTGCTGCCATGTTGCTTCCCCGTTTCGGCTACTTCATTTCCCACCCTCCACAGTTGCATGTACGTCATCACCACAATGGTACTAAGGGAGCCTACTTGAGGCAACATGTTGATCTCACTTGTGATTTTTCTCTTTTCTTGTGATTCTGATTGTGTATTACCATTTGCCTGTTTAATTTTTGATTTTTGACCCCTCATATTAGCTGTCTCACCATGTATGGGAACTGCACAGTCTCCAACTGCAAGACCCTACAGCAGATTGTGAGAACAGCTGAAAAGATCATTGGGGTTTCTCTACCCACAATACAAAAACTACTGCATAAGAAAAGCCACCACTATTACAGATGACTCCTCTCACCCACCCCATGGACTCTTCACTCTCCTGCCATCTGGCAGAAGGTACAGGAGCATCTGTGTCTCCACCATCAGACTCTGCAACAGTTTAATCCCTGAGGCAGTCAGATTACTCAACACCCTGCTGCCTCCCAATGCTCACCTGGGCTAGTTAAACACCTAATCCAGTATGACTCAGTACCACTGCACACCTGCATCTTACAAAGCTGCATCAGACACTTTATGGAACACTAAATGTATTGCTGCTAGCCTACCAATAGTTTATAGCCCCTGTTTTGTGTATTTATTTTTCTGCGCTTGTCTCACACTGTTGTGTATTTGCACTTTATGTAGCCTTGCAAACTGTTGTGTTGCACCATGGTCATTGAGGAATGACATTTCATTCCAATGTTTACAATCTTTATAGAGGAATGATAACTCATGACTTGTTTGGTTGCCTTTGTAAATAGTGTTGCCAAATTTTCTCAAATTTTCTGTATACAGTATAAACACGCATGCACACACAAACACACACACACACACACATATACCCCTTTTATGTATAGCCTAAGAATGGGGCTTAACGTGTTTATTTCTCACTTTAAACCACAGTACTTTCCGTGACGCACATCCTCTGGTGTGAGATGGAAACTAGAGGACAAATGTCTCAAACCAAACATCAGCATGAGACCGTTAAGCTTTTTACCACATCAAAGGTGTTGAAACTCAGGCTGCAGCAGCATTTTGTGTAAAGGTTTTGCACAAATAGGTTTGGACATGATACACTGTGTGATACGAGAGCATGCTGCTGCAGCCAGTAACACTACTTCAAATGCATTAAGAGTATTTTCATACTTGGCCTGAATACTTGAGTCCACTCCCAGGACTGATTCTGGGCTTGTTTAGGGGCAGGCTCATAATCGCAAGTTTGCTTTCAGGAAGATGAGTTTATTCTGAACCACGGATTAATTGTGCGATTTGTCACTTTTGAGCAGGCAGTTTTGCAAAATGGGAGGCACTGGGCTGATTCTTTTCTTTGTTTTTATTTTTCATTGGTACCAATGCTTGAGCAGCATGTCATCATGGAGGAATGCGTACAAACTAGGGGCCATTCTCTTAAGATTTTTAGCCATGCAAGCCAGCATGAAACATGATTAGTGATGTTTTCAATGCAAGCACTCACACCTCGATGGTGAGAGAATTACAGTGCTCCAATCCTATGAAAGTGCTTTTTCATACATCAGTGCTCAGTCTCCTCTGCTAACCATAACAGCCATTTCCCCACCACCACAAAGCTTGAAACTGAGAGCAATATGTTTAGTTGCTAATCACGTTACTCTGTGTGCAGTTCTGAGAGTGGACAGCTTCTACACATGATGTGGACCACACCAGGGTTCCATGGAAGGAGGGTTCAGTGGTCAGGATTCCTATGACAGTGAATGGAGTTGGTCTGGGTGACACCAGATTATGAGTCATTACTCATACTCAGTTGTATGCGATAAAGTCAAACAGTACAGAGTGTGTTGAAAGGACCTTCAGTTCGAGCATCAGAGTTACTTTATTTAATTAGTTTTTAGCTTTAAATCTAGCAGTGAGTGATTCTGAGGTGAAGGAGTTTCAAGCAGAACTAGAGAGTCAGGATGGAAGGAGATGCTATCTCATCGGGCAGCAGGTATGATGTGTAGCTCTAGAGAGAGAGGTATTAGTTACGCTTTTGTCCTGTAATGGTTAAAGTGGATGTACATTGTGTGCAGAGTGCAAGCAGGGACTCCAGCAAACTAGCTATGACAACATAAATAAAAGGGAGAGCCAGAAGATAAGACAAACATGAAGGCATCCTGGGACATAAATCAGCCAACCACTCCACCATCAAAAAACCTGAATCAAATGTGTGAGCTGTCTGAAACCTATTAACAAAAGGCTTGACTAAACAAATAGGTTTTCAGCCTAGACTTAAAGATTGAGACTATATCTAAGTCTGAAACATTAATAGGAAATATGTAATGTAGTTACATTTGCTCCTCGCAGACTCTCCACTGGTGTTCCACAAGGCTCAGTACTTGGTCCTCTCCTGTTCTCCCTCTATACTCAATCTCTTGGTGCGGTCATATCTTCACATGGGGTTTCATACCACTGCTATGCAGATGACACTCAACTCATCCTCTCCTTCCCTCCCTCAGACTCTCATGTTTCTGCTCGGATATCATCTTGTCTGGCAGACATCTCATCATGGATGACAGCTCATCAGCTGAAACTTAATCCCACCAAAACTGAACTGCTGTTCATCCCAGGTGATTCCTCCCCATCTCAGGATCTTGCAATTTCCCTGGACAATTCTCTGATCTCGCCTTCGGTTACTGCACGCAACCTTGGGGTAACCATGGACAATCAACTGTCCTTCTCCTCTCACATTGCTAATCTGACACGCTCATGTCGATTTCTCCTTTATAACATCAGAAGAATTAATCCATTTCTTTCCTCACAGGCCACACAGGTGCTTGTACAGTCCCTTGTCATTTCAAGACTGGACTACTGCAACTCACTCCTGGCAGGTCTGCCTCTGAGTGCCATTCGTCCTCTGCAACTAATCCAGAATGCAGCTGCACGTTTTCCCACACCACCCCATTGCTGCGCTCCCTCGACTGGCTTCCTGTAGCTGCCCGCATCAGATTTAAAACACTGATGCTTGCCTACAAAGCCAAAAACGGACCAGCACCCACTTGTCTCAAAGCACTTATCACACCTCGAGCGCCACCACGCTCCCTCCGATCCTCTAGCACTCCTCGACTGGTCCCACCATCTCTCAGAGTACAAGGAAGGCATGCATTGAGACTCTTCTCTGTTCTGGCACCAAGGTGGTGGAATGAACTTCCCCTAGATGTCCAAACAGCTGAATCACTGGCAGTCTTCAAACGACGTCTAAAGACTTACTTCTTCATAAAATACTTAAATAAGCACTTTCACAAAACAGAGTTTTGGACTGATGGTATTCCTAGTTTGTGACCTAGCGAGCCAATATCAGAATGTATTTTTGATAGACTTCAAAGCACTATTGTAAGTCGCTCTGGATAAGGGCGTCTGTCAAATGCCATAAATGTAAATGTAAATGTAAATGTAGTGATATATTTCTAATCTTAGCAATTTTTTTTAAATGTAAAAGGCTATCCTAGTAATATTAATCTACATGAGCTTCAAATGAGAGACTGGTTACTACATAATCAGAAAGCTGACTTCTAGCTGGCTGCTGTCCTAGTACACGCACTTCTGTCTTGCCTGAATGAAGTAAGAGGAAGTTACTCAGCATCTAGTGTCTAATATCCTTTACACATTCTTCAACTTCATTAAGCTGGTGTCTCTTATCTGGCTTTGCTGAAACATAATTATGTCATCTGCTTAAACATGGTGTTACGTCCCGTGACGTAAATTATATTGTGTATACTGGTGACTCTCTCTCTCTCTCTCTCTCTCTCTCTCTCTCTCTCTCTCTCTCCACGCAGTGCTCCAAACCATCAGCAGCTGATCCTAATTAGCGGGAGCGTGGTTCCTCTGTCAAGCGTGTGTAACAGCCAATATAACGTGGCAGAGAAGCAGAGCTCGGAGAGAGTCCCTTTCCTGCTATCCCAATCAACGTGTTGTGTAATTGCTGTTGAGCAAAAGTGTAATCGGTGAATCTGTTGCGTGAATAAGAAATGGTCATTTGATCTTTTTGTGGGTTAAACAGTAAAACCGTGTAGGGAGACGGGGGCCTATTTATTTGGGTTTTACACCCTTTCTGTCTTTCTCCTGTTATTAATTTCCACTGTTATGAATAATTGTAGCCAGAGCTAGTATATATAAAGAAAATAGCAGTGGCCTAAAATAGAGCCTCATGGCACACTAAACCTTACTTTTGTATGCTTAGAGAAGTCACCATTTACATCTACAAACGAATAATCAGACAAATCAGACCTGAGCCAGGAGGTCATCGTTCCCTTAACTCCAACAATTTCTAGTCTATTTAAAAGAATGCTATGGTCTCAAAAGCTGCATTAAGATCAAGCAACAAAAGCAAGGAGACAACCTTGATTGGAGGCCAGTAGTAAGTCAATTACCACTTTAACCAACAATGTCTCAGTACTGTGATGAGTAAATACTGACTGAGTTCATGAAATGTTATTTCTCTGCAGGTAACCACTGAGCTACAACCTTTTCTAGGATTTTGAAGATAAATTTGAGGTTTAATACTGGCTTATAACTGTTTTTAATCAGCAGATAGATAACTTAGTTTCAAAGAATTTAGTTACCATGGCCAGTGCTAAAGGAGGTGTTGATTATTTTTATGGAAAAGACTGACTAGACATATTTCTTTGTGGCTATGTATCTTAAGTTAGTATAAAGAATTTCAAATGAATTCGTATCCAGGTTTTTGTGTAATGCCTAGAGTATTGTTATAAATAACTGCAATGCCTCCTCCTCTGCCAGTCTGATGAGGCTGTTGTATATACTGTAACATGTGGGAGGCCTAGCTTGATTAAATGCTACATAAACCTTTGGTCTCATGTTTGTTAAACACAGTACATTAAAACCCTGTTCAATAAAAGATTCATTTACAATAAGCATTTTAGATGTAAGAGATCTAATATTTAGCAGTGCTGGGTTCAGATCAAAGGTGCAGGCTGTGCTTTCAGTATGATTTAATTTTATGTTAAGTTATTAAAACAACCTGAGTATTATCTTGGGGAACAGATGCAGTCTCAATATGGTGGAACCCAAGTGATGACTCAAGGCAGCTATCAGACGGTGGGTTTAGCCTACTTGTCTGCTCTCTGGCCTTGGCTCTGGATTGTCACAGACTAGGTCTGTTCTGGGACAAATGAGATATGCTACAAGAAATGGGAGCAGCACCTTCCCAAGTGGGATGGATACCGTCCTGCCCTTAAAAGGATAGACTTGCCATCTAAAGGAGTCCAATGATCAATAAAGCCCACATTGTTTTCAGAGCACAACATAGACATCCAGCAGTTCAGCAACCACAACCTGCTGTAAACTACATTACCTGCCGTAAGCTACATCACCTGCTGTAAACTACATCACCCCACTGGGGCCAGAGCATATTACTGCATCAGACATCACCTTCATTAATTTCCACACCTTTACAATGTTACTAATAGTAACCTCTGACTGACAAAAGCGTATATCATTAGCTCCTACATGAATAACTACGTAAATATTTTAGAGAACCTGTGCTTTCCCAAGATCTTAAGATCAATGTCTGGCTCCATGTATACAGCTAACTAAAATTGCTGATGACCCTAAAGGCCTAGCTAATTGCATGTGCCATAGAAAAGAGTCTCCTATACCCAGAGCTCGTTCAGGCTTCAGTGGGTGCTTCACTGAGGAGGACAACCTCTGGGACACACAAACGGGAGAGGAGTGGGGATCCTGTGTGTGAGTCTTAGTATTAGCTTTGGCTTTTCAACAATGCCACCAGATCACCCTTTTGCTCCACTGTGAGGGCTCTAATGCTGGAGTTGGGGGTTCACCATCAAGCATTAGAGCCCTCAAAGTGGGCCCTTACCGAAACCATGTTGATTTCAATCTTGCTTGTCTTCTCTGGGGTCTGGATGTGTACCTCTAATCCTGCCATCTTTTCTGTCAGAGTGCTAAATATTTGTGAGAAGTGTAGACTATTACTAATGTTGGAAGAAGAGCAACTAAACATTCTGTACTCAACACAGTGAACAAGCTCAATCTTGGCCATGTCGAATGTCTTACACTTAGCCTTTGTCATAACTTTCCAGTGAGGGTTTCAGGCAGATCTGATGTGGATGGCCTATGTTTGCTGTATTTAAACAAAAAAATTCCTTTTTTAAAGAAAGAAAATCCTTCTAGAGCAGGTGGACTTGGAAGTACACAACTGTGCACACTGTTTTGATTTTTCACTTTTTTTTAGTGTTTATTGCTATAAAATATCCTCAGAAAAATTTATTTTCTATAATAACTGCTGTCAAAGACAACAGCCACATGGAAAGGTTTCTGAGTGAAGTAGAAAATCTGCTTATACAAAATCATGTCACTGCATCTGGGTTCAAACTCTGCCATCAGTTCTCATTACAGCCACTGGACCAATCAAATCTGACCACAGCTTCAAAACATCCAATCAGGGGTGACTCTGAACCTGGTTTAATCTTGCACCCACAAGTTCATTACCTCACTGTCAAGTTGTTTGAACAGGAACGATGATCACAGTCCTTGTCGCTCTTTGTCTCTTAACATCAGGTGAGTTACATTTTGTATATTTTTATATACAATTATAAAATAATTTCACTAAATATTTGTCACTATATGTTTATTACTGACATCATCACTAACAATGTATATTTTTTTTGTTTCAGTGAAACCTTCTAACATCAAGGAGCTTCAAGTTCAAAAAGTAAAGCGTGGAGAAAATGTTTCTATAATATGTGACGACTTGTCCAGTGCTAAAAATAAATTAGTTTGGTTCAAACAGAGTTTTGGAAAGGTTCCACAGTGGGTAGGGAGAGAAGTGGAGAGCTCATTCAGACCCGGTGAAGGATTTAATGATGGACGCTTCAGTATTAGTGTAAATAAAAATCTGCTTAATCTCAACATTAAAGAAATCAAAGAAGAGGATACAGGAACATATTTCTGTGCAGAATGGCTGGTATCTTCACTACACTTTAGATCTGGAACCCTTTTGGTTGTTGAAGGTAAACAGTTTTACTCTGATAACCTGCTCCTGAACTCAAACTAATTCCAGATCAACACTTTAGCCAGAATTATATTTAAATAACGAGTGGTGTGAAATTATAGTTTTATTTTTACTAATTGATGTTAAAGCTGAGGAGATGAAACAGCATCCTCCGACTGTAACGGTGATGGAGAACGGAGAGTCGCTCACACCCCAGTGTTCAGTACAAGCATTTAATTCAAGCTGTGAAGAACAGAGTGTGTACTGGTTCAGACACGACTCAGGAGAATCTCATCCAGGAATCATTTACACTCATGGAGCCGGCAGTGATGAGTGTAAGAAGAGCTCTGAGGCTGGTTCTCCTACACAGAGCTGTGTCTACACTCTCCCCAAGAGGAAGCTCACAACCTCTGATAATGGAACGTTCTACTGTGCTGTGGCTGCGTGTGGACAAATCCTCTTTACTAATGGAACTGAAGTTAAAGTTATTCAAGTAAAAGGTAAGACATTTGATAAATATTCCTGTTGAAAACTCAGAGACAGTTATAGTGATACTGATCCAAATGATGCTTTATCTTTTCAGAAAATAACCATAGGATTGTTTTTGTTTTAACAACCTCCAATATAATATCTATTATTGTAATCATGGTTCTGGTTGGAGTTTTACTTAAACAAAGAAAAGGTTTGTTTGCTTTTATTATTTTTAAAATGAATTTATCAGTATCATAAAAACACTTACAGTTAAACGTTACTGATATTTATTATTGTTTTATAAAGGGGCTTCCAACGACCATCCAAATAACACAAATCAGGTAATCCAGTGTTTTATCATGTGTATTGATTTTCTTTAAATAAATACAGATCTGTCCTTGAGTCTACAGGACATGTAGGATTATAACTGACATCATCTTACAAAATACCGTAAATAAAAATTTGTGAATCTTTTAATCCACTCTGGTTTATAAACGGCTCTTGTTCTTCATCAGGCCGATGATGATGATGTCTTGAACTATGCAGCTGTGAGTTTTGCAAAGAAACCTTCATCCTCCAGAACATCCAGAGACAAGAACCATGAAGATGTTTATACACAAGTTAAAATAAAATAAAGAGAAATTAATGAATTTATATTTAAAAGCACCAGATGCTAAATATTTATTGCTGTAAGTCAAACTTTATTTGTTCATGCATGGTGTATTTAACCAAAAAAAAAAAGTTACAATGTATTACTTAATATTTTCGCTATTAGAAACTGTCATTGCAATTTGTAAAAAGTGAATTCATAATAAAAATTAAATATTGTAAGAATCAGTGTTTTTTCATTATTTCCCATTAACTTTAATATAATTAGATTTATTGTATATTATTATTCTGTCTTTATGTTAAAAATACATGCATTTTAAGTCTTATCTTTGGATTTCTTTAGAAATAGTGTATTTATAAATGGTTATTATGGTTTCTAAAATTTAATCCAACTACTTCAAATAAATTTGAGTTGGATGAGGTCTTGCTTAGACATTGTATCTGAATAAATTTTGTCAGCTGCTTATATATATAATTCATTCAAAAACTGTATTAAAAGGCATGTGAGGTGATTTTGTTAAGGAGTTATGTGTAAATAGTTAAGATGTGTTATTTTCTCTGCAATGTGTATAAATTTCTCTGATAAATGTATCTAACTGGCTGCTCTGGTTGCATTTCTCAGAACTCACAGCCTGCATCGTGTTTTGTATTTTCTGAAAATGATCTTACAATCAACAGATGTACAAGAACAAGCAGCTTGATATTGTACATGCTATGGTTAAAGGTTTGAACTAATGGCTTCAATTTTTCACACAATTTCTTACTGATAACATTTTTTCTGAATTTGCTTATATTGCCCTATATAATATTGTGATGAGTCATATTACAACATTAAACAGCTAATTCTTTAAGGGGCATTCATCATCGAAAATACAAGCAGCAAGGATAAATAATTAAAAAAGGAATCTGAATGAAGTGAAAGTTTTTTAGAGTAAAACACAATGGTCTGAAAATCTGATGTGCTGTTTAGACTTAATTTATCAAAAAAAAAAGAGGTGAAACTGTAAGTGGAGGAAATGAGTGGTGCATCATCTCCTGTTGAATGAGATGCAAGAAGACTCAGTGCAAGGAACATGGCCAGCTTTAAGTATCTGATAATGTGAAATATGAGGATCATTTATTAACGACTCACTTTAAGCTCCATGTTTCTCATTTCACTTTCTACACCAAATTTCACATCATTTGACAATATACACATAGTTCTGGTACATGCATGTTTGAACTTGATCAGGCTACGTACTACATATCTGTCAACTGGTGTGAATTACCTGTAAGTGTAACTCGGGATCAGAATCAATTTATTTGCCAAATTCACAAGTACACAGGAATTTAACTTGGCAGATCAGCACAAAAGCATATAATGTACAAAAAGGCAAGTGTGTAAACATCCAGACCTACAAACGTGCAGACTTAAATACAGTACACTAAATACGAAAGAAACACCAAGTGCTCTGCCTGAGAGAGATATTTTTTGAGTATAATATACAGGGCAGAAAAATACAGAGAAAAGAAAAATGTTTGGGAGAAGCAGTGCAAAATATTTGACTGTAAATATTTGGCTAAGAAGAGTACCAGGAAGCAACAAATAACAAAAAAAAGTGTCCCATAGAATGATTATAAAGTGAATGTGTGCCGTGATCACTGATTCATCCAGCTGATAGGTAATAGGTATAGGTATAGGTAATAAGCACAAGTAAGCATTTACAGTGGAGCCAGAACTGGTATAGTTAAATGGATGAAAAGCTGCAAAGAGTTACCAATCGGTTACACTTCCCTAGAATTCAACTCCAAAAACACACATTTCTCCATTTGTGGGCCTGCCAGCAAAAAGAGAGTACACCCCTTGTAAAGAGCACATGTAGTGCTGTGCAGTGATACGAAATAGAAGTAGATATAACCAAATTTGACCATTTAAAGAGCCAATGAATTATTCCATGTTCCACAGGGCAGAGGTCATCTGAATTTGACCCCAATTTGGTTTAACTTTTATTCTAAAGCTTGAAAAATGATCTTTTCAAACTAATGCTTCATTCATGTTTCATTAACATTTGTTGTCCCCATTTTACCGCCAAAAAAACACATGAGTTGTGTTGGATGTACAGTCTCTCAGAGTTTGTCTAGCAAAAACAGTCTAGTCTAAACAATAGATGTTTTTTTTTTTCAAACCTGTTTGGGCTCCCGTTGGACATAATGATCACCATATACAGTAACTTACTGCTGTTTGTGTTAGGCAGGGTCATTATGTTTCAGATGGCAATTGTCCCAGAGTTCAATCTTTTCTCTTAGTGTTTTTAATAAAATTCACAATAGTTTGCTCTCGCTCTCTCCCTCTCTCTCTCTCTCTCTCTCTCTCACACACACACACACACACACACACACTCACTTTCTACCTGTCTACTTCACATTCCACCCTCATTCACATCTTCAGGTATCAGTGGGTCTGGCTGGGGGTTGAACAAGACATTCAATATGGAAGGAAATTAGCCTGTTAAAAAATATTGAAAAACATAGTTAATGTAATGGCTCCCACAGCTCCCTCCTTGGAGTTTGTAAGTTAGCGTGAGCAAGTACGAGAGTACTTCAACATTCACACCAAACGCTGCATCCGCAAAACCACCAGCATTGTGGACCCTAAACACCCCTCCCACAAACTCTTCACCCTTCTGCAAATTGGCAAAGGGTACCAAAGCATTCAGGCCCTCATGGCCAGACCGTGTAACCATAAGACTCTTCAATACTCAGAGACTTGACTAACACACACACACTCATACTCAACTGAACACCATTCCAATCCCTTTGCAAATTAAATTGCTGCTAAAACACCATACACAAAATACTGTATTGACCTACCTGCACTCTTGCTGCTAATACTCTGTCATAGTAAATACATAGTGTCAGCATTTTACTATTATAGCTTTTTTCACAACCTGTTACATATGGCACTTTATCCACATAGAACTGTGTACTAGTCAGCACTGCACAGTTCTTTACTGTGCCTATTGCCCTGTTTTAGGAAATTTGTACTTGGCTTGCTGTTTGCACACATGCACTTTATGCAATTCTGTGTAGTCTTGTGTAGTTCTGTGTTGTTTTATGTAGCACCATGGTCCTGGAGGAACATTGTTTCATTTCACTGTATACTGCACCAACTGTCTATGGTTGAAAGGTCATTAAATGCCAGTTGACTTGACAAGCTGACCAACACCAAGCTAAGCAAGCAGACCGTCCAGAACTACCTAAAGATTGTCAAAAGGTCATCAGTGGTTAAAATTTTGCACAATATCACAAAAGGCATTCTCGTGTTTCAGAGTCATCAGCCACACTTGGCCATCAAACACATTCTGGCACAATCAAAAGGACAGATGTGGCTAAAATTCATAGATATTCATATTTTGCTTTTTTTTCCCCTTAAGGTTCCTGAATTACCGGGGGGGAGCACACAGCTCTCTTTTGAGGATGAAGCCCTTCACCACGACAGTGTAAATTGCATCCTGTTCCTGGGAAATATGCAGTTGTGCTTCTCGAAGCAAGTCAGCAAGGAGGTCACTAGGAAGAGGTTGGAATTTGTATTTATTTAATATGAGTGTCATTTACAAACCTGATATTTACTTCACAGATATGAACTCTTTACAAGGGGTTTAAATGGTTGAAATGGCAATCAACTCTCTACGAGCGACTGTCTGGCCATCTTGGACGTGGGTCAGAATAACTTCCTGGGGTCATCTGGAAGCTCGCCAGCCCCAACCGTATTTTAGGCAACAAGCTAACTAGACAGGAACAGCTGCTGGTGCTGTAGTACATGGAGGCCATCATGATCCTGAAACACCTGCAGCGGCCTGGGATGGTGAGCCACATAACAGTGTTTTTCAAACCAGTACATTCATTTCCAATGCATATTTCAGCAGTCTAACAGTTTTTGATAACTCTTTGTAATGGGTGGGTCCGATGCAGCGCGAAGACTGGTACAACACAGTGGCATTGAAAGACCACAAGACTGCTGTGATGCAGTTGGCCATCATGGCCCTTACAGAGGAGCAGGAAATGGTATGCTAATGAATAATAAAAGGGTATTAAAACAACAGGGTCCTTTCAGCACCCTGCCAGCAGTTGTATGAGGAGTGATGGAAGAATTATGTGTGCGGGCTGTGGGCCCGCTGTCACAGTACATAACTGAATAGTCTTCACAGTTTACCCCATTAGACTATCCATGATTTCCTTTCCTTTAAATGTAGGTTCCTATGTAACCTGTTTAGTGTTACTAATATATCACTTTTATAACCACTATATCTAGTATAGAGGAACTATTGAATTATAGTTTACTGAAATGCCAGTGGTCAAAGGATGAGGTGAGGTGTGTGTTTTGTCCCTGCTGTTCCTCTTTCAGTACATCACCCAGATCAATGACTTCAGGTCCTCGATCAGTCTGAGCAGGGGAGAGTTGTAGTGAACAGCAGTTAAGATGGCATTGCAGGTCCCAGTTCATAACAGTGTGCCTCTCTAACTGCCAGGGTAGAGAAAGGTTTGCCACATTGTCATTGGATCTTAGTGAATGAATATAAACAAATGTCTGACATCATCAGATAAGCTTCTAAGACAACTGCCAGACACCTCTTACAGGGCAGTGAAGAGACCCCCATCACCTACATCCGCATGAGTAAGGACTCCTCTTTGGACCACAGGTTGACCCTAACTTCCAAACTCATTCCTAAGGTTTAGGCCAGAACTGCCATAAAAATTCCTTAGGACCTCTGGATGCAGCAGCATTGGCTGAAACAAAGAACGGCCACAAAGACCCATCCAAATTCATTCATACATATGTTTGGAATCCTTAAAATTGACAAACTGTGAAACATTGACTTTCATGTAAAGAACAGTGTATGTTAATGGAAAATAATTGTTGACAATTTATATGAGCTGACCTATTAAGACCTATTAAGTTTAGTTGCAGCCAGTCTGCGAAGGGGACCATGTGACGACTTCATCCGGCCCAACTGCATGGTCTAGACTCTAAGGACTTCCTTGGCATGATAGGAGTTCAGCATTCTCCAGCACAGCTTGGTGACGACTATTGGAACGTGACTCTGCACCTTTCCCACTGCATGCAATCCGCATGACCAGTGGAAGACGTCTCTGCCACTGGACTGATCACCTGACTATGTGGAACATAAATATACATTTACCAAACCTCTTTCCAGAGACCTTGGCATTAGTTTATAATTGCAGTATATGTTTGTCTAATTTGCTTAGATAACATTTATCTGTTTAATGTTTTTGTTTTGTTTAATCATAAATAAGCATTTATTTATCATCATTTGCCAGAGCCTGTAAGTATTTTCCCCATAAGATGTTTCCTACCATAGAATTCTCTTCCATTGCTATATTCAACTCAACTGCACTGCATTTATCCATTCTGTGTTCACCTCATATATTGTTTTTCATTTCTAAAATTCTGTTGTGCTCTCAAAAAACCCAGCACAGCTGCAGTAACATTTCAACACTGCACTTCTAATGAGGACCAATACAGCACAGCTCTGCTTTTACTCTTATTTATTTGTTTGTTTGTTTGTTCCTGAATATATTCCTGAATATTGTTATTGACACTTAATTTTCGCAGTAATTATTTAAAGAACACGAAATTAAAAAGTGTTGGACAAAACACAGTGTTTTTAATTTAAAAATACCCCAGAATTAAAATGTAAAATGACCTTTTAAATGTTGTGTTAGTAGTCAAATGATATTATTTTATTACAATAGTTGTACGCTTTGTTACCATCATTTCTAAAAGTGTATTTTTTGTTGAAACATTTGAGGGTTTGTGTGTCTGAATATGAATATCCAGGGCCGTTTCTGAACATTTGGCGACCCTAAGCAACAACTAACTCAGGGGCCCCTCCCCCACACCAATCATATTCATTTACATGCAGGAATGAACACAATTCATACTTTATTACCTTGGATAAGGGAAAACAGTTTAATAAACTGTTTTTTTTTTTTAAAGTAAAAACGACTGAACAAGATACTAGATATTAGCTAAGGGATACTAGATATAGCTCCAGGTATGTCAAACTCACACACTGCCCAGGCCACAGCAGGATTTTAACGAGACCCTCAAGAGCCATAATCCAAGTCCATCAGTTTTTTTAATATTTCACATATTCTACTAACTTACACCAATAATCTATAGGCTCAGATTAGAATAGGATATTTCTAGGAATAAGAGAACTAACAGAAACTATTAATATGCACTATTACCTATTAACGTTCAGTATACTGATTATAATTAAAGGGTGTAATGAATGCATTCCTCTGTTTAATCCAATAACCTCTTTGGAGGTATTCTTCCCTAAGGTTGCTTCCCAAGGCCTAGCCTCATTCCTCTAGGCCTTATCCCTTGGTTGGCCCCTTGTGCACATCAGTTTTTAGCTGGCGCTGTACTTGAGTTCAGCCTCCCAGACACAGTTCATGGCCCGGTTGGTAGCACTCCTGTCTTTGGGCTCGTCCCAGGAAGAGGGATAGCCGTCAGAGTCCTGGGGCCATTTCCTGGGGTACAGGACAGCTTTCATTGAGTCCAGAGTGACAGGCAATTTCACTGATTCTGCCCTGGCCAAGGCTCTCCATATCACACTCCTCTCGTTAAACCCCCCTTTCAGTTTCAGCCATTGATGGCCGGGACCTCATTTCAGGTGCAGTGACTCACTGGGATTTGCCAGGAATCAATTCAAAATTGTATCATATCTTTTATACCCACAGATCTGTGCAATTATATATCTGTATTAAAGAGTTTACACTTTCTGTAAATCTATTACTTTGCTAAGAATTTTCATTTTTATTTAAATTACAGGTGGTATTATTTTTTTTTCTTTTTTCTTTTTATGTTTGTTATGTTAATGATAATGTAATGTTTATGTTTAAATAAAATGTAAAATTAAAAACCAGGACTGTGCTAACACAGTGTTGTTTCCTTTAACCCTGACACACACTCTGGTGTGAGATGGAAACTAGAGGACAAAGGTCTCAAACCAAACACCAGCATGAGGCCATTATGGTTTTTACCACATCAAAGGTGCTGAAACTGCCGGACTCGGACTGCAGCAGCACTTTGTTTTGCATGCATATATCTAGACATGTTTTACAGCTTAATCATAATGTGAGAGTATTCTTTAAAACCATTTCTTCCTATTTTTAAAATTTTTAAAGGTGGACAAGTCCTCACAGCGATCGAGCACAGTCTCTAGCACAGTTTGTATATCATATTTATCAGAGTATCATCAACGAGCTTCATCTCTTTTGTGTTTTAGCCTGAAATTGTAATATAAAGACATTTGGATTGTTGAAGTGACGCAACACTTCAGTTGCGCTGTAATATTCAAGTGACACTGTAATATTTGCACTATTCAAGTGACGCTGTAATATTTGCACTACTGTGACTTTATCACTTTCAACAGGACTGTGTACTGGTCGGCGTCGTAGTTATGTACTGTCTGTTCTGTCTTGTGCTGTCTGCACATGTTTGCACTTGTGCACTTTACGTTTAATTTATGTAATTTATGTAGTCCCTGTAGTTCTGTGTTGTTCTGTGTTGTCTTATGTGGCACCTTGGTCCTGGAGAAACATTGTTTCGTTTCACTGTGTACTTGTATATGGCTGAAATGACAATAAACTCCACTTGACTTGACTTGACTTGACTCGACTTGAAATAAGTCAGTGTGAGCTGCTGGATAAAGCACTCAGTCTCTAGCTAAGGCTTGAAACCACAATGCTATTTCTGTTAAAGTGAAAGAACTGATGTGACAGAGCGCTGCTGCAGCCAGTAACACTTCTTCAAATGCATTAAGAGTATTTGGCTCAAATCGTTGAGTCCACACCCAGCAATGATTCTGGGCTCGTTTGGGGATGGGGATGAAAATCACAGGTTTGCCTTCACAGTGAAAAATTCCTTTTGAGCCGTGGATTGATTACTTTTGTGCACACAGGTTTGCAAAATGGTAGCCATTAGGTTCATCCTTTTCTTCTCGAGAGATGAAAACTTTTTGAAAGGATGGCATGTCATTGTGCAGGAAAACCTGCAAAAGAAAAGTCATTCTCATTGTGGAAGCGGGGGGGTGGTCGAGCGCCAGTTTGTGAATGGAGGGGAGAGCCGGAGAAGGTGAGTGGTAAGGAATGCACTCCTGCGGGGAATTCTACTAACGAGTGTTCTGTGTTGCAGTGAGCTTGGGTGAGGATAAAAAGGAGAGAGACAAGCACCTCGAGAGAGAGAGAGAGAGAGAGAGAGAGCGCTATCCAGCACAGAGCCTCATGTGTGCATGTGTGTGCGTGCAAATAAAATAAACTGCTGAAAGCAAACGTGAAAAATTGGAGAATAAAATGCCTCTGAGTTGTTCCCAAGCCTTCCTCATTTCCGTGCGAACCTGTAAGATTTTTAGCCATGGAGGCTGATGCTGAGCCAAACTGCTCCAGTGCTGTGAAAGTACACCTCTCCTTTCCCACCTTACACTAACAGTGGACTACATAAAGTTTATCCCAATATGCAGGCAATACAAGGTGAAATAAATACACACTTACTTTAACACTGAGACAAGGCCAAGTAGACATGAGATGTCTTTCCTGCCCACGCACTATATTTACAGCTTGTGGTTATAAACTAGAGGTTGCATTCGGACTGGAATCCTGCTGAACCCAAAAGAAAAGTTGCAGGAGTGAGAGATATGAAGCTCATAGGACAAAGCACTTGGGAGTAAATGCTTTATCCTTCTCAGGGTCTCAAGATTAATTGTATTGTGAAAAACAGAGTAGGATTGGTCAGAATTCCTTGAAAAGGGAGCATGATTCGGATTTAAAAAAACAAAACAAAAAAAAAACAATTACCTGTAGTTCAACTATTCAGGGCTTATCATTGAGGTTGAAAATCTCCTTGTATGACATCACATCCAGATTCAGTGATTTGATGTCTACATACAGCCTTTTTAACTGAGACTTTACATCTCATTACAGCTACTGGACCAATCAAATCAGTCCACAGCTTCAAAACATCCAATCAGAGGCGACTCTGAACCTGGTTTTCTACTGAACACACAAGTTCATTACCTCACTATCACTTTGTCTGAGCAGGAACGATGATCGCACTCTTTGTCGCTCTTTCTTTCTTAACATCAGGTGAGTTACATTTTGAATATTTAAATCTATAGTACCTTCGCTAAATATTTACCTTATGTAATGACATCATTAAACCTTAAACACTGTTTCTGTTTCAGTGAAAACGTCTGATGTCAAGGAGCTTCAAGTTCAAAAAGTAAAGCGTGGAGAAACTGTAACTATAAAATGTGATGACTTGTCCGGTAACAAAACTAATTTAGTTTGGTTCAAACAGAGTTTTGGAAAATTGCCTCAGTTTGTGGTGCGACAGGTGGAGAAGACAATAAGACCTGGTGCAGGATTCGGGGATGGACGTTTCAGGATTAGTCATGAAAAATTGTTTAATCTTAACATTAAAGAAATCAAAGAAGAGGATACAGGAACATATTTCTGTGCAGAAGTGCTGGGATCTTCACTACACTTTAGATCTGGAACCCTTTTGGCTGTTGAAGGTAAACAGTTTTACTCTGATAACCTGCTCCTGAACTCAAACTAATACCAGATCAACAATTTAGCAAGAATTACATATAATTTCACACCACTCCTTATTTATAGTTATATTTTTACTAATTGATGTTAAAGCTGAGGAGAAGAAACAGTATCCTCCGACTGTAACAGTAATGGAGAACAGAGAGTCGCTCACACTCCAGTGTTCAGTACAAGCATTTAATTCAAGCTGTGAAGAACAGAGTGTGTACTGGTTCAGACACGGCTCAGGAGAATCTCATCCAGAAATCATTTACACTCATGGAGATGGCAGTGATGAGTGTAAGAAGAGCTCTGAGGCTGGTTCTCCTACACAGAGCTGTGTCTACACTCTCCCCAAGAAGAAGCTCACAACCTCTGATAATGGAACGTTCTACTGTGCTGTGGCTGCGTGTGGACAAATCCTCTTTACTAATGGAACTGAAATTAAAGTAATTCAAGTAAAAGGTAAGACATTTGATAAATATTCCTGTTGAAAACTCAGAGACAGTTATAGTGATACTGATCCAAATGATGCTTTATATTTTCAGAAAATAACCATTGGATTGTTGTTTTAACAACCTCCAATATAATATCTATTATTGTAATCATGGTTCTGGTTGGAGTTTTACTTAAACAAAGAAAAGGTTTGTTTGCTTTTATTATTTTTAAAATGAATTTATCAGTCTCATAAAAACACTTACAGTTAAACGTTACTGATATTTATTATTGTTTTATAAAGGGGCTTCCAACGACCATCCAAATAACACAAATCAGGTAATCCAGTGTTTTATCATGTGTATTGATTTTCTTTAAATAAATACAGATCTGTCCTCAAGTCTACAGGACATGTAGGATTATAACTGACATCATCTTACAAAATACAGTAAATAACTTTTTTGTGAATCGTTTAATCCGCTCTGGTTTATAAACGGCTCTTGTTCTTCATCAGGCCGATGATGATGATGTCTTGAACTATGCAGCTGTGAGTTTTGCTAAGAAACCTTCATCCTCCAGAACATCCAGAGACAAGAACCATGAAGATGTTTATGCACAAGTTAAAATAAAATAAAGAGGAATGAATTCAGATTTAAAGTACCAGATGCTAAATATTTATTGCTGTAAGTCAAACATTATTTGATCAAAAAAAAAAGAAAGTTCCAATATATTACCTAATATTTTTGGTATTAGAAACTTTCATTGCAGTTTGTAAAAAGTGAATTCATAATAAAAGTTAAATATTGTAAGAATTTCAGTGGTTTTTTTTTTCATTTACCATTAACTTTAATATAATTACCTTTATTTTATATTATTAGCCTGTCTTTATGTTTAAAATTCATGCATTTTAAAATTCTTATCTTTGGATTTCTCTTGAAATAGTGCATTTATAACTAAAAAAATATTATTGTTATTATTGTTTTGAAAAATTAATCCAACTACCTCAAATAAATTTGAGTTGGATAAGGTTTTGCTTAGATATTGTATCAGAATAAATTTTTAAAACATGAAGGTACATTGATGGGTAATGGTAGTGACAAATGAACGATGACAACAAAAATGTATTATATATATATATATATATATATATATATATATATATATATATATATTCATTCAAAAACTGTATTAAAAGGCATGTGAGGTCATTTTGTTAAGGAGTTATGTGTAAATAGTTAAGGTCTGTTAATTTAATGTGCAATGTGTATATATTTCTCTGATAAAGGTATCTAACAGGCTGCTCTGGTTGGATTTCTCAGAACTCTGACAGCCTGCAGCACATTTTATACTTTCTGAAACTGATGTTACAATCAGCAGATGTACGAGAACAAGCAGCTCTATATTGTACATCCTATAGTTAAAGGTTCGAACTACTGGCTTCAATTTTTCACACAATTTCTTATTGATAACATTTTTTCTGAATTTGTTTATATTGCCCTATATAACATTGTGGTGAGTCATATTACAACATTAAACAGCTAATTCTTTAAGGGGCATTCATCATCGAAAATACAAGCAGCAAGGATAAATTACTAAAAAAGGAATCTGAATGATGTGAAGGTTTTTTTTTAGTGTAAAACACGATGGTCTGAAAATCTGATGTCCTGTTTGTACCTACTTTAACAAGAACCAGAGGCCATATGGGGTGACCATGTGAGTGGAGGAAATGAGTGGTGCACCATTTCCTGTTGAATGAGATGCAGGAAGACACAGTGCAAAGAACACGGCCATCTTTAAGTATCTGATAATGTGAAATATGAAGATCATTTACTAACGGCTCACTTTAAGCGCAATGTTTCTCATTTCATATAATGTGCAAAAAGGCAAGTGTGTTAACATCCAGACCAGAAAAGTGCAGACATTATACAGTAATGTACAATAAATACAAAAGAAACACAAAGTTCTCTGACAGAGAGAGATTTTTTGCGTATAATGTACAGAACAGAAAAATACAGAGAAAAGAAAAATGTGTGGGAGAAGCAGTGCAAAAAATTTGGCTCTGAACAATTGACTAAGAAGAGTACAAACAGCAGTTTGAATAGTAAAAAAAGTGTCCTATAGAATGATTATAAAGTCAGTGTGTGCTGTGATCATTGATTCATCCAGCTGAGTGTTGGTTGACAGCAGTTGTGTATGCTGACTGCCTCAAGAAGCTGAAGAACCTGTTGGAGTCTGGTGGTGGTGGCATGGATGCTCCAGTGCCTTTGCCAGATGGCAGCAGGGTGAAGAGTACCCGAGCGGGATATGAGGGGTCGGCCACAATGCTGGAGGTCTTACGGATGCAGTGGTAAGAGGCATTGATGATGGGTAGAGAAACCCCAATGATCTTAGCTGCTCTCACAATTTGCTGTATAGTCTCATGATCTGAAACTCTGCATTTCCCATACCAATGATCTTAGAGACTTTGAATATCTCTGTACTTGCTCCATTGATGTTCAGTGAAGAGTAATCACCTGAAGTCAGCCATCATCTCTTTGTGTTTATTAACAGTGAGTGATAGATTGTTGTCTCTACACCATTCTGCAAGCTGCTCCACCTCCTCCCTGTATGCTGAGTTAACTGCAGTCTTATTAGCAAACTTGATGTGATTAGAGACATACAGTACTTTATACCACAGTAATGAGTCAGCAGTGTGAACAGCCCTGGGGAGCACTGGTGTTCAGTCTGGTGGTGCTGGAGGTGGTGATAGCCAGGCCTGCCTCCACTTGAGTGTGTAATAGAAGCATAGTTTAACTTTATCTTTTTTTCAAGCTTTAAAATAAATTTCATTTACCATTTATAAAAGATAACCACATTTGACCATTTTAAGGAAGTTTTTGAGGAAGTAAAATGTGACATATTTCACAGGTTAGTGGTGTCATATGATACTGACCTCAATTTGACCAGACGTACCTCCAATTCTGTGTGTGAGAGAGGCACGGTCTGACTTTTTTTTAAAATCAAGAGCTTTGTAATGATACCAAATATGTATAGTTAATAAGCACAAGTAAGCATATACAGTGGCAATAACTGGTTCCAGAACTGGTATAGTTAAATGGTTGAAAAGCTGCAAAGAGTTACCAATCGGTTACTCTTCCCTAGAATTTAATTCCGAAAGCATACACATATCCACGTACAAAAAGCTCACATTTCTCCATTTGTGAGGATGGTAGTAAAAAGAGAGTGCACTCACTGTAAACAGCACATGTAGTGTTTTGCAATGATACCAAATGTGTGTAGACATAACCAAATTTGACCATTTAAAGAGCCAATGAATCGTGCCATGTTGCACAGGGCAGAGGTCATCTGAATTTGACCCCAGGTTGACCAGGCCTATCTCCACTTGTGTGTGATAGAGGCATGGTTTAACTTTTATTTTAAAGCTTGCACAATGATCTTTGCAAACTAATGTTTCATTAAAGTTTGCATTTGTCATCCCAGTTTTACTGCTATAAAACATAGTTAATGTCATACATGAGTTCTGAGTCTTTCAGAGTTTGTCTGGCAAAAACAGTCTAAACAATAGATGTTTTTTTCCCACACCTCTCCCACTCTGTTTGGGCTCTCAATGGACATAATGATGGCCATTCACAGTAACTTACTGCTGTTTGTGTCAGGCAGGGTCATTATATTTCAGATTCCAAATGTCCCAGAGTTCAATCTTTTCTCTTAGTGTTTTTAATAAAATTCACAATAGTTTGCTCTCGCTCTCGCTCTCTCTCCCATACACACACACTTTCTACCTGTCTACTTCACACCCTACCCCCATTCACACCCATTCTTGTTTCTGGGTTGAACAAGACATTCAACATAGAATGAAATGAGCCTATTAAAAATATATATTGAAAAGCATAGTTAATGAGATATATTTTCGTTTATCTGGCTGATTAAAGAGCTGCAGGAGAGAGGGAACTTGGTCACAGACTAACCAAGTCAGCCAGAAGCTTTGCAAACTTATATTGCAAACTCCCCAAGCCAGCCGGTGGCCAAAGGACCTGAGCTGTCTCTCAGAGCCCCTCTGAGGAGTCTGAAAGTTCTGGAGAATACTTACACTTGAATTTGAATGTAGTGAATGTAGTGTAACACTTCTTTTCATGCATTTCAGCAGGAAGAGGATGTGGCTGGGGCGTTCAGTGCGGATGCAGATTGAGAAACTGGGCTTGCACAAGAAGCATTCCATCCACCATCTACTGCTGAAGGGATTTGCCAATTAAATGAAAATTTCAACCAAGAGGTAATTTACACAAGACACATTGTAAACCCAATTATTGCGCAGAGCGATCTTTAGCCGATTTGAACCTGTGCTACAATAAAAAAGGTGGAAAATGTGGCAAGGTTCTTTCACTTCATGGATCCCACAGCTCCCTCTCTGGAGTTTGTGTGTCAGCGTGAGTACCAGAGTATTTCAACATTTACACTACTCTTTTTGCACAACCTGATACATATGCACTGTATCCACTCTAGAACTGTGTACTAGTCGGCACCGCACGGTCCTTTACTGTGCCTATTGTCCTGTTTTAGGAAATTTGTGCTTGGCTTGCTGCTTGCACATGTTCACTTTATGTAATTCTGTGTAGGTCTGTGTAGTCTTAGTTGTTTTATGTAGCACCATGGTCCTGGAGGAACATTGTTTCGTTTCATTGTGTACTGTACCAGCTGCATATGGTTGAAATGACAATAAATGCCACTTGACTTGACAAGCTGACAGACATCAAGCTAAGCAAGTAGACTGTCCAGAACTACCTAAAGAGCATCAAAAGGTCAGCAGTGGTTAAAATTCTGCACAGTATCACACAAGGCATTCTCATGATTCAGAGTCATGGGCCAGACTTGGTCAACAAACAGGGTCTGGCATCATCAAAAGAGCAGACATGGGTAAAATTCATACATATGCATGTTTTGCTTTTTTTCCCCCTATGCAGAAGGAAAAACACTAGAGGATGAAGGAGTCCTGTAATGCCGTGGCAGCTGTCAAGCTGCTGGAGGAGTTAGCCGCCCAAAGACAGTATGTTGTCTTCCACATTGAGATGATGTCTAACTTTCTTAGTCCTGTATGATAATCGTACGCTTGTGCTTTTGTGTTTACTTCAGCTATGTGTTCCATGTTCTTCACAGAACTACAACTAGCAGATGTGCCCTCTGTACCGAGATGGACTAGCAGTCCGTTTATGACCTCTTGGTGCATATACATCCAGTGACTCTGGACGGGGCGCCACTGAGCAGGGCCCAGTGGGAGACACTGACTGGACACCACAAGCTCTACTGCTATGACTGCGAGCAGAGAGATGGTCTATTACTACCACGGTCAGCTGGTCAGCAGCCAGGAGGGCTTATGGGTCCATACATTCACAGCAGAGGGGGAGAATGGATACATGTTCTTCTTCACAGACAGTCAAGGACAAGCCATGTGCATCAATGCATGCAGCAAACAGTGTGAGTGTCACCCGGACCGGGCAATGTTTGGCAGGCTTGTCAACCACAGTGCCGAATAGGAAAATCTATGTCCAGGTCTTTTTGCTGCTGAAGGGAAGGACATCATACTTTTATTTGCGATGAGAGACACAAAACGAGGAAATCAAGGTTAATTACATTGTAATCAAGAGATCCTTTGCCAGTGAGTGTCTGGACCTGGATTGGCTGTGAACACTGTTTTCTTCATCCACCATTTACTTTTGCTTTTTCTTTTCTGTTGTCTGTTTTCTGTCGAAGCAGAAAAAAAGGTTAAGAGGTCAGGATCCTCCGACGTTGTCCTCAATGACCTCTTACATTGTCTGGTGTTTCATCCAAATAGACCTTTGCTTGTCACAGGCAATGCAGCTTCGTGTTAGGCAAAAATAGCAATTGCTTTGTGTCTGGGGGAAAATGGAATGTGTGCATGTGTGTGTGTTTGTGAGTTGCATTAGGATGTAATGTATTTTCTTCTAAAGGCCCAAAGTTGCTTTCCAGCCCTTTGGCTGAGAGGCATTACCCTGCCCCCAAACAGGCATTGTTTCCACAGGTAAGTGTGTAGCAGCTGCAATATACAACTCATTTAGTGGGTCCAGGGCTAGGGAGGGAGTGACATGCAGGTACCCACACATAGATGCACTTAGAACAGACACAAAGGAAGTGGCCAATGCCAGCCACACAATTTAATTCAGTTTAACCGAAGTAACTCTTGGGCACGTATCCAGCGACCACTTCTGGAAACTGTGGCACTTGGTGCGGATGCATGTTGAGTGTGAGCAGTTATGACAGAGAAATCCTGGGGCCCTGTGCAATAAGCAAAAACAGAGAGAAAAGCTTTCAGAGCCATGAAATGCTCCAGGACAGGGCTATCTGGTCGAAGTGAAAAAGAATCAGCAGCACCCCTGTCTGTCTGTGTACATGGTCATGCACCTTACCTTAGTGGTAGGTGAGGGCCTGAGCGTGGGGAGGGTCTTGCAGGCAGAGTGCATAGGACATTCATACCCTGATACACAGACACACATAGTCGGAGCAGAAACATAGCAAGTGGACAACACCACATCATTTTATTCAAATTAATTTAATTCAGAGAGAAATTTTATTCAGAAAGTGTTCAAGAATGACATGTGGGCATGTCTCTAGTGGCCACCATTGTCAAATATGGCTCTCAGTCCAGCCGCACATTGCACACGTGCAGTGCAGTTATGAGCCAGCAGGTGAGAGTCTCTGGGTAAAAATATGAAGGTGAAGCCGTTTAGAGTTACACCGGTGTTGATCCAGCACAGGGCTATCTAGTTGAGGCAACAAGACAGAGTGAAATAACAAGCATTCGTGTGTGCAAATGCACGGGGACCAATAACTTTTTGCCACATGCCCCCGCAGTCCAATTTTGTCACAACCAACCCATCAGCTGCTGTGCAATATCCAGAATGTGAGTGACAATCAAAAGGTGGCATTTATGACACACCAGCAAGCCTATAGGTGAGGACAAAGAGGCGAGGTGGTCGGCGGAATTGGTCGGGGGCAGGTCACACAGCTACGGAGAATCCTCTCTGCCACCAATGGGTCACCAAAATGTGAAAAATGAAAATATTCAAAAGATTCCAAATGCATATGGTAAGGTGCATAAGGTGTGCATAAGGTGTCCAAAAAACAGCTGCGCTGAGTGCTTCAAAAAAGGAGTCAGGGGTCAGCTAACCGAACGTTCACAGGCGGCCCCACTGAAAGTGACTGGCAGACAACCTATCAGATAGGGAAGATGACTGATCAGTGGCAGTCACCAGTTTTACAGATAACCTGATTCTGAACTCTAACTAATTCCATTAGAAATTAAGGTTTTTACTACATCAAAGGTGCTGAAACTGCTGGACTCAAAGACTAGAGCAGCACTTTGCTTAAACATTTTTGCACAAATAAGTTTGTTACAGATTCATTAAATGGTTCAAAGCTACCAAATCATGTTAGAGTATACAATTAGTACCAATTCTTTCACTGTTATGTCCTTTAGGGTGGATAGCAGGACTCAGACAGATAGAGCACAGTCTTCAGCACAATTTGAATAAATATAAATAAAAATAATAAATAATAATAGTTTATTGTCATGTGCACAGTGAGGAAAACCAAGTTTCCCTGTACAATGAAATTCTTTCTTTGCTGTCCACATTGAATGCCAAGACAAATGCAAACTATGTAAAAAATAAAAACAGACATACACATACATACAAACAAACATAATAAAGTGTAGCTATGTTGCAGAAGTAGAAATATAGATTATATAGATTATTTATATAGAAATATAGACTATGTACATCTGTATGTGTGAGTGTGCAATGTTGACTTGTGCAAAACAATATTACAGTACATGTAGTAACAGTGATGTGTAGCAGTAATATGAAGTATATCTCTATGAGCAATATTGACTTATTTACAAAACAATAACAAATACAAAAACAATAGTACAGCAGCCTGTAGCAAATTGAGTGCAACTACACAATAACAATAGCAGCTGTCACATTTAACAATGTGCAAATCGAAATGAAGCTACTTGATAAGAAATAGCAGCAGTAATATTTACAAATGTGCAAATTGAGCTGTCGCAGTTCAGTCCACCTATTCTCTGAGATATGTGAGAGTCTGTGTCCACTGGCTACCCATTTAAAAGTCTAATGGCTGAGGGGAAGAAAGAGTTTCTTAGTCTGGATGTCCTGCATTTCACACTCCTGTACCTCTGTCCTGAGGGTAGGAGTGTGAACAGTCCATATTGTGGGTGGGTTGGGTCCTTAAGGATGGAGGCAGCTCTCCTTTGGACTCTGCGGTGGTAAATAGTCTGCAGAGAGGGCAATGGAGTCCTGATGATCTTCTCAGCAGTCTTCACCACTCTCTGCAGACATTTGCGATCCCTCATTGTAGTGCTACCATACCACACAGTGATGCAGCTGGTCAAGATGCTCTCAACAACACAGCTGTAGAAGTCGTTGAGGATCTTAGGTGACATGCCAAACGTCCTCAGTGATATGCCAAACTTCCTCAGTGATCCGACAAACTTCACGATGATATTGTCCTTATTATCATCGATGAGCTTCATACATTTGTGTCTTAGTCTGAGATTCTAACAAAGACATGTGGACTGTTCAAGTGATGGAAAATAAGTCAGTGTGAGCTGCTGGCTAAAACACCCAGTCTCTATCTGAGGCTTGAAACCACAATGCTATTTTTGTTCATGTGAAACCGCTGCTTGATGTGAGAGAGTGCTTCTGCAGCCTGTAACACATCTTCAAATGCACTGAGTGTGTTTTCATACTTGGCTTAAATAATTCAATCCACTCTCAGGACTGATTCTGGGCCCATTTTTGGGCAGGGCTCATAATTGGAAGTTTGCTTTCATACAAATGAATTTGTTCCGAACCATGAATTGATGCCGCACCTCCATACATCATTTTTGAGCAAGTAGGTTTACATAACAGGAGGCACTAGGTTCAGCCTTTTTTAAATTTTTTTTATTATTATTTTCCTTTGGTACAAGCACTCAAGCAGTATGTCATCATGGTGTTATACCTGCAAACATGGAATCATTCTCCTATAGGATTTTTATCCATGCAAGCCAGCATGAGAGATATACAAGATTTTTTTATGTTCTCAAAGCAAGCACCCAAGCCACAATGGTGAGCTGATTTCAGTGCTCTAGTCCTATGAAGTTGCAGTTTCATATATCAGTAAGGTGTTCTGTCTCCTCTGCTCGCCATAACAATTTCCAGACCATCATGAAACTGGAAGTAAAGTGTTAATTTGAACCAATCAAGTTACTCGGTGTGCAAGGTCCAGTGGACGTGTACCCCAGACCACCAATTTAAGAGGACCGGGGGTCAGTTCTCTGAAACATTCTGGGCTCAAAACAGCTTTCACATTTCTCCCAATGCACTGAACTCAGGGTGAACACTTCCAGACCCAGAAAAAAAAACACAAGTGTGAAAATGTCCAAAAAACTCTACAAGAGTGGAATCCATGAGCTGTAAAATGCCTATAACAAAGCCAATATAAGGTGAAATAACACAATCACCTCAATCCTGGATGTCTTTGCCTCCCCACATGCAAGATTTTTACTTATTTCACATTGTGTATTGTTGCGCTACTCCAGTTGTTGCATAAGTGATCAAGATAGTGGCATGGTAGCACGCAGCAGCTACTTCGGCTTTAAAGAGGTGTACATCCGAAGCAGTGGTGAACGTGTCTATCATTACCAACTTTTGCTGGACATTGGGGGACAAAGCTCAGGAGGAATAAACATTGGACTGCGGGAAGAGCTTAAGCAACCTCTGGCCGCTATGCAAACCAGGCCCTGGGACCGCAGTATTGCAGCTGGCTGGGAGAGAGGGTGCCAGAAACAGTGTGCCAGGCAGCAGAAGCGTGCTAAGCAATTTTGCATGCTAGGCTAAAGGCTAGCCTTAGCCGTTTGGCTCTACCATCCATTCTCCTCTCTATGTTTGCTTTCTGGACAATAAACTGGACTTACTCAGACTACAGCTAACGACCCAGTGTGAAGTCAGGGACTGTTGTATTTTCATTTTTACAGAAATATGGCTCATCAACACCATACTGGATGTGGCCATTCAGCTATCTGGGCTAACGGCACATCTCACCAACAGGATAGCCCACTGTCTTGTAAGACTCGCGGTAGTGGCCTGTGTGTTTACATAAACAACGAATGGTGCAAGCTACTGTTCGTCACTGGTGGAGTTTATCACTGAAATGCTGGCCATACTACCTGCCCAGAGAGTTTACCACTGTGTCCATTGTCACGGTGTACATTCCACCTGGCACTAAAGCAAGGGAAGTGTTAACTGAACTCTACGGGGCTATCAGTAACCTACAGACAGCACACCTTGACGGATTTTTCATTGTTGCTGGAGACTTTAATCACACAAATCTGAAATCAGTGCTGCCAAGATTCCACCAGCATGTCAATTTTGACACTTTAGACCTTGTTTACACCAACATTCACAGTGCTTACAAGGCTGCACCCTGTCCCCACCTCAGCTCAGATCACATCTCTGTTATGCTAATCCCAACATACAGACCACCCCTGAAACTTTCCAAACCAGTTCTGAAACAAGTGAGAACCTGGTCTGAGGGAGCCATCTCACCACTTCAGAACTGCTTTGAACACACAGACTGGAATTTGTTCAGAGAGGCTGCTACATACCACAACACCACAGACTTGGAGTAATACACAGCATGTGTATTGTGACTGGCACCATCAGCAAGTGCATAGATGATGTGACTTACTTCAAGACCATCACCACACGTGCAAACCAGGAACCTTGGATGACTGCTGAAGTGCATTCTCTGCTGAAAACCTGAGATACTGCCTTCAGGTCTGATGACAAGGCAGCCCTCCACACAGCCAATCTGTCCCGGGCTATCAGAGAGGCAAAGTGCAACTACGTAGAAAGAATCCACAGTCACTTCATGAACACCGAGGACACAGAAGATGTCTGTGAGGACATCTGCAAGCTGATCAGCATGTTCCCTTAGCATCCGGCCAAGTATGTTGTCAGGACCTGCAACCTTCCGTGAGTTAACTCTGAACAGAGTTTTCCTGACATCTACTTGGCCGGATGCTAAGGGAACATGCTAATCAGCTTGCAGATGTCCTCACAGACATCTTCAACATTTCCCTGCACCAAGCAGTCATCCCTATCTGCTTCAACATGACCATCATCATCCCTGTGCTGAAGAAATTACATGTGTCCTGCCTGAATGATTACCAGCCTGTTGCGCTCACACCTATCATGAAGTGCTTCGAGCAGCTACTCATGAAACACATAAAGAGCGCTCTTCCCACCACACGGGATCCATTTCACTATGCCCATTTCAGGATTCCACTTATGCATTTGATAAATATAAAAATGAGGAAAAATAATAAGGGCAACTACACCATATGGCCAAAAGTTAGTGGAGACTTGATGCTCACACCCATATGTGTTTCTTCCCTAAACTGTTACCTCAAAGTTGGAAGCACACAATTGCATAGGATGTCTTTGTATGCTATAACATTACAATTTCCCTTCACTGGAACCAAGATGCCCAAACCTGTTCTAACATGTTAATGCCCCTGTGCACAAAAGCAAGCTCCATGAACAAATGGTTTGTCAAAGTTGGCATGGAAGAACTGGGATAAGCTGGAACACTGGCTGCATCCTAGGCCTCCTTGCCCGACATCAGTGCCTGACTCACTAATGATCTTGTGGCAGAATGGGCAAATCCCCACAGCCAAAATCCCCACACTCCAAAATCTGGTGGAATGCCTTCCTAGGAGAGTGGAGGCTGTTTTAATGGCAAAGGGGGAATAAATCTGGAATGGGATGTTCACTAAGCACGTATGGGTGTGATGGTTAGGTGTCCACATACTTTCAGCCATATAGTGTATTTTGTTTAACAATTCAGTTAAGGATATCAGTTTGTGTTAATGTTTTAAGTGCAACATTAATGTATTAAAGGGAACCGAGTGGGAGGACCAAGTGCTCAACAGGTAAATTCAAGAGGGAACATAGGAGGGCAAATTTAATCAAAATATATTGAGTAGGGAGAGGCCATTCCATTCGCAGCGTCACTTTGATAACTAGGACGTGGCCCCAGCAGACATCATTTGCCTACATGGACAAACCTGCCCTCTGTCTGGTTGTGTTAGAACAATTAACAAACAATCATCTTCTTTCCCCTGTTGTCATGGGCCAGGAAGTAGGGGTTGTGAGTGGGTGCTGGCAGATGAGGCAGCAATAGAGGTATTAGTGAGTAGAAGCTTTCCAGCAGTGACACAGGGGAGCTTTCCCCTAAATATCTCCACAAAATGTGTGTAGCATGCCTTTGTGGGTGTCACAATTTACACACATGATCAGAAGGGTTCCTAAAACCTGGACTGGGAAGGCCAGGGTGTGGAATGAGCCTAAGTGATGGCACTGCCTGAGCACACTAAACACTAAATTTATTTGTCTGAGCAGTCGTTTTCAATAATTCTTGGTTTTTTTTGTAAACTTGTAAGGCTTGGATTTATTGAGTAATTAAATGTTTCAACTAGGAGCACCATAGAGACACAACAAGGCTTTCACTGTCTGATAATACAGATGATGAAAATGATGGCTGCTCTGGACACCATAGGCATGGCTACAGCCTGTTGTGAGAACCAAGCCAGCCCCACTCAAGCATGCCACTCACTGTGGAGCAACCACCAACAAATCTCCACAAAAGTGGCATACCATGATGACACACCCATCTGGGAGCCAAATCTCTCACAATTACTATGAAGGAAGCTTGGCTGAGCGGATGGGAAGAAGAAGACCTGGCAGTCCAGGTGGCTCAGGCCTGGAAATGTGTGCTCTACACATTCTTTTAGACTTGGAACCAAAGCAAAACAGAAGTTTTTAACAGCTATTGTCAGCACTTCGACAGAGGTTTGGTGGACAGGATTCAAGTGAAACCATGAGAGAGAACTCATCAGCATGTGAACAGAGAAGAGAGTGTATTGGCATCTTTACTGCAGACATCCATTACTGCTCTCCATTACCCAGACACTGTGCTGAAAATCTAGCACTTCATACTTTTCTACATGAGTTTCACCCTGAGGGTCTTTGGCAGCAAGTCCTCCTGTCAGCACCCACCATTCTCCTCCAGGCCAGGGAGGCAGAAAGAGTGGATGATGTTTTCAACATTCTTTTCAAGTAGAGCTTCAGAAATAGAGGGAGGTGAAGGGGAAAGCCAGAAGAGAAAAAACTGACAGTGATGCTGGTGCTGGGGCCAGGCAGGGTGTTCGGCCTAAACCCTTTCTCCTGTTGACACCAAAACAAAGTTGATGGCAACCAAATTGGGGGATCAGCCATCCCAGAGAGTAAGCCCCCTCTACACAACACAGGATGGCCGTGTTGTCCATAGTGACCAAGGACAGAACTCTAAGTTACTAGTGTTTCAGGACGTTTGCTAGCAGCTGGTGGTAAAGAAGACCCAGGACACAAATAATTTAATCAAGCAGTTCAACTGTATGCTGGACACTTATTTGGTTATCCTGACCACAGAGCACAAAGGAGACCGGGACCAGGTTTTATAAAAATTAAACTATTTTCATCACAGTCATTACTGAAGTTTCTCAATAGTGAAATTTGTTTTTGAGCTTCATTTTTATGGCATTAAAAGTAAAAACACTTCAGAAATTGACCCTGAGCCTAAACAGAAATGTTCCAAGCATTTATAAAAATTTAACATATCTTATTGCCCTGAAAAAAAGAATCAAACTCTTGTGTGTGTGCATGTTTGTTAGGTCCTCTGTCCAGGTGCTGACATGTTGCTTCCCGGTTTCGGCTACTTCATCTCCAACCCTCCACAGTTGCATGAACGTCATCATCGCAATGGTACTAAGGGAGACTATTTGAGGGAACTTGTTCATCTCACTTGATATTTTCTCTTTTCTTGTGATTCTGATTTGTGTGTGACCATTATGGCCTGTTTAATTTTTTGTTTTTGCTGTCCCCTGATATTAGCTGTTTCACCGTGTACGGGAACTGCACAGTCTCCAACTGCAGGACCCTACAGCAGATTGTGAGAACAGCTGAAAAGATCATTGGGGTTTCTCTACCCAACATACAAAAACTACTTCATAAGAAAAGCCACCACTATTACAGATGACTTCTCTCACCCACCCTATGGACTCTTCACTCTCCTGCCATCTGGCAGAAGGTACAGTAGCATCTGTGTCTCCACCATCAGACTCTGCAACAGTTTAATCCCTGAGGCAGTTCAGATTACTCAACACCCTGCTGCCTCCCAATGCTCACCTGGGCTAGATATACACCTAGCCCAGTATGACTCAGTCATACAGCTGCATCAGACACTTCATGGAACACTAAATGTATTGCTGCTAGCCTACGAATAGTATATAGCCCCTGTTCTTCCTGCACTCGTCTCACACTGTTGTGTATTTGCACTTCATGTAGTCTTGCAAACTGTTGTGTTGCACCATGGTCCTTGATAAATGACATTTCATTCCAATGTTTACAATCTTTATAGAGGAATGATAACCCACTTGACTTGTTTGGTTGCCTTTGTAAATAGTGTCGCCAAATTTTCTCAAATTTTCTGTATACAGTATAAACACGCATGCACACACACACACACACACACACACCCCTTTTATATATATGCTAAGAATGGGGCTTAACGTGTTTATTTCTCACTTTAAACCACAGTACTTTCCATGACGCACATCCTCTGGTGTGAGATGGAAACTAGAGGACAAATGTCTCAAACCAAACATCAGCATGAGACCGTTAAGCTTTTTAACCACATCAAAGGTGTTGAAACTCAGGCTGCAGCAGCATTTTGTGTAAAGGTTTTGCACAAATAAGTTTGGACATGTTACACATTAATAATTAAATGACTAGTATCTATAAAAGGTGTAAGATTATTCTTTAATACCAATTCTTTCTAGGTTATAAAAGTTCCCCACACAGAGCTTCATATATTTTTATCTTAGCCTGAGATTATAACAAAGATATTTGGACTGTTGAAGTGGTGCAAAATTAGTCAGAGCTGCTGGCTAAAATACTCATTCTCTATTGGAGGCTTGAAACCACAATGCTATTTCTGTTCATGTGAAGTCCACTGTGTAATATGAGAGCATGCTGCTGCAGCCAGTAACACTACTTCAAATGCATTAAGAGTATTTTCATACTTGGCCTGAATACTTGAGTCCACTCCCAGGACTGATTCTGGTCTTGTTTCAGGGCAGGCTCATAATCGCAAGTTTGCTTTCACACAGAAGAGTTCATTCTGAACCATGGACTAATTGTGCTATTTGTCACTTTTGAGCAGGCAGTTTTGCAAAATGGGAGGTACTTTTACCTTTTTACCTCTATCCATTAGTAGACTGTTACTAATGTTGGAAGAAGAGCAACTAAACATTCTGTACTCAACACAGTCAACAAGCTCAATCTTGGCCATGTCAAATGTCTTACACTTGGCCTTTGTCATAACTTTCCAGTGAGGATTTCAGGCAGATCTGATGTGGATGGCATATGTTTGCTGTACTTAAACAAAAACTACCTTTTTTTTAAAGAAAAAACTTCCTTCTAGAGCAGGTGGACTTGGAAGTACACAACTGTGCACACTGTTTCCCTTTTTCACTTTTTTTTAGTGTTTATTGCTATAAAATGTCCTCAGAAAAATTCATATTCTATAATAACTGCTGTCAAAGAAAACAGACACATGGAAAGGTTTCTCAGTGAAGTAGAAAATGTGCTTATACAAGATCATGCCACTGCATCTTGGCTCAAACTCCAAAATGGGAGGTACTGGGCTGATTCTTTTCTTTGTTTTTATTTTTCTTTGGTACCAATGCTTGAGCAGCATGTCATCATGGAGGAATGCCTGCAAACGAGGGGCCATTCTCTTAAGATTTTTGGCCATGCAAGCCAGCATGAAACATGCTTTGTGATGTTTTCAATGCAAGCACTAACACCACAATGGTGAGTGATTTACAGTGCTCCAGTCCTATGAATGTGCTTTTCATACATTAGTGCTCAGTCTCCTCTGCTAACCACGCTAACAACCATTTCTCCACCACCACAAAGCTTGAAACTGTAAGCAACATGTTTACTTGAACTAATCACGTTACTCTGTGTGCAGTACTCAGAGTGGACAGCTTCTACACATAATGTGGACCGCAACAGGGCTCCATGGAAGGAGGGTTCAGTGGTCAGAATTCCTGTGACAGTGAATGGAGTTGGTCTGGATGACACCAGATTATGAGTCATTACTCATACTCAGTTGTATGCTATCAGTGAAACAGTATCGAGTGTGTTGAAAAGACCTTCAGCACTAGCATCAGAGTTACTTCATTTAATTAGTTTTTAGCTTTAAATCTAGCAGCGAGTGATTCTCGGGTGAAGGAGTTTCAAGCAGAACTAGAGAGTCAGGATGGAAGGAGATGCTATCTCATCAGGCAGCAGGTATGATGTGTAGCTCTAAAGAGAGAGGTATTAGTTACGCTTTTGTCCTGTAATGGTTAAAGTGGATGTACATTGTGTGCAGAGTGCAAGCAGGGACTCCATCAAACTGGCTATGACAGCATAAATAAAAGGGAAAGCCAGAAGGTAACACAAACATGAAGGCATCCTGCGACATAAAGCAGCCAGCCACTCCACCGTCAACAAACCTGAATCAAATATGTGAGCTGTCTGAATCCCCCAGATCTGATACCAAAGAGAAAAGCTATTAACAAAAGGCTTGACTAAACAAATAGGTTTTCAGCCTAGACTTAAAGATTGAGACTGTGTCTAAGTCTGAAACATTAATAGGAAATATGTAATATAGTGATATTATATTTCTTATCTTAGCAATATTTTTTTAAATGTAGAAGACTAAAAAGACTGGAGCGGTGCGAAATCCCTTCCTGCTTCAAACACTCCACCATCATCCTCATCCCAAAGAAATCTAAGATCTCTGGGCTGAAGGACTACAGACATGTTGCCTTAACATTTGTGGTCATGAAGTCATTTGAGAGAATAGTATTGGCCCAAGAACATCACTGGCCCCTTACTAAACCCCCTTCAGTTTGCCTACAGAGCAAACAGGTTGGTGGAGCATAGGACTGCATTACATCCTGCAACACCTCGATAGACCTGGGACTTATGCAAGGATCCTGTTTGTGGACTTCAGTTTGGCTTTCAACACCATCATTCCGGATCTGCTCCTGAACAAACTAACACAGCTTTCTGTGCCCACCTCCATCTGTCAGTAGATCACAAACCTCCTGACAGACAGGCAGCAGCTAGTGGGGCTGGGAAAATTCAGATTCATACAGTGCTCAGTCAACACTGGTGCTCCTCAGGGATGGTCCAAGATGGCGGCGCGGCAGTAGCACGCAGCGGCCACTCCGGATACAAAATGGTACTCTGGACTGAAGGAACACACACACATACCTCCAATACTCAGGAACTGGACTGAAGGAATACACACACACATACTAATATACACACAACTCAGCATCCTTTCTGCAATTTTTTTGCAAGTTTTTGCACATGTTTATGCTGCTACATAACTCATTATATTATACTGTTCATAGGCTGCTACTCTTACGTTTACACTTATGTTTACACTATTTCAGCTACTTGTTTTGTACTCTTGTAGTATTTGCACTATTGTCACTAGGTTCACTTTAAACAGAACTGTGTACTGGTCGGCACTGCACTGGGACTTACTATACTCCCTGTCTGTCCCAGTAGTCACTGTACTGTCTTGTACTGTTTTGTACTATCTTGTGCTGTCTGCACATGTTTGCACTTGTGCACTTTATTGTATAATTTATGTAGTCCCTTGTAGTTCTGTGTTGTTCTGTGCTTGTCTTATGTAGCACCTTGGTCCTGGAGAAACATTGTTTCGTTTCACTATGTACTTGTATATCCTGAAATGACAATAAACTCCACTTGACTTGACTTGACTTGACTTGGATGTGTGCTCTCCCCTTGACTATTCTCTTTCTACACAAATGACTGCACCTCCTTAGACCCCTCTGTTAAGCTCCTGAAAGTTGCAGATGACACCAGTCATTGGCCTCATCCAGGATGGTTATGAGTCTACATACAGAAGGGAGGTTGAGCAGCTGGCTGTCTGGTGCAGTCAAAACAACCTGGAGCTGAATATGCTCAAAACAGTGGAAATGATACTGGACTTCAGGAGGAACCCACAGCACTGCCCCCACTAACCATCCTGGACAGCATTGTTGCCACCATGGAGTCCTTCTGGTTCCTGGGTTCTACCATCTCACAGGACCTGAAGTGGGAGACCCACATAGACTCCATCTTGAAAAATGCCCAGAAGAGATTGTACTTCCTTCGCCAACTGAGGAAGTTCAACCTGCCACAGGAGCTGCTGACCTGGTTTTACTCAGCTGTCATCGAGTCTGTTCTGTGCACCTCAATTACTGTCTTGTTTGGTTCAGCTACCAAATCAGATAGAAGAAGACTTCAATGGATAGTCTAAACTGCTGAGAGGATTATTGGTGCTCCACTGCCCACCCTACAGGACCTATACTCATCCAGAGTGAGGAAACGTCCAGGTAAAAACATTTCAGACACCTCGCACCCAGGCCACAATCTCCTTGAACTGTTGCCCTCTGGCCAGCGCCTCAGAGCACTGACAACTACAACAATCAGGCCCAAGAACAGCTTTTGCCCACAAGCCGTTTCCCTCATGAGCAGTGAACTGTCTTCTAGGTCCTTCTTAGTGTAATACCTCTCTGTGGATACAATTTTTTGTGCAATATATATATTATTATTATTTGTAATTTTTATTATTACATGTCTCGCTGTCTTATTGGTATGTGTGTTCTGGAAGCTTCATGCCAAGTCAACTTCCTTGTGTGTGTTTCCTTGTGTATGTTAGCATTCTTGGCAATAAAAGCTCTTCACCGTCTTAGCCTTTCCCTTATCAAAACCATGTTGCTCTCACTCTTACTCGTCTTCTCTGGAGTCTGGATGTGTACGTCTAATCCTGCCATCTTTTCTGTCAGAGTGCTAATTATTTGTGAGAAATGTAGACTGTTACTAATGTTGGAAGAAGAGCAACTAAACATTCTGTACTCAACACAGTGAACAAGCTCAATCTTGGCCATGTCGAATGTCTTACACTTGGCCTTTGTCATAACTTTCCAGTGAGGGTTTCAGGCAGATCTGATGTGGATGGCATATGTTTGCTGTATTTAAACAAAAACTACCTTTTTTTTAAGAAAAAACTTCCTTCTAGAGCAGGTGGACTTGGAAGTACACAACTGTGCGCACTGTTTCCCTTTTTCACTTTTTTTAGTGTTTATTGCTATAAAATGTCCTCAGAAAAATTCATATTCTGTAATAACTGCTGTCAAAGAAAACAGACACATGGAAAGGTTTCTCAGTGAAGTAGAAAATGTGCTTATACAAGATCATGCCACTGCATCTTGGCTCAAACTCCACCATCAGTTCTCTTTACAGCCACTGGACCAATCAAATCTGACCACAGCTTCAAAGCATCCAATCAGGGGTGACTCTGAACCTGGTTTAATCTTGCACCCACAAGTTCATTACCTCACTGTCACGTTGTCTGAACAGGAACGATGATCACAGTCCTTGTCGCTCTTTGTCTCTTAACATCAGGTGAGTTACATTTTGTATACTTTTATATACAATTATAAAATAATTTCACTATATATTTGACTTTATTACTGACATCATCACTGACAATGCATATTTTTTTGTTTCAGCAAAACCTTCTAACATCAAGGAGCTTCAAGTTCAAAAAGTAAAGCGTGGAGAAAATGTTTCTATAAAATGTGATGACTTGTCCAGTGATAAAAATAAATTAGTTTGGTTCAAACAGAGTTTTGGAAAGGTTCCTCAGTGGGTAGGGAGAGAAGTGGAGAGCTCATTCAGAGTCGGTGCAGGATTTAATGATGGACGTTTCAGTATTAGTGTAAATAAAAATCTGCTTAATCTCAACATTAAAGAAATCAAAGAAGAGGATACAGGAACATATTTCTGTGCAGAATTGCTGGAATCTTCTCTACACTTTGGATCTGGAACCCTTTTGGTTGTTGAAGGTAAACAGTTTTACTCTGATAACCTGCTCCTGAACTCAAACTAATTCCAGATCAACACTTTAGCCAGAATTATATTTAATTTCACACCACTCCTTATTTATAGTTTTATTTTTACTAATTGATGTTAAAGCTGAGGAGATGAAACGGCATCCTCCGACTCTAAAGGTGATGGAGAACGGAGAGTCGCTCACACTCCAGTGTTCAGTACAAGCGTTTAATTCAAGCTGTGAAGAACAGAGTATGTACTGGTTCAGACACGGCTCAAGAGAATCTCATCCAGGAATCATTTACACTCATGGAGATGGCAGTGATGAGTGTAAGAAGAGCTCTGAGGCTGGTTCTCCTACACAGAGCTGTGTCTACACTCTCCCCAAGAGGAAGCTCACAACCTCTGATAATGGAACGTTCTACTGTGCTGTGGCTGCGTGTGGACAAATCCTCTTTACTAATGGAACTGAAGTTAAAGTAGCAGGTAAGATTTTCTAAAACATCTATCCAACAACAATTTTATTTTAAAGCAAATTTTAGCTATGAATTCACTGTAATATCAAGAAATGCATATTATTTTACCTGGTTTCTGTATACGCTATTGTAAAGTTCAGTTCTGACTTGTTTAAAATTACTTTTTTCCCCGTACAGGTTACAGTTGTACTGATCAGGCACATGTGCTGTTCTTGCTCTTAATTTTTAGAGTTGGAGTTCTTGCCATCATGCTCATTATCTTTACAATAGTCCTCATCATTTTAAAATTAAGATCAGATTAAATATTCAAAGACAAATGCAATGAATCCTGAGCTAAGGAGAAAACAATGTGTTAGCTTTCATTAGTGTTGTGATGCTCGAGACCTGTCTCAGTCTTGTCATAAACTCGAATAAACTTGAATAAGCATAAACTTGTTGCTGAAATTCTATATGGTCTTTTCTCAGTCTTGGCCTACAAAGACTCAAAATACTTCTTTTAGACACCACCTGAGACCATATCATCATCTCCCTGAGCCAGTATTTTGTAATGTTCCCATATACCTATATATTAAGAGCCTGTTTCAAAATATTTCATGTTCTTATGTTCAAAATAATATAGCACAAGTACTTGTGTACAGCTGTATTTGGTCTCAAAGATGTATGAGACAAAACAAATTCTATTTTTTTATGCACTTTATTTACCTGCTGTATGCTTAAATCAAAGGAAATGTTCTTTGATTTACAAATGTTTACATGTGCTATACTGCTTCATGTTGCATTTTTTAATAAAAAATTAATATTTTGTATAACTAGCAAACTCATTTTATTTACCTCACACATGCTCCCGAACCCGTCACTGTTTTAATATTACTCATTGCTTATGTTGGCTGTATAGTGGAATGACTTTGGTTTAACTGTGGTGTGAAGTTATTCTTTAATATATTTGCTATCTTTTCTATTATTCAGTGTAATTAAATTTTGAATACAGCTTCTTTAACTTAAACCAGCAGGAAATAGAACATAAAGTTGGTTTTTACTGTATAATTAAGTAATTGTATACCTAATTATATCAATTTCTTGTCCCATTCCATGTTTTTAGAAATTAAATTTGGAATACTGAATCAATCCTTTACATTAAAAAAAATTACATTTTGCCTCTTTAATGAAATCTACAATATGCAATAAGTGTAAAGCCATTTGTATAGGACAGTAAGTGCAGCAATGATGCTGCCTCACAGCTTCAGGGTCCCAGGATCCTGACCTCAGGTTACTCTCTGTGTAGACTTTCTCTTCATCAGGTTTGCAGACAAGGATACAAGTGCAGGTTGACAGGTTTTTATTAATCCAGGCAATCAAAACAAGAACAAGATTCATGGTCAGGGTCAAGATGCAGGCAAAAGTCAGGCACTCAAACTAGGCTTGGCAAGAGCAAGGCAAACAATCAAAGGTTTAGTAACAACTAGAGAAAAACACAGAGCATATACTTCGCAGGGTGTGTGTGTGTGAACTGTGAGTGCTTATATACTGTGAAGGTGGCTGCGGTGGTTGAGTCCAGGTGTGTGCAATCAGTAATCGGGTGAACGCGAGAGTATTTGTGATGGAGGTGTGTTGTAGTCCTTGGCGGACATGTTTGTAGGCCACGCTGTATTCTGGGAGCTGTGGTCTGACACTGATTCCGGCATACCACTGACACACTGCATGTTCTCCATGTAAGCTTCCTCCAGGTTCTCCGGTTTCCTCCCATAAACATGGCAGTAGATGGATTGGCTAAGAAAAAAATTGCCCATAATTATAAATGAGTGTGTGCATGGTGCTCTGCAATGGACTGGTGTCCCATCGAGGATGTATTCCTATTTCAGAAAGAGCAATCAATCTGTCAATCCTTTCCATGTCCAGGCCGCCAGGTTTCATATAATGTGTTTATTCCTGGTGGTGCTCTTCCATCACTTCCTTTAAGTTTCAGCTTTGCAACCATACTCCCGCCAAAACCCAAAGATTCATGGTTTCCCTCACCATGACCAGCAGGTCATGGGAATAACGCAGCCGGATCACGGGTCAGCATGGTTTATGGTCAGAACTACGACGGTATCCTCTTTGAACTGGGTGGTTCTGCCACCTCAGGGTGAAAGAGGGCCTTTGAAAATTTATTGAAGTCGAGTGAGTTATACCAGGGGCCAGGCACTTAAAACTAAACTCAAGATTAGCTAAGTGCTGCAGCAGCACTTTGTTTAAACATTATTGCACAAAATAGTTTGGACATGTTACAGGTTCATTAAATGGTTCAAAGCTACAAAATCGTGTGAGTATTCTTCAGTTAATACCAACTCTTTCTCTGTTATGTGCTTTAGGGTGGATACCAGGCCTCACACAGATAGAGCACAGTCTTTAGCACTGTTTGAATAAATAGTGCTCAACATTCTACATGATCTTTTTCAGGGACATTATCATTGATGAACTTCATACATTAGTGTTTTAGTCTGAGATTCTAATGGACATTTGGACTGTTGAAGTGATGGAAGATAAGTCAGTGTGTGCAGCTGGCTAAAACACCCAGTCTCTATCTGAGGCTTGAAACCACAATGCTATTTATGTTCATGTGAAACCGCTGCTTGATGTGAGAGAGTGCTCCTGCAGCAAGTAACACGTCTTCAAATGCAAAAGAGTGTTTTCATACTTGGCTAAAATAATTCAGTCCACTTTCAGCCCAGACTGATTCTGGGCAGGGCTCATAATTGGGAAGTTTGCTTTCATACAAACAAATTTGTTCCAAACCATGAATTGATGATGCAATTCCATACATCACTTTTGAGCAAGCAGGTTTACATAACACAAGGCACTAGGTTCATCTTTTTAGGATTTTTTTTTTTCCTTATTTTCCTTTGGTGCCAGCACTCAAGTGGCATGTCATCCCCCTATGCAATACAAAAAGACATGAATTTTGTTTAACAGGCAATATACTACAAGTTGTCCAAAAACTCAAACCAATGGGACTTGAAATACATATAATTGATGTCATATTTATTTACTTATGTACACTTATTTTTATATTTTTCTTACAGGTGAAAATGGCATTTAACGTTGGCTGAAAGGATAAAGCGTTTCTTGGTACTCTCATGGCCCATAGGTGGGCAGAAGGAGAAGGGCAAATTAGTTTAAGGCATTAGCAGAGGAAACCAGTGACCAGCAGATGGAGTGAGTGTCTGCCAGTCACAGCTCTCTGCATGGCCTTTGTTAATGGCTGATAACCTTTGCTAAGACAGTCTAGCTGAAGAATACAATAGTCCCTAGACCAGTGGCCTAATTTGTGACAGTATTGACACTTAAACCTAAATTGAGCATGTTCCCCCACATGCCTGCCTCTGGGTGCTTGTGTTCAGCCTCCTCGTGGTCTCATATGTCATACCGCCGGCAAGTACATAGCAATAACATGGTGCCAGCAGGTGATCCATGGTGGTGAAAGGAATGGCAGGGGACAAGCACCCCTTCTGAGAGGTAATCGTTGGCCTCGTCATAGAGGAGGGCTTAGGCCTCACCAGAGAGGCAGCCATGGGCTCAAGGCACCCTCAAGAACAAGTCATCCTTCTCCAGGCCATGGGTAACACATGCAATAACATCACAGCAGATTTCTGTGAAAGATTCTTCCCAAGATGTTTGGCTAATGAAAACATCCATTGAGATGTGGATGAGAAGCTGTGGCCAAATCCACAAGACAGGGTTGGTGGAAATATAGAAGTACAGTAATCAATCCTTTGTTTTGCTTTTTACAGTAAGCCTGGTGAGGAACACTGCAGCAGACGTTTTCAGTACTGTACTTTTTTTCTTTTTTGTAGCTAATTATTTTCACTTTGATTCAAAGAAACCTTTGTTGTGATTTGATTGCATTTCATCAATAAATTTCAGATTTTCTTCAATGAATATTCTCTCTACTATTCAATTCAATTCCATTTTATGTGTATTGTGCTTTTAACAATGGCCATTGTCACAAAGCAGCTTTACAGAAATAAATACATTCAAATTAAATTAAACCAAAATAAATTGTAAATATGTGAATTTATCCCTAATGAGAAAACCAGAGGTGACGGTGGTGAGAAAAAACTCTCTGAGACGATATGAGGAAGAAACTTTGAGAGGAACCATACTCAAAAGGAACCCATCCTCATCTGGATGCTAACGGATAGTGCGATTATAAATAAATCCCTTCTATTACAGTAAGAAGTCTGTTTTTTTAAACTTATCCAAACTAGGCTTTTTACTGTGATGTATTTACATGTAGTACCATATGGAAGCATGTATCACATATTTTATACTACAATATTTAATGATTGTACGAACAACAACACAGTGAAACTATCAGTATCTCGTGTGTGGGTGATCTAAATTAATGTTCCTATGGCATTTCATGATAAATGAGTTATTTGAACCAAGGATTCTGCAAGTGCAAGGTTTCTTTAAAGATATGAATGCACAATGCAGTGTTTTGAACACTGGACAGCCTGTTACAAGTGATGACCATTTTGAGTTTTGTGTCTAGAGCTTTGAAAAACCACATCAATGCTATGAGATTAATGCAAATGTGATTGTAAAAAACTGCAATAATAATAATAATAATAATAATGATAATAATAATAATAATAATAATAATAATGATAATACAGTTTGGGTCTGTATCAGGGAGTGTGAGTGAGTGTGTGAGTGGATTCATGGCTGAGGCTCATGGTTTGGCTTTTCGTAGATGTAGCTGCCCATCCCTGCAGTGCTCACACACACACACACACACACACACACTGTATAGCCTGGTTTATATTTCTGTGTTAATGCGTATTTGAGGCGGATCCTGATTAAATGTGTCCCATAGAGACGTGCTAGCGTTCAGTCCTCTCATGAGCTAACTACACATCGTGTGTATCTTCAGTGCTGTGTGTCGGGAGAACGCTAATGGTTTGGTGTGGAGATGTTTCTGGTTGCGTACCAGTGACTGTATATATGGCTGGACGTCATATATTATCAAATATATGTATTGGCATAGAAGCGAGTCAAAATAACTTCCACTTCTGTTTTTTAGCCTTTACCCTGATTGTTTATTTCGTGCTCCCAGCTGTCTGTGCACTTTACCTTTTATGGAGTTTTGTGGGCGTCGCTATATGTAAATGAGCTGTGTCAGGAATGAAAAGATTGATAAATGAGGCCCTGTGTATATATAAAATACACAAAGACAAAAAAACATACAGCTCAGAATATGAGAAGTTATGCCTATGGTTCATTTATTCTGTGCATTTGATAAACATGCAGTAAATAAAAATAAAAATAATTTATATGAAGCTAAAACTGTATCAATACCTTCCACACACACAAGCGTAAAATTCACTAAATACTGTATATACACACACTTAATAAATATTCACAAATAAACACAACACAAAATGCACAACTAAAGTCATTCATCTCTGTAGAAAGTGATTTCAAAATGTGTAGAATAAAATGGAAAGATAAAATAAAAGATATAAAAATACAGAAAAATACACTTTATTAGTGTAATCCACTGTTTATTTATTTGTTTTTAGTTGTTTGTTTTGGGTTTTTCTTTTTTAGTTTTTTTTTTTTTTTTTTAAGTTTTAAACTGTTTTCTTTTTGGGTTATTTTTGTTTTTGTTTGTTTGTTTGTTTGTTTTTGCGTCGCTGGTGTCTGTTACCACGGTAACTCGGTTAAAGGTCACCGGGCACAGGCCAACGCTGACGAGTTTACGGAGCGGTTTCAGGGTTGGAGCAGCTGGTGAAGGTCTTGGAGATGTTGGAGAAGATCCTGCCCAGCCTTCTGTGAGCGTTCTTGAAGACCGACCCCGAGGCCTTCGATTCTCTGTGTGAAGCTGAAAACATGAGAAGAAGCAGAATTACAGCAAAATGACAAAAGCTGCTCTTTTAGCTCAGGAACGGATAAAAACTAAAACTCTTAAACATGATCATCACGCTATTTAAAAATCGCCAGCTAACGTCATAAATAAACAGGATCATTATTATCATTTATTCTTATTTAAAGTACAGAATACAGAGTAATAATGAAGGTCAAATGACGTGTTATACACTAAAAAGACATGCGGCGAAAACGTGGTCAAAAATCGTGGGTTCATTTCATTTTAAAGACTTACAGTTGTGAAGATTTGCGGAAGTGGAAGGGGTCAGCTGGTCATCGCTTGTCAGAGGAACTCTGCTCTGCTTCTTCTTCCACTTCTTGGGACACTGAGATTTATGAAGATAAAAAGATAAATCAGGAAGCAGAAATGGACATCTAAGACGACTAATAACCTTAAAGAACGTGATTAATGCGGTAAATCGACTGTAAATGACTGATGTTAAATAAACCATTCAATTATCAGTAACTACAAATAAATTCCACACAAAACTGTGAACTCAAAACAGGAGAACATACAGGAGAAAAAGTCCTGCATACCTTAACGTGCCTGTTCCTTGTAAGAAGTCCAAGCCTCTTTTTCTTCTCCTGATCCTCAGCTGCTGGATGTGAGGTGTGTCCATCACTTCCGGTCCGATTCTGCTGATCAGTGATGGTCATATGTTCCTGAGTCTCCTCCAGGTCAGCACGAGAAGACGAGCTGGAGGGAGCTGCTGATAGCTGAGGAGACTTAGAATGTGAACTGCTACTACGACACTCAGAGGAAGTCTCGATTTCACGTGCAAGTGCTGTAGCAAACGGACAAATGGTCGATTTGTCCATGAAGCTGCTCTCCTGTGCTTCGTTTCCTGCACCCAGCCTGGCGTTTAGCACATTCTGCAGTAAAGCCTTGATGGACTCCTCTGCAAACGTGTAAACGCACTCAGAAGGTAACTGGATGGAGCGCAACATGTTGTTCCCTCTCCCCAGAAAAGAATCTGATGAACACTGACCAACATCTCCTGCCCTATCCATGTTCCTCAGGAGGAGTTTTGCGATCACATCTGTTACAGCACGTGCTCGTCGATGTATCATCTCCTCTGGAGAAAGATCCTCCAGCTCTGTTAGTTCATGAACCGTGCCATCCTCACTGATGTAGATGGGAGTGACACGATCCTCATCCCTCTCTGATTGTGCTGATGCATCTGTCCTTTCATCATCAGCGACACGTTTAGAGAAGGAAGTGAAGAAAGCCTTCAGCTGATTGCGCACCACAGTGAAAAGGTGCAGAGGAGCAAATGAACTGTTCTGGACTGAAGACCTCGACTTCCTGTTTGCGTCTATAAACTGCTGCACATTGGCGCTAACAGTTCGGGAAATCTTAGAAGCGGTAGAAACCATCTGCAGATTTAAAGTGAACGACATGTTCCTGAAATGCAATTCGGTGTGATGTTCCTTTGGGAATTGTGAGGGCAGCAGAGGACAGGATTCCACCACTCGGAAGATGATGTCACTCACACGTCTGGTGGATTTGGTCTGGAAATGGGCGTCATCGTTCTTCACTCTAGGTGGAGCTGTCAGCTCACTCCTTAACAAATCAATGACTTCAGTAATGACGCTGTTGGTGCACAGATCCAGGTCCACCTGCTCCTCCACCCTTTCCTCGTGTGTGGGAGAGCTCAGAGCTTCAGATGCCTTTGAGAAAAACACCTGAAGGAGACTTCGCACTTTTCTCAAGATGTTCCGTGGTTTTTTGGCAGATTCTGCTTCTCTGATGTCAAAGAAGCAGGAAAAGGCATCGAGAGCATCAGAGCTCTTAGTCTGATCTTTCACAGACTCATCACATTCGTATAAAACGCTGATGAGCGAATCTGCGGTACTGACGGCACTCTGCACATCTTCTAATGAGCATCTTGAGGAATCTGCTGCTGACAACCTTCTCAGCAGCATTTCACTCACCACCTGAGTGGCTTTATTGAGGAACTCCTTAGACCTCAGAGGGACAGAACTGCTCACCTCACAGGTCTTTTTTACTTCAGAAACAATCCGATGACCGGATTTACGCGGCTGCAAGAACGCAAACCGTCTGAGCCCAAGTGCTTTAGAATAGCTGGACTTGGCCAGCAGCTTGTCACGTAGAAATAAATCTGCATTCTTCTCAATGAGCTCCTCAGTGCAGCTGTCAATAACTGCCTGCAGGTTTGGAGCTACGCTGTCGGACACGAAGCTCTGAGCATCAGTCACTTCTGCTGCTGCTGTGTTCTTCAGGCACGAGCACGACTGTCTCTTTTTATCTCCGAGTCCATTCAGACTTCGGAGCTTTGTGAAAATGTCTGAGAAGTTCTTTGAGTAGGGAGCTGAGCGAGCATCAGCATCACTCACCTGAGCTTCACCTACCCGAGCTTCTGATCTGTTTTCCACATCAGTTATTCCGTTCTCGAGAGCTATTCCACTGATCACCGTGTTTACGATTTCAGCAGTGACTCGATCGAGATCTACTGACGCCGTCGGTGACGACTCTGTGCTGGAACCTGAATCTTTCCCACTGAATAAACCTGGGGAAATGTGTGAAGATAACCACTTCTCTAAGATCTCACTCGCAACCAGAATGGCTTTATCGAGGAAACGTTCCGCAGCAGCAGGCTCCTGGACGTTCTCTGTCCTGACCTCGAGCTCAGCAGCAGTTTTAGGACAGACGTCCAAGAACAACTTGTTTTTTTCAGAAATGGCTAGCTTCCGCCCAGAGACGAACGTAAACACCTGCTTGAAGATGTTCTCGTGGATCTTTTGAGCACAAGACAGGAAGTTCTTCCGCTCATCTTCTGGTCCAGACTGGTCAGTATCTTTGCAGCTGACGCCTGATGTACTTTTGCACAGTGATTGTATTAGTGTAAAAAATAATTTCCACACAATTTCTGAGGCTGTGCTCTCGACCTCCTCCATCAGGGAATTCATTTCTGTCTCACTGCAGACAGGGACGGAGGTTTGGGACGACATTGAGGTAACAATTTTTTCTTCTGTTTTCAGAAGAACTTTTCTGACTGCTTGTGTGGCTTTGCTCAGAAACTGATCACTGAAAAGCCTCTCAGCATTAGGAGCTGATGAGGCAGAATCAGGAGCCATCACTTTAGTCGTCACAGGGACCGAATCAGGGCTCGAGGATTTTAGAGTTAACTCGAAAGAGGACCTGCTGATGGAGACAACTTCTTCCAAGCCCTTCATTATTCCATGGACCTCCTGGTGGGACTTTAGCGACGTTCCTGCAGTTTTCTCTCCTCCAGGTCTGTGGAAGTCGTCAGAGTGATACAGAGCCAAGATCTTCTCACAGATCTCATTAGTGCATGCAATGCTGAGATCATCTCGCTGTGAGATCTGATCTTCTGCAGGTGATGAAGCGCTCGCCCGGCAGATCGCCCTTCGTCCTGATGCCACTCTCCGGATTGCCTCCAGCATCGCAGCTTTGGTCTGATTGACGATTCTCTGAACGAGCTGACAGATGAAATCAGACTTCTCCGTAGGCAATCTTTACACACACACAGGAAAGAGAGAACATTAACAGTGCTCACATAAATTTAAATAAATAAATGCAAGTGAAAACGACAATCAGCAGTAAATTTCTATTCTTTTTCTGAATATCGTTTGTTCTGCCATTTCTCCCTTCCACAGCCAATTGATTATAAAAAACAGAAAACATATCTGATAGCACTACAAGTCATTCCACCACAGCACTGCTGAATCCTAGATTCTAACTGGTCAGACGGTGTTGACTATGGAAATGAGATAAACGTAAGTCGCTCTGGATAAGGGCGTCTGCCAAATGCCATAAATGTGAATGTAAATGTAAATGAGTAAACAGTGCAGTAAAGTTCATTGTGAATATTAAGAGTGAAATCTGAGCATCAGGTTGGTAAAGTTTACCTTTGAGCTGAGGTGTCTGAGTCAGACCACTTCCTCCATTTAGACTCGGGCATTTTCTTCAGTTTGTCTTTTGCCTGGAGAATCAAGTCGATCCCGAAGCTTTCGATGAGAGGCCTCAGTAAATGCCTAATGGCAGAAGACGCCGCTGACATCACGATTTTCGTGCACAAAACCGCAAACTCCAACTTTGTGACCTTTTGAAATAAAACAAAGACAAAGAAAATCAGAATATGAAATATGACCAGTGACATTACAGCCTGTTACACTAAATGAAACTAGTTCATTATTCATTATTCTAACACTCTTACCTTCTTCGTCATGTCCCTGGTCACAGCCTTCCATTCCCTTTAAACACACACACACACACACACATAAATCAGCATTTATTCAAGTGTATATGAATTCAATAAAATGTTACTGCGAGTCAGAAATCAGTAAAAATGAACATACTCATCGCTCAGATGAAGAACAACGTCCATAATGTCCCTGAAACACTTCAGTCTCTGGTCAGATGTGGAGTCCTGAGTGCACGCTCCAGCTGTTCCAGCTGTTCCTCTTTGGCTACTTCTCTTCTTCTCACTCATCTGTAGAGAGCACATGGAGTTCACAGCAGTTTCAGTGCTTTAACACACGCATTTTGATCATCAAAATTCAATTAAATCCTAGCACAGTTTTTAATAACTACATCAGCGAGCATAAATATTAGCACCCATCCTGTTTCAGTCCCAGAATCAAATCACTGACATCATCCTGTTCATGTTCAAACTGATTCACATGAACTCGACTCACCTTTGAATCACGTGGATATGAATTCAGTAGTTTCTCTCGGATTGCTTTCTCTATAAAAACACAAACAGGTCGTTAATTAAATTTTATAGTGTAAAAACTATTCAGCTGTAAGAAAGTGGAAAAGACAGAATAAGGAAGTGCGCAGTAAAAGCTGAACAGCGGGCGGATTTGTGTTCAGAAGCGATTCATCAGTGACTCTTTTTAACGCAGTGAACTAAACCATGTGCGAGCCGCACACATCAGTGAAAGTGTAAAGTGTAATCCTCAGTCATACAGCAAAGGGATCAGAATAAAGTCAGTGTTCAGGAGCGGCTTCGTTACATGCCATGTTTAAACTCAGGCCTGGATTCATCTCAGCTCATCTTTCACACCTTTCACACCAACAAGTCTGGCTTTTTAATCACCACAATAATTATTCATTCACTGTCAACAACAACAACAACAATAATAATAATAATAATAATAATAATAATAATAATAATAATAGTAAGGGTTAGAGGAGCTTACCTGGCATGTGAGCTGTAAAATACAGTAACTGAACTAAAGCACCTGAAATCACGGTTTTTGTCCCTTCTCCTCCTGTGACGTCATAGCCTCCTCTTGTGACGTCACAGTCCCCTTCTCTTACAGCTTTACGTTCCAAATCCGTTCCTGTTTTTTAACTGAGCCATATCGGAGGCGGGCCCAGTGGCAATCATTTGGAGCGGGAACCAATCCCGTTACTGCTTTGTTGCACCATCAGCCAATCACGTGGCAGCTCCACTCTGTCTTGTGTAGCTCAGTGCTTCTGAAGCGCGAGACGGTTTATTGCTGCAAGGATGCTGTAAACAACAATCTTTATATAACTTTCTAATCTTAAACTTCAATAAACTTCAATAAAACGGGAGCGAAATGAAATAATCAGCGCGTAAATATTATCTCAGTGTTGTGTTGATATTGTGTAAATGGAGCGGAGTGTGTTCGTGTCCGCCATTTTGTCTCTCACACTGACCTGATTTAACAACAGCAGCTTAGCATCATTAGCATTTTAATACTATTTCATTATTATCATTTTATTTAGATATAAAAACTCATATTTATGTATGAAAATGTGTTGATTTAATGTTTTGTTTTTTAAATTGTCATTTCTCTCTTATTATTCTCAGAGCTCCAGTCAGGGCTGGTAAATATCAGTAATAAATTACTATTATTTCTATTATTATTGTTATTATTAATAAATAATAAAATAATATTAAAATGAGAGTCTCTGTAGTTTAGATTAAACTGTCAGTCCATAATATTTATTATTGTTTTTTTCTTTTATCTCATTAATTTGCCTTTTATTTAAATTGTAAACTGTAAGAATAAAAATATTTTGGTTTCTGTTATGTCTGATGCTTATGGTTGTTTAGAAATCCTATATGTACAGCCTCATTAACATACACACACTGACCACTTTATTAGGAACACCTGTACACCTGCTCATTTATGCAGTTATCCAATCAGCCAATCATGTGGCAGCAGCGCAATCATAAACTCCTGCAAATACAGGTCAAGAGCTTCAGGTAATGTGCACATCAAACATCAGAATGTGGAGAAAATGTGATCTGTGACTTTAACTTAAAGGCTACAATAACGCACATAACCACTCTGTACAACTGTGGTGAGCAAAAACGCATCTCAGTTTGCGGATTAGCTCCAACAGCAGAAGACCACGTCAGGTTCCACTTCTTTCAGCCAAGAACAGAATGCTGAGGCGGCAGTGGGCACAGGCTCACCAAAACTGGACAGGTGAAGGCTGGAGAAACGTAGCCTGGTCTGATGAATCTGGATTTCTGCTGAGGCACACAGATGGTAGGGTCAGAATTTGGCAACAGCAGCATGAATCCATGGACCAAACCTGCCTTCAACAGTTCAGGCTGGTGGAGGTGGTGTAATGGTGTGGGGAATGTTTTCTTAGCACATTTTGTGCCCGTTAATACCAATCGATCATGGCTCGATTGCCAGAAGCCTATTTGAGTATTGTTGTTGACCATGTGCACCCCTTCATGGCCATAATTTACCCATCTTCTAATGGCTTTTCATTCCAGCATGATAATGCACCATGTCACAAAGCAAAAGTCGTCTCAAACCGGTTTCCTGAACATGACAACGAGTTCAGTGTTCTTCTTCAGTGGCCTTTCCAGACACCGGATCTGAACTGCGTGATGTGAGCGTAATGCTCTCACCATGGAGCAGAATCTCAAAGGAACGTCTCCAAGAGCTTGTGGATTCCATGCCATGAAAAATCGAGGCTGTTTGGAGAGCAAAGGGACCAATAGCCCTACCCAGTATTAGTCTAGTGTTCCTAATAAAGTGCTCACTGAGTGTACATCATAAGGGAACAGCTGTAGTGGCTCATGATGTCATTTGTATACATTTGCATATGTAAATTTATAAATGATAAATCCGCAGTGCTGACAGGAGTGCTGTAAGATCTGTCGGTCTGGAGATCAGCTAATTCACGTCTTCAGCTCCTCTTTTATCGGCACGTGTAAGTGAATGAGTAAGGCTCAATAACGTCCCCTAATTTGCGATTGGGTTTAGGAAAGAGAGAAGAAGAGAAGTGTTGGAAAGGAATTGTTAGGATTGTGTGTTCTGTGTGCAGGTATGCTGGATATGGAGGTCAGTCCATTCAGAGCTACAGCCAGCCGGGTTACAGAGGATACGGCCCGGGTCCGGAGTCGGACAGCAGCCCCGGACCTTACGGTCAGGGATACGGCTCCAGCTACAGCTTGGGTACACCTAACCACACGCTGTCTAATTACTTACATCCTCATATCACTCTGATCCTCTTTATTACATCAGCCCGTGGCTTGATTTTTATATTAAAAGCCTTTCAAAATCAGCTGAAATACACTTGGGTGTGTCGAGGGACTGAAGGTGGAGTGTGCTCATCTACTATATTTTTTTTATTTATATAGAAATATAAATAGATAGCTATTTAGTGTATGATGTATTTTACCATTAGATATGACATATTATAAACAAAAAGGATGGTACCCTTAACTTAATATCTGTTGCACCACCTTTAGCAGCAATCACTGCCAACAAGCGATAGTAGTTTACAAGGAGACTTCTGCATCGGGTAACAGGTATTTTGGCTCACTCTTCCTGAGCAAACTGCTCTGTCTGAGGTTTGAAGGGTGCCTTCTGCACACTTCATTTTTCAGATCTTTCCACAGATGTTCAATAGGATTAAGATCAGGGCTCATAGAGGGCCATTTAAGAATAATCCAATATTTTTTTCCCCAGCCATTCTTGATTGCTTTTACCTGTGTGTTTTGGGTCATTATCCTGTTGGAGGACCCATGACCTGCGACTGAGGGAAAGCTTTCTGACACTGGGCAGTATGTTTCTCTCCTTGAGCCTTCATTGTGCCCTGCACAGATTCAAGGCGCCCTGTGGGATCAGATAGTGATATACTTTGACCTTGGAGGAGTTCAGCTTGAATGGCTTTGGATGTTTTCCTTGGCTCTTTGTCTAACATCCGCACAATCCTTCTGATCAACCTGGGATTGTGTTTCTTCTTGCGGCCACGTCCTGGGAGGTTGGCTACAATCCCATGGACCTTATACCTTTTTATAATATTTGCAACTGTAGTCACAGGAACATCAACCTGCTTGGAGATGGTGTTATAGCCTTTACCTTTAAGATGGCTATCTACAATTTTCTTTCTGAGCTCCTCATACAACTCTCTCCTTTGCTTTCTCTGGTCCATGTTTAGTGTGATGCACACAATGATACCAGCCTACACAGTGGCACATTTTCTCTCTTTAAATAGGCTGATTGGCAGTTACAAAGATTGAAGACACCTGTGACACTAATTAAGGTTAAACAATTAGTTTGAAACATGATTAGAATGCAATGATTTCTAATCTTTTTAGGGCTACCAAGAAATCTGTCCAGGCTGTTTTAGATTATCTTGGTAAAATTAACATTAAGTCATTTCTCTTCACAATTTTATTGGTTTAATCTATCACATACTATTGGCAGGCAGGTATATATGAGACTATTGCTTTTGGTTTAATCACTTTTCAGGAGCACTGAATCATGATTTAAAAAGAACTGTAAGAGTACCAACAAATTTGTCCACGTCTGTAATACAGTCTATTACTGATCTTCTGTTAAAGGTAAGATACAAAACAAATAAAGAAACAAATGCTAATTAATAATAAAATATTAAAACAGGCATATAATAATTTTTTATTTGAGTAAAGGCAGGCAGATTACTCAACACCCTTCTGCCTCCCAAACGCTCACCTGGGCTAGACAAACACCTAACCCAGTATGACTCAGTCCCACTGCACACCTGCTTAACATGTTTTTAGAAATTAAGTTTGGAATACTGAATCAATTCTTTACATAAAAAAATGATTTTATTTAATTTCTAACAAAATTTACATTTTGGTTCTTTAATAAAACCTACAATATGCAATATTGAGGTCTTTAGTATAGGACAGTGAGTGCAGCCTGAGGGTCCAGCAGCAATAGTGCTGCCTCACAGCTTCAAGATCCCTGGTTTGATCCTGACCTCAGGTTACTCTCTGTGTAGAGTTTCTCTGCATGTTCCCCATGTAGGTTTCCTCCCAAAAACATGGCAGTAGATGGACTGGCTAAGAAAAATTGCCCATAATTATGAATGAGTGTATGCATGGTGCCCTGCAATGGACTGGTGTCCCATCCAGGATGTATTCCTGTTTCACAACCAGTGTTACTGGTATAGGCTCTGGATTCACTGCAACCCTGAGCAGGATAAATCAGTTACTGAAAGTAAGTGAGAAAGTGAGTGATGTGTAATTATATAATACAGCAGGAACATGTCCCTTCTGTCCTATACTGAGAGCTCTTGACCTGCTATACTTGTTCTTGTGTGGGCAGGATTTCCTATTTAGACACAGTGGGGGCAGGGAGTAGATGGAGGTTTAATCAACTTCTTCAAAAGGCTCAACTTGCCTAACCTCAGCTGTGATCTACTACCTCACCCTCAGCACTCTCAGTTCTCTGCAACTCATGTGACATTAGACTTATTTACTAATGTCTGGAAATGATGGCACCACTTTAAAAAGTTTATCTGCATTTCCGCTCATTGACTGCAACTAGAATTTCACATCAACTTAATATTGATTACTATTAATAATTATTGGAGTCCTATACAGGACAATATAATTTATATTATATATTACATATATGTTTTTTTTTTAATATGAAAAAAAAACAACCTGTCTTCCATGCAAGTTGTGATGGCGGGCCGGCAGCCCGTGCACGGAAAAAAACAGACGGCAGTTCGTGAGGCTGGGGAAGTATGTACCGGATTCCCGGATCATCAGCACTGGATCCCCCCAAGGCTGTGTCCTCTCTCCTCTGTTATTCTCCCTGTATACCAACAGCTGCACATCTGGACACCAGTCTGTCAAACTCCTGAAGTTCGCAGATGACACCACCCTCATCGGCCTCATCTCTGATGGAGACGAGTTGGCCTACAAAAGGGAGATGGACCGTCTAGTGCCATGGTGCATGGTGCCATGGTGCTCAATGCTCTCAAGACAATGGAGATGATAGTGGATTTCAGGAAGGACCCATACCCCCACCCACCCGTCATCCTCTGCGACACTCCGGTGACCTCTGTTGAGTCCTTCCGCTTCCTAGGAACCACCATCACCCAGGAGCTTCAGTGGGAGCAGAACATCAGCTACCTCACCAAGAAGGCTCAGCAGAGGCTGTACTTCTTGCGGTAGCTGAAGCAGTTCCACCTCCCTGTGAAGATGATGGTCAACTTCTACACTGCCATCATCGAATCTATTCTCACTTCCTCCATCACAGTCTGGTTTGCTGCTGCCACGGCCAGTGACAAGGCTAAGCTGCAGTGCATCATCCACTCCGCTGAGAAGGTGATCGGCTGCAGCCTCCCATCACTCCAGGACTTGTATGTCTCCAGGACCCGGAGATGTGCAGCCAGGATTGCAGCCGACCCCTCTCACCCCAGACATGCACTCTTTCAGCCTCTCCCCTCTGGCAAGAGGCTTCGGTCCATCAGGACCAGGACCACAAGAACAGCTTCTTCCCTGCTGCAGTCAGCCTGCTGAACAGTGCCCCAATTCCCCCCAGGTGACCCTCCCCAACCTACTGACAGTCACTCTCCCTTCTGAAGCTGCAATATTTTTTCTGTCTCCCATGTATGACAGATTCCTAGTACTGTAGAGTGTCCTTTACTGTACCTGGCAATAAATTGTTTCTGATTCTGATTCTGATTCATAGCTCCTCACACAACTGCCAGCGGGGTGCTGAAAGGACAGCGCTGATTCAGCACCCACATTGTTTTGGACAGCTGGAGTGCAGGTGGCTGTGAGGCAGAGCAATTTAATGCAGCGCGCCTGGCAGCCAATGAGGACTGCGGCGATAATCTACCCTCACAGAGAAGATGGAGGGATATAAAAGAAATCAGCGGCCACTCTCCAGATAAGGTAGGAGAGATTTATGAGCCCTCTAATGGTCAGCTCTCTGCTTCTACTAGATGGAGAGGACAGTGAGGAAGATGAGCCTCATCCTCTGCGTGCTGACTGCCCTATTTGCTGAGAGCGTCTGCTGTGTATCATTCGTTCAGCCACTGCTGCCTGCTCACTGCGCTCAACCCTGGTACAACCCCACCCACAAACTTTCACCCCCAGCTCCCTCACTCTGACCCCACCTATTGCCTTCACCAAATTCACCAATAAAGAGCACGTTCCCCCTATATTCCTGCCTCTAGGTGCTTGTGTTCAGCCTCGTCATGGTCTCACATGTCACAAAGTGTTGCCCTATATTGTTGTTAAGACTCTGATATTGCTTTGAATTATGTTTATTTATTGGTCACATTCCAAATTCTGCATTGTGTGACTACATTAAAAGCTGTTTATTCCAATTATACATTTTATAAATGCAAACAAAGGAGGAAATTTAAGGGCAACCACACCATATGGCAAAAAGTTTGTGGACACATGGTGCTCACACCCATATGTAGTTCTTCTCCCACAAAGTTGGAAGCACACAATTATGTAGAATGTCTTTGTATGATCTAACATTACAATTTCCCTTCACTGAAACTAAGAGGATCAAACCTGTTCTAGCATGATAATGCCCCTGTGCACAAAAGCAAGCTCCATGAAGACATGGTTTGCCAAAGTAGGTGTGGAAGAACTAGGATAAGCTAGAACACCGACTGCGTTCTAGGCCTCCTTGCCCGAAATCAGTGCCTGACCTCACTAATAATCTTGTGGCAGAATAGGCAAATCCGACAGCCAAAATCTCCACAGCTAAAATCAACATGCTCCAAAATATTTTGGAATGCCTTTCTAGGAGAGTGAAGGCAATAAGGGGGAAAAAATAAAGGGGGAACAAATCTGGGATGGGATGTTCAACAAGCACATATGGGTGTGATGGTCACATACTTTTGGCCATAGAGTGTATTTTGTTTAACAAGTCAGTTAAGAATATCAGTTTTTGTTAGTGTTTTAAGAGCAACATTAATGTATTAAAGGGAACTGAGAGGGAGGATCAAGTGCTCAATAGATAAATTCAGGAGGGAACATAGGAGGGCAAATTTGGTGAAAATATATTCAGTAGGGAGCGGCCATTCCATTCGCAGCATTGCTTTGATAACTAGGACGTGGCCCAGCAGCCATTATTTGCCTACTTGGACAAACCTGCCCTCTGTCTGGATGTGTTAGAAGAATTCGCAAACAACCACCTTCTTTCCCCTGTTGTCATGGGCCAGGAAGCAGTGGTCATGAGTGGGGCTGGCAGATGAGGCAGCAATAGAGGTATTAGTGAGTAGAAGCTTTCCAACAGTGACACAGGGGAGCTTTCCCCTAAATATCTCCACAAAATGTGTGTAGCATGCCTTTTTGGGTGTCGCTATTTACACACAAGATCAGGAGGGTTCTTAAAACCTGGACTGGGTGTGGGATGAGCCTAAGTAATGGCACTGCCTGAGCACACCAAACACTAAGTTGTTTTATTTCTCTGAGCAGTTGTTTTCAATTGTTCCTGTTTATTTTGTAAACGAGTAGGCCTGGATTTATTGAATAATTAAATGTTTCAGCTAGGATCACCATAGGTACACAACAAGGCTTTCACTGTGTGATAATGCAGAAGATGAAAATGATGGCTGCTATGGACACCACATACATGGCTTCAGCCTGTTGTGAGAACCAAGCCAGGGTCAATCAAGCATGCCACTCACTGTGGAGCAACCACCAACAAATCACCACAAAAGTGGCATACCATGATGACACACCCACCTGGGAGCCAAATCTCTCACAATTACTAAGAAGGAAGCTTGGCTGACTGGATGGGAAGAAGACCTGGCAGTCCAGGTGGCTCAGGCCTGGTAAGGCGTGCTCTACAGATTATTTTAGAATTGGAACCAGAACAAAACAGAGGTTTTGAACAGCTATTGTCAGCTCTTCAACAGAGGTTTGGTGGACAGGATTCAAGTGAAGCTATGAGAGAGAACTCATCAGCATGTGAACAAAGAAGAGAGTGTATTGGCATCTTTACTGCAGACATCCATAACTGCTCTCCATTTCCCAGACACTGCTGGAAGAGCTAGCATGTCATGCTTTTCTACAAAATGTTTCACTCTGAGCGACTTTGGCAGCAAGTCCTCCTGTCAGCACCCACCATCCTCCTCCAGGACACAGAGGCAGAAAGAGTGAACGATGTTTTCAACATTCTTGTCAAGTAGAGCTTCAAAAGTAGAGGGAGGTGAAGGGGAAAGCCAGAAGAGAAAAAACTGACAGTGGTGCTATGCTGGGGCCAGGCAGGGTGTTGGACCTGACATCCCTTTCTCCTGAGAACCAAATTGGGGGATCAGTCATCCCAGAGAGTAGGCACCTTTACACAACACAGGATGGCATGTTGTCCATAGTGACCAAGGACAGAACTCTAAGTCACTCATGCTTCAGGATGTCTGCTGGCTGCTGGTGGTAAAGAAGACCCAGAACACAAATTTACATCCCCAGAGTTACAGTTTAATCAAGCGGTTCAATTATATGCTGGACACTTATTTGGTTATCCTAACCACAGAGCACCAAGTAGACAGGGACCAGGTTTAATAAAAATTAAACTATTTTCTTTATACTCATTCCTGAAGTTTCTCAATAGTGAAATGTCTCTCAGAGTTTCACTTTTATGGCATTAAAAGTAAACACACTTCAGTAATTGAACCTGAACATAAACAGAAATGTTCCAAGCATTTACAAAACTTTAACATATCTTAAGACCCTGAAAAAAGCATCAAACTCTTGTCATTTCCTGTGTGTGCGCATGTGCGTTCAGGCCCCTGTCTAAGTGCTGCCATGTTGCTTCCAGATTTTGGCTATTTCATCTCCCGCCCTCGTCGGGTGCATATACATCACTGCAATGGTACTAAGGGATCCTATTTGAGGGAACATGCTCATCTCACTTGTGATTTTCTCTTTGTTGTGATTCTGATTGTGTATGACCATTTACCTGTTTAATTTTGGCCCTTTTGCTGTCCCCTGACATTAGCTGTCTCACTGTGTACGGTAACTGCACAGTATTCGTACAGTATCCGTGTCTCCACAAGCAGACTCTGCAACAGTTTCTTCCCTGAGGCAGGTAGATTACTCAACACCCTGCTGCCTCCCAATGCTAACCTGGGCTAGTTAAACACCTAACCTAGTATGACTCCACTGCACACCTGCACCTTACAAAGCTGCATCAGACACTTTATGGAACATTAAATGTATCGCTGCTAGCCTACCAATAGTTTACAGCTCCTGTTCTGTGTATTTATTTTCCTGCAATCGTCTCACACAGTTGTGTATTTGCACTTTATGTCGTCTTGGAAACTGTTGTGTATTGCACCATGGTCCTTGAGAAATGACATTTCATTCCAATGTTTACAATCTTTATAGAGGAATGATAACCCACTTGACTTGAATTGTTTGGTTGTCTGTTGTAAATTGTGTCACCCAATTTTCTCAAAGTTTCTGTATACTGTGTACACACACACACACACACACACGCATATATATATATATCCTAAGGGAGGGGCTTAACATTTATATTTCTCACTTTAAACAATAGTACTTTCCGGGACGCACACTCTCTGGTGTGAGATGGAAACTAGAGGACAAAAGTCTCAAACCAAACATCAGCATGAGACCAATAAGGTTTTTACCACATCAAAGGTGTTGAAACTCAGGCTGCAGCAGCATTTTGTGTAAAGGTTTTGCACAAATACGTTTCAACATGTTACAGGTTAATAATTAAATGATTACTATCTATAAAAGGTGTATCTATAAAAGGTGTATTCTTTAATACCAATTCTTTCTAGGTTATAAAAGTTTCTCACACAGAGCACAATCTTTTTATTCAAAGTGTACAATACATTATATTTTTCAGGAACATTCTCACTGATGAGCTTCATACATTTGTGTCTTAGCCTGAGATTATAACAAAGATATTTGGACTGTTGGAGTGGTTCAAAATTAGTCAGAGCTGCTGGCTAAAACACTTCTCTACTTGAGGCTTGAAACCACAATGCTATTTCTGTTCATGTGAAACACACTGTCTGATATGAGAGCATGCTGCTGCAGCCAGTGACACTACTTCAAATGCATTAATAGTATTTTCATACTTGGCCTGAATATTTGAGTCCACTCCCAGGACTGATTCTGGTCTTGTTTCAGGGCAGGCTCATAATTGTAAGTTTGCTTCCCACGGACGAGTTCATTCTAAACCATAAATTAATTGTGCAATTTGTCACTTTTGCAAAATGGGAGGCACTTTTCGTTGTTTATTATTTTTCTTTGGTACCGGCACTTGAGCGGCATGTCAGCATGAAGGAATGCCTGCAAACGAGGGGCCATTCTCTTAAGATTTTTGTGATGTTTGCAATGCAAGCATTCACACCACAGTGGTGAGTGAATTACAGTGCTCCAGTCACTCCAGTGCCCAGCCAGATGGGGCATATTACTACATCGGACACCACCTTCATTAATTTACACACCTTTACAGTGTTACCATTAGTAACATCTTAGTGACAAAGGCATATGTCATTAGCTCCTATGCGAAATAACTACCTAAATATTTTAGAGAACCTGTCCTTTCCCAAGATTTTAAGATTACTTTCAATGTCTGGTGCCCTGGCTCCATGTATACAGCTAACTAAAATTGCTGATGACCCTAAAGGCCTAGCTAATTGCATGTGCCATAGAAAAGAGTCTCCTATACCCAGAACTCTTTCAGGCTTCAGTGGGTGCTTCACTGAGGAGAACAAACTTCTGGGACACATAAACGGGAGAGGAGTGGGGCTCCTGTGTGTGAGTCTTGGCATTAGCTTTGGCATTGCAACGATGCCACCAGATAACCCTTTTGCTCCACTGTGAGGGCTCTAATGCTGGAGTTGGGGGTTCACCATCTTAGCCTTTCCCTTACCGAAACCATGTTGCTCTCACTCATTTTCTCTGGGGTCTGGATGTGTACCTCTAATCCTGCCATCTTTTCTGTCAGAGTGCTATTTATTTGTTAGAAATGTAGACTATTACTAATGTTGGAAGAAGAACAACTAAACATTCTGTACTCAGCGCAGTCAACAAGCTCAATCTTGGCCATGTCGAATGTCTTACACTTGGCCTTTGTCATAACTTTCTAGTGAGGGTTTCAGGCAGATCTGATGTGGATGGCCTATGTTTGCTGCATTTAAATATAAAACTCCTTTCTTAAAGAAAAAAAAAATCCTTCTACAGCAGGTGGACTTGGAAGTACACAACTGTGCGCACTGTTTCCCTTTTTCACTTTTTTTTAGTGTTTATTGCTATAAAATGTCCTCAGAAAAATTTACATTCTATAATAACTGCTGTCAAAGACAACAGCCACATGGAAAGGTTTCTCAGTGAAGTAGAAAATGTGCTTATACAAAATCATGCCACTGCATCTGGGTTCAAACTTCACCATCAGTTCTCATTACAGCCACTGGACCAATCAAATCTGACCACAGCTTCAAAACATCCAATCAGGGGTGACTCTGAACCTGGTTTAATCTTGCACACACAAGTTCATTACCTCACTGTCACGTTGTCTGAACAGGAACGATGATCACAGTCCTTGTCGCTCTTTGTCTCTTAACATCAGGTGAGTTACATTTCGTATATTTTTTATATTCAATTATAAAATAATTTCACTATATATTTTTCTTTATTACTGATATCATTACTGACAATGCATATATCTTTTTTTGTTTCAGTGAAACCTTCTAACACCAAGAAGCTTCAAGTTCAAAAAGTAAAGCGTGGAGAAAATGTTTCTATAAAATGTGATGACTTGTTCACTTACACATATGATTTATTTTGGTGCAAACAGAGTTTTGGAAAGGCTCCTCAGTCGGTAGGGAGAGGAGGGGAGAACTCATTCACACCCGGTGCAGGATTTAATGATGGACGCTTCAGTACTAGTGTAAATAAAAATCTGCTTAATCTCAACATTAAAGAAATCAAAGAAGAGGATACAGGAACATATTTCTGTGCACAATTGCTGGGATCTTCACTATACTTTGGATCTGGAACCCTTTTGGTTGTTGAAGGTAAACAGTTTTACTCTGATAACCTGCTCCTGAACTCATACTAATTCCAGTTCAACACTTTAGCCAGAATTATATTTAATTTCACACCACTCCTTATTTATAGTTATTTTTACTAATTGATGTTAAAGCTGAGGAGAAGAAACAGCATCCTCCGACTGTAAAGGTGATGGAGAACGGAGAGTCGTTCACACTCCAGTGTTCAGTACAAGCGTTTAATTCAAGCTGTGAAGAACAGAGTGTGTACTGGTTCAGACACGGCTCAGGAGAATCTCATCCAGGAATCATTTACACTCATGGAGACGGCAGTGATGAGTGTAAGAAGAGCTCTGAGGCTGGTTCTCCTACACAGAGCTGTGTTTACACTCTCCCCAAGAGGAAGCTCACAACCTCTGATAATGGAACGTTCTACTGTGCTGTGGCTGCGTGTGGACAAATCCTCTTTACTAATGGAACTGAAATTAAAGTAACTCAAGTAAAAGGTAAGACATTTGATAAATATTCCTGTTGAAAAAAGACAGTTATAGTGATACTGATCCAAATGATGCTTTATCTTTTCAGAAAATAACCATTGGATTGTTGTTTTAACAACCTCCAATATAATATCTATTATTGTAATCATGGTTCTGGTTGGACTTTTACTTAAACAAAGAAAAGGTTTGTTTGCTTTTATTATTTTTAAAATGAAATTATCAGTATCATAAAAACACTTACAGTAAAATGTTACTGATATTTATTATTTTTTTATAAGGGGCTTCCAACAACCATCCAAATAACACAAATCAGGTAATCCAGTGTTTATCATGTGTATTGATTTTCTTTAAATAAATACAGATCTGTCCTCAAGTCTACAGGACATGTAGGATTATAACTGACATCATCTTACAAAATACAGCAAATAACTTTTTTGTGAATCTTTTAATCCGCTCTGGTTTATAAACGGCTCTTGTTCTTTATCAGGCTGATGATGAAGATGTCTTGAACTATGCAGCTGTGAGTTTTGCTAAGAAAACTTCATCCTCCAGAACATCCAGAGACAAGAGCCGTGAAGATGTTTATGCACAAGTTAAAATAAAATAAAGAGAAATGAATGAATTTAGATATAAAAGCACCAGATGCTAAAGATTTATTGCTGTTAGTCAAACATTATTTGGTCATGAATGGTGTATTTAACCAAAAAAAAAAAAAAAACAGTTACAATGTATTACATAATATACGCTATTAGAAACTGTCATTGCAGTTTGTAAAAATTTAATTTATAATAAAAATTAAATATTGTAAGAATCAGTGTTTTTTTCATTATGTCCCATTAACTTTAATATAATTAGCTTTACTGTATATTAATACCTTGTCTTTATATATGAATACATAAATTTTTTTAAAAGTCTTATCTTTGGATTTCTTTAGAAATAGTGCATTTATGACTAAAAATATTATTGTTATTATTGTTTCTAAAATTTAATCCAATTACCTTAAATAAACTTGAGTGGGATGAGGTCTCACTTAGACATTGTATCTGAAAAAATTTTTAAAACATGAATTCACTATTAAGAGGCTAAAGCCTCAAACGTGACCCCAGCGTGAGATCAAATGCATTTTTGTTAACTTAAATCTATGGTAAAAATTAGGAAATCTGAGAAAAAATAGTAAAGCTATATAATGATGAGATAATTAGTAATTGTTCAATGCATTCTACTATTTAATTCACACATATAATTCCAGATACTGAAATCAAATAAAAAAAAAAATTATGGGTAATGGTAGTGACAAATGATCCTTCACAAAAAATGTATATCTATCTATTTATCTATCTATCTATCTATATATATATATATATATATATATATATATATATATATATATATATTCCAGATACTGAAATCAAATTTGATTAAAAAAAAAAAGGTACATTGATGGGTAATGGTAGTGTCAAATGATCCATGACAACAAAAATGTATTTGATTTTTTTTATACAGATTTCATTTAAAACTGAATTAAAAGGCATGTGAGGTCATTTTGTTAATGACTTATGTGTAAATAGTTAAGGTGTTAATTTCTCTGCCACGTGTATAAATTTGATAAATGTATCTAACAGGCTGCTCTGGTTGCATTTCTCAGAAATCTGACAGCCTGCATCATGTTTTATACTTACTGAAAATGATCTTACAATCAACAGATGTACGAGAACGAGCAGCTCTATATTGTACATGCTTTGGTTAAAGGTTCGAACTACTGGCCTCAATTTTTCACACAATTTCTTATTGATAATATTTTTCTGAATTTGTTTATAGTGCCTTATATAATATTGTGATGTGTGATATTACAACATTCAACAGCTAATTCTTTAAGGGGCATTCCTCATGAAAAATACAAGCAATAAGAATAAATCATTAAAAAAGGAATCTGATGTGAAGGTTTTTTTTAGTGTAAAACACAATGGTCTGAAAATCTGATGTGCTGTTTTTACCTACTTTAACAAGAACCAGACGTCCCTATGGGGTGACCGTGTGAGTGGAGGAAATGAGTGGTGCATCATTTCCTGTTGAATAAGATGCAGGAAGACGCAGTGCAAAGAACATGGCCATCTTTAAGTATCTGATAATGTGAAATATGAGGATCATTTATTAACAGCTCACTTTAATCTCTGTGTTTCTCATTTCACTTTCTGCACCAAATTTCACATCATTTGACGATATACACATAGTTCTGGTACATGCAGCTTTGAACTTGATCAGGCCAACTACATATCTGTTAACTGGTGTGAACTACCTGTAAGTGTAACTTGAGATCAGAATTGATTTATTTGCCAAATTCGCAAGTTCACAGGAATTTAACTTGGCAGATCATCACAAAAGCATGTAATGTGCAAAAAGGCACATCCAGACCTACAAAAGTGCAGACATTAAATACAGTACAATAAATACAAAAGAAACACCAAGTGCTATGCCTGAGAGAAATTTTTTTGAGTATAATGTACAGGACAGAAAAATTCAGAGAAAAGAAAAATGTGTGGTGAACTTTTGCTGGACATTGGAGGACAAAGCTCAGGAGGAATAAATGTTGGACTGCGGGAAGAGCTACGCGACCTCAGGCTACTACGCGAACCAGGCCCTGAGACCGCAGTATTGCCTGATGCAGCTGGCCAGGAGAGAGGGCACCAGAAACAGTGTGCCAAGCAGCGGAAGCGTGGTAAGCGATTTTGCTGGTAAGCGTCCGGCTCTACCGTCCAATCTCCTCTCCAATGTTTGCTTTCTGGACAATAAACTGTGACTTACTCAGACTACGGCTAACGACCCAGTGTGAAGTCAGGGAATGCTATGTTTTCATTTTTACGGAAACATGGCTCAACAACAGCATTCCGGTCGCAGCCATTCAGCTAGCCAGGCTAACCGCACATCGCACCAAGGGGATAGCAACACTGTCTGGTAAGACCCATGGCAGTGGCCTGTGTGTTTACATAAACAACGAATGGTGCAAGCTACTGTTCATTGCTGGTGGAGTCCCTGCCCAGAGAGCTTACCACTGTGCTCATTGCCACGGTGTACATTCCACCTGGCAGTAAAGCAAGGGAAGTTCTAAGTGAACTCTACGCTTTCTAGCTCGTGGGGCTGCCGGGCAGGAGCAGCCCCCTCCGTGTACCAGCTCCTCATACCGGGAGGCTCAAAAACAGCTCTAAGCCAGGGTCTTCTAGGGCTAGGCTGGATCTGCGGACCATTCTGTGGTCTAAGAAGATCTCGGCCAGGAAGTCCTGACGCTTGGGGCCCAGGACTTCTGAGGGCAGGCCCCTCTGGGGTAGATGGTGTACACCTCATCACACGGTGCCTGTCTCTCCTCAGTGCCCTCAGGAGATCGGTCTGCCAACCCTGCCACCCATGGTGCTTCGGGGCTCAGCGGTCTCTGGCGAGAGCTTCTCTCAGTTTTCGTGGCGGTACTGGGAGGCTCGCTACCTCTTCGGAGGCTTCCAGAGCAGCTAGTTCGGCATTTCTGCGGGGTTCTTCCCACTCAGGTGGGCCCAGAGGCTCACAAGGCAGAGTGCTAGCAGATGCAAATGTGCATCTTTCATGCCCCGCATCCTTTCCCCTTAAAAAAAAAAAAGCAGGCTCTGGTAATGGAACAAGAAGTAAACACTCTCCTGAGGAAGGGGGCCATCGAGGTGGTCCCTCCTCACGACAGAGACTCCAGGTTCCACAGCTGGTACTTCATCGTTCCAATGATGGATGGAGGGTTACATCCCATTTTAGAATTGCGTCAGTTGAACCGTTCAGTCATGCCACTGATGTTCAGGATGCTCACAATCAATCAAGTCGTGTCTCAGATCAGGTCCGAGGACTGGTTTGTCACGATCGATCTAAAAGACGCATACTTCCATATCTCCATCCTTCCCTGACACAGGAAGTTCCTGAGGTTTGCTTTCGGGGGTGAAGCTTACCAATATCGGGTTCTTCTGTTCGGCCTAGCACTCTCACCCCGCATTCTCACGAAGTGTGTGGATGCTGCTCTGGCTCCTCTGCAACTCCAGGGCATCCGCATACTGAATTATATTGACGATTGTTCGATATTAGCTCAATCGGAGCAGGCGGCGGTTCGGCGTTGGTATGTCATTCTCGCCCACATGAAAGAGCTGGGGTTAAGACTAAACGCCAAAAAAAGTGTGCTTTCTCCAGTACGGAGAACCGCTTATCTGGACGTGGTGGGGATTCGACCACAATGCAGGCACATCTGTCTCCTGCTCAGATCGAATCGATCCTCACAGCAGTCATGAGAGTGAGAGAAGGCCGGTCACTCACTGTAAAGCAGTTCCAGAGACTGCTGGGTCTGATGGCCAACGTGATATCATTTGGCCTGCTGTACGAGACCCCTACAGTGGTGGCTCAAGACCATCGGTCTGTGGAGCAGCCGCAATCTTACGTGGCACATCAGCTGCCTGGGGATGCTGGCCGTGTTTCTAGCATTGAAAAACACTTTCTCCCGGACCAGAGAGATCACCATGTGTTGGTGCGCACCGACAACACAGCGGTGGTCTCTTACATCAACCACCATGGAAGTCTGTGTTCGCACCCCCTTTACAGGCTGGCGCACCAGATCCTTGTGTGGTTCCAGGGGAAACTCCTCCCGTTGAGAGCAGTTTAGCAGTTCCCTGGCCATCTCAATATGGGAGAGGACATCCTGTTGAGGCAAGGTCCGAGGCCCGGGGAGTGAGGCTTCACCCGAGGTAGTGAAGCAGATATGGAGAGTGTTTGGCCAGGCTCGGATGAATCTGTTTGCGACTCAGGAGATGTTGCACTGTCCCATCTGGTTCTCTCTGATTCATCCAGCTCCTCTCAGACTGGATACCATGTTACAGACTTGGCCGAGGCTTCATCTGTACGCCCTTCCCCCGATTGCTTTGCTCCCGGGAGTTCTGGAGAGAGTGCGCCGGGGCAGGGTCCGTCTGTGGTTAGTAGCCCCATTCTGGCCGGGCCGAGTATGGTTCTGGGACCTGATTTCCCTTCTCGATGGCCCTCCATGCGAGATCCCTGTCAGGAGGGACCTCCTCTCACAGGCAGGTTTCTACCCACAAATTTTTAACTTTGTGGTTGTGGATGCTCTCTGTAAACCTCCTTTTGAGCCTATAGAGGAGATATCTGATCGTCATCTCACTCTGAAGACATCCTTTCTTCTGGCGATTTCCTCTCTCAAGAGAGTTGGGGATCTACAGGCCCTCTCAGTGGCCCTCTCTTATTTAGACTTTGCGCCCGGTCTGGCCAAAGCTTTTCTTTACCCTCGAGGGGGGTATGTTCCTAAAGTTCCCTTCTCTACACCACGGCCTGTCGTACTCCAGGCCTTCTGTCCTCCTTCCTTTCGGGAGCCCGACCAGCAGAGGCTTAACTGTATGTGTCCAGTGTGAGCAGTGGACACATACTTCCACAGAGCTGCCCTGTGGAGTAAGGGAGACCAATTGCTTGTGTGCTATGGTCCCTCTAAGAGAGGTCTCCCTGCTACTAAGCAGACCCCCAGCCGGTGGATCGTGGATGCCATTTCTCAGGCCTATGAGTCCTCTGATCTCTCCCTTGGGGGTCAAGGCTCACTCCACCAGAAGCGTAGCGGCCTCCAAGGTGGCAGGTGTCTCCATGCAGGACATCTGCAACGCTGCGGGTTGGTCCGTGCCCCTGACTTTCGTCAGGTTCTATGGCCTCGACATGCGAGCCACTTCCGGCTCTTTTGTTCTCTCGCCCTAGCTGTGCTCTTCCACACTGGGCAGGGATTTGTAAGTCTGGCAGCGTGGGCATACTCGTTCACCGTAGCATTTTCACACAGCTAGAGTTCCTGAAGGGGAACGTCTCCAGGTTATGTATGCAACCATGGTTCCCCGAGGGAACACAACGCTGCGTCTCAGTGCCATACTTCCGGGCATCCCTGCGTGTGCCCGCTTCACTCTCGAACCTGCCGCTGTATCCACCGCGCGTGCTTTTAAGCTTCCTGGTTGCTACGTCCCATGACGTCTCGCCCATCCATTGGACTGATTACACACGTGATTCAGAGTGTGGTGATGCTGAAGGCGTTCCCATAGCATTTCGACACAGCGTCTCGTTCCCTCGGGAAACCATGGTTACATGCGTAACCTGAAGACATTTTTTGTGAACTTGTAAGGCCTGGATTTATTGAGTAATTAAATGTTTCAGCTAGGAGCACCATAGGGACACAACAAGGCTTTCACTGTGGCTCTGGACACCACAGGCACAGCTTCAGCCTGTTGTGAGGACCAAGCCAGGGTCAATCAAGCATGCAACTCACTGTGGAGCAACCACCAACAAATCACCACAAAAGTGGCATACCATGATGACACACCCATCTGGGAGCCAAATCTCTCACAATTACTAAGAAAGAAGCTTGGCTGAGTGGATGGGAAGAAGAAGACCTGGCAGTCCAGGTGATTCAGGCCTGGTAAGGCATGCTCTACAGATTCTTTTAGACTTGGAAGCAGAGCAAAATAGAGGTTTTGAACAGCTATTGTCAGCACTTTAACAGAGGTTTGGTGGACAGGATTCAAGTGAAGCCATGGGAGAGAACTCATCAGCACATGAGCAGAGAAGAGAGTGTATTGGCATGCAGACATCCATTACTGCTCTCCATTTCCTAGACACTGTGCTGGAAGAGCTAGCACTTCATGCTTTTCTACAAAAAGTTTGACTCTGAGACACTTTGGCAGCAAGTCCTCCTGTCAGCACCCACCATTCTCCTCCAGGCCACAGAGGCAGAAAGAGTGGACGATGTTTTCAACATTCTTGTCAAGTAGAGCTTCAAAAGTAGAGGGAGGTGAAGGGGAAAGCCAGAAGAGGAAAAAACTGACATTGATGCTGGTGCTAGGGCCAGGCAGGGTGTTCGGCCTAACATCCCTTTCTCCTGTTGACACCAAAACAAAGTTGATGGGAACCAAATTGGGGTATCAGCCATTCCAGAAAGTAGGCCCTCTACACAGGATGTCTGTGTTGTGCATAGTGACCAAGGACAGAACTCTAAGTCACTCGTGTTTCAGGACGCTTGCTAGCTGCTGGTGGTAAAGAAGACCCAGGACACAAATTTACATCCCCAGAGTTACAGTTTAATCAAGCAGTTCAACTATATGCTGGACACTTATTTGGTTATCCTAACCACGGAGCACCAAGGAGACCAGGACCAGACCAGGACCAGGTTTTATAAAAATTAAACTATTTTCATCACACTCATTACTGAAATTTCTCAATAGTGAAATTTGTCACTAAGCTTCAGTTTTACAGCATTAAAAGTAAACACACTTCAGAAATTGAACCTGAGCCTAAACAGAAATGTGCCAAGCATTTGAAAATTTTAACATATCTTATGGCCCTGAAAAAAAGAATCAAACTCTTGTGTTTGTTATGCTCTGGCCATTTCCTGTGTGTGTGTGCACATGTGTGTTCAGTCCTCTGTCTCTACCCACCATACAAAAACTGCTGCTGCATAAGCAAAGCCACCACTATTACAGATGACCCCCATCACCCACCCTATGGACTCTTCACTCTCCTGCCATCTGGCAGAAGGTACAGGAGCATCCGTGTCTCTACCAGCAGATTCTGCAACAGTTTCTTCCCTGAGGCAGGCAGATTACTCAACACCCTGCTGCCTCCCAACACTCACCTGGGCTAGTCAAACACCTAATCCAGTATGACTCAGTACCTCTGCACACCTGCACCTTACAAAGCTGCATCAGACACATTATGGAACACTAAATATATTGCTCCTAGCCTATCAATAGCTTATAGCCCCTGTTCTGTGTATTTATTTCCTGCTCTGATCTCACACCATTATGTATTTGCACTTTATATCGTCTTGCAAACTGTTGTGTTGCACCATGGTCCTTGAGAAAGGACATCTCATTCCACTGTATACAATCTATATAGGGGTATGATATCCCGCTTGACTTGACTGGTTTGGTTGTCTGTTGTAAATGGTGTCATCCAATTTTCTCAAAATTTCTGTATACAATATACACACACAAACACCCACCCACACACACTCCTTATATATATATATATATATATATATATATATATATATATATATATATATATATATATATGTGTGTATATATATATATATGTGTGTGTATATATATATATATATATATATATATATATATATATATATATATATATATATATATATATATATATACACATGTTTATTTCTCACTTTAAACCACAGTACTTTCCGGGATGTACATTCTCTGGTGTGAGATAGAAACTAGAGGACAAAAGTCTCAAACCAAACATCAGCATGAGACCATTAAGGTTTTTACCACATCAAAGATGTTGAAACTCAGGCTGCAGCAGCATTTTGTGTAAAAGTTTTGCACATATAAGTTTGGGTTAATAATTAAATGACTAGTATACATAAAAGGTGTAAGATTATTCTTTAATACCAATTCTTTGCAGGTTATAAAAGTTCCTCACACAGAGCACAATCTCTTGTACACTTTGAATAAATACATAATATTTTTTAGGAACATTCTCACTGATGAGCTTACATTTGTGTCTTAGCCTGAGATTATAACAAAGATATTTGGACTGTTGAAGTGGTGCAAAATTAATCAAAGCTGCTGGCTAAAACACTTCTCTACTTGCTTGAAACCACTATGCTATTTCTGTTCATGTGAAGTCCACTGTGTGATATGAGAGCATGCTGCTGCAGCCAGTGACACTACTTCAAATGCATTAAGAGTATTTTCATACTAGGCCTGAATACTTGAGTCCACTCCCAGGACTGATTCTGGGCTTGTTTAGGGGCAGGTTCAAAATCGCAAGTTTGCTTCCCACAGACGAGTTCATTCTAAACCATGGAATAATTGCGCAGCTTGTCACTTTTGAGCAGGCAGTTTTGCAAAATGGGAGGCACTGTGTTCATTCTTTTCATTGTTTATTTTTCTTTGTTACCAACGCTTGAGCGGCGTGTCATCGTGGAGGAGTGCCTGCAAATTCTCTTAAGATTTTTGTGATGTTTGCAATGCAAGCACTCAAACCACAGTGCTGAGTGAATTACAGTGCTCCAGTCACTCCAGTGCCCAGCCAGATGGGGCATATTACTACATCATTAATTTATACACCTTTACAATGTTACCATTAGTAACCTCTGACTGACAAAGGTGTATATCTTTAGCTCCTATGTGAATAACTACCTAAATATTTTATACAACCTGTGCTTTCCCAAGATCTTAATATCAATGTCTGGTGCCCTGGCTCCATGTATAAAGCTAACTAAAATTGCTGATGCCCCTAAAGGCCTAGCTAATTGCATGTGCCATAGAAAAGAATCTCCTACACACAGAGCTCTTTCAGGCTTCAGTGGGTGCTTCACTGAGCAGAACAACCTTCTGGGACAGATAAACAGGAGAGGAGTGGGTTCCCCTTCAGGAACTCGAAGGTGCCGGCCCCGCTTCTGCCGAGGCAGAGCGGCGGTTGCGCTTGTGGGGCTCGCAGATGGATCTGGCGGAGGGAATGGAGACGGGCGAGTCCCTTTCTCCTTCCTCACCCTCCAGATCCACTGTCCGCTCTCTGGGTTCGGAAGCCCGCTCTGCGGTTTCCTCCCCCCGGGGAGCGGGCCCGGCGCTCCGCCTGTCTTCCTCCGAGGAGGTTGACGTGGAGGGCGCTGACTCTGATCTGCCGCAGTCTCCTCAATATGAGGAGCTGCTGGAGGTGGTTTTGCGGGCCGTTGCTAAACTTAGCATTGACTGGCCCGCTGAAACACGGGTTGAACCGCAGGGGTCTAAGCTAGATGAGTGCTTCCTGCGCAGTAAACCGCCACCTCCACGCCAGAGCCTGCCTTTTTTCCCCGACCTCCACACCGAGGTGTCGAGGTCATGGAGGAGGCCTTTTTCGGCCCGTTTATTCAGTCCCGCCTCCTCTTACTATGCTAACGTGGCGGGGCTGGACCATATTGGCTACAGGGCGATGCCCAGGGTTGAACAGATGCTAGCTAGCTATCTGTCCCCTGGTGCGGCATCATCCCTGAAGGCGCTGCCCACCAAGCTGCTGCGGACCACCTCAGCGCTGGTGGGAAAGGCGTACACGGCAGCAGGTCAGGCTGGTGCGTGTCTGCACACCATGGCGGTGTTACAGGCGTACCAGGCCGACCTGATCAAAGAGCTGGATGAGCACGGGGAGCTGCCGTCTGAGCACGTGACAGAGCTCAGGCGGGCTGCTGATCTTTCTCTCCGCACCACCAAGGAGACCGCCCGTGCTATAAGCCAGTCTATAGCAGTCCTGGTGGCGGCGGAGAGACACCTCTGGCTGACCCTGTCTGACATGAAAGAGAAGGACAGGGTCATTCTTATGGATGCCCCGCTGGCGCCCTCTGGTCTGTTCGGCGACGCTGTTAGCTCCGTCGTCGACAGATACCAGCAGGCTGGTACACAGGCGGCGGCGTTCCAGCGATTTCTCCCTTGCCGCTCTCTGGCTCGTGGGGCTGCTGGGTGGGGGCAGCCCCCTACATGTACTGCCTCCTCTCACAGGGAGGCACAGAAACAGTGGGACCGGGAGTCTCGGCGGCGCTCTGGGCCCGGTCCCTCTGAAACGAAGACGGATCTGAGGACCGTTCTTTTGTCGAGGAGGGCCGCGCTAAGAATATATATTCTAATATGCTATATGCTAAGACAGATAGCTAAGAAGCCCTGACACCTTGGGCCCAGGGCTTCATAGGACGGGCCCCTCTGGGGCGGGACGGTGTACACCTCATTATACGGTGCCCGTCTCGCCTCAGTGCCCTCAGGAGGTCGATCTGCCAACCCTGCCACCTATGGTGCTTCAGGGCGCAGTGGTCTCCGGCGAGCGTTTCTCCCAGTTCTCGCCCGGGAACGTAGCGGGTCTGGGAGGCTCGCGGCCTCTTTGGAGGCCTTCGGAGCAGCTAGTTCGGTCATTCCCTGTCGGTTCGCCGCTCCAGGGCACCAAGCTAGCCGCTTTCGCCGTACCAGAGGTCAGTCTCGAGAGGCTGATCCCCTTAGTGAGCTATTTGGCAGTGTGGAAACTTCTGCCGAATGTGTCTCAATGGGTCCTGCGTACTGTAGAGAGAGGCTACCGAATTCAGTTCGGCTCTCCTCCGCCCCGCTTTTCCTGGGTTCTTCCCACTCTGGTGGGTCCCGAGCAGGCTCTGGTAATGGAACAGGAAGTACACACTCTCCTGAGGAAGGAGGCCAACGAGGTGGTCCCTCCTCGTGACAGAGAATCCGGTACTTCATTGTTCCCAAGAAGGGTGGAGGGCTGCATCCCATTTTGGTTCAGGATGCTCACAGTAACACAGGTCGTGTCTCAGATCAGCCGGTCACTCACTGTGGAGCATTTTCAGAGACTGCTGGGTCTGATGGCAGCTGCATCCAACGTAATACCTTTTGGCCTCCTGTACATGAGACCCCAACAGTGGTGGCTCAAGACCAGGGGGTTCTCACTGAGGGGAAACCCGCTCCGCATGATCAAGGTCACACGGCGGTGCCTAAGTGCCTTAAACATGTGGAGGGAAACTGGGTTCTTGTCTCAGGGCCCAGTGCTGGAAGCTCCTTGTCGCCGCTTAACGCTAGCGACGGATGCATCTCTCACCGGATGGGGAGCGGTCATGAGTGGCCGCTCTGTCCGTGGTCTGTGGAGCGGCCGCCATCTCACTTGGCACATCAACTGCCTGGAGAAGCTGGTCGTGTTTCTAGCACTGAAACACTTTCTCCCGGACCTAAGAGGTTGCCACGTGTTGGTGCGCACCGACAACATGGCAGTGGTCTCTTATATCAACCACCAGGGAGGTCTGTGCTCGCGCCCCCTTTACAGGCTGGCACTCCAGATCCTTGTGTGGTCCCAGGGGAAACTCCTCTCGCTGAGAGCAGTTTATATCCCTGGCCATCTCAATATGGAAGCAGACGCCCTGTCGAGGCAGGGGCCGATGCCCGGGAAATGGAGGCTCCACCCTGAGGTGGTGGAGCAGATATGGCGTATGTTCGGCTGAGCTCAGGTGGATCTGTTTACGACTCAGGAGACATCGCACTGTCCCCTCTGGTTCTCTCTGACACATCCAGCTCCCCTAGGACTGGATGCTATGGTACAGACGTGGCCGAGGCTGCGTCTGTACGCCTTCCCCCGAGTTCTGGAGAGAGTCCGCCGGGATGGGGTCCGCTTGCTGCTAGTAGCCCTGTCCTGGCCGGGCCGAGTATGGTTTCCCTTCTCGACGGCTCTCCATGGGAGATTCCTGTCAGGAGGGACCTCCTCTCACAGGCGGGGGGCGACATCCTTCACCCCCACCCAGAGTTGTGGAAGCTGTGGGTGTGGCCTCTGAGGGGGCCAGAACTCAGAGCTTCCAGTCTCTCAGCCGAGGTTGTTGAGACCATCCTCCAGTCCAGAGCTCCCTCAACGAGGAAACTGTACTCCCTGAAGTGGAAACTTTTCACTTCCTGGTGCGGAGACCGCCGGCTCGACCCTGTTCACTGCCCAGTTGGTACAGTGCTGGAGTTCCTGCAGGCCCGTCTCTCCGCAGGGCTGACCCACTCCACCCTGAAGGTCTACGTGGCGGCTATTGCGGCCTACCACGCCCCTCTCGGTGGTCAGTCAGTGGGCAGGACCCCCTGGTTACACGTATCCTCCGCGGTGCACCTGGCCGTGGTTTTAGAGGCTCTCTGTAAACCCCCCTTCGAGCCTGTAGAGGAGATTTCGGAGAGTGGGGGATCTTCACGCCCTCTCTGTGGCCCCCTCTTACTTAGACTTTGCGCCCGGTCTGGCCAAAGCGTTCTTGTACCCCCGAGCAGGGTACATACTGAAAGTTCCCTCCTCGGCACCACGGCCAGTCGTGCTGCAGGCCTTCTGTCCTCCTCCCTTTCAGGAGCCCGACCATCGGAAGCTTAACTGTACATGTCCAGTGCGAGCACTGGATGTGTACGTACACAGAGCTGCCCTGTGGAGGAGGGCGGACCAATTGTTTGTATGCTTTGGTCCCCCGAAGAGGGGTCTTCCTGCTACCAAGCAGACCCTCAGCCGGTGGATTGTGGAGGCCATTTCCCTGGCTTATGAGTCCTCTGGTCTCCCCTCACCCTTGGGGGTCAAGGCCACTCTACTTGAGGTGTGGCGGCCCCGAAGACCTTTCTGGCAGGTGTGTCCATGCAGCACATCTGCAACGCGGTGGGTTGGTCCACGCCCCTGACGTTTGCCAGGTTCTAAGGCCTGGATATGCGAGCGACTCCTGGCTCCTCTGTTCTTTTGCCTTAAGCTGTGCCTTTTCCACACCAGGCAGGGATTTGTAAGTCTGGCGGCGTGGGGATACTCGTTCCCATAGCGTTTCGACGCAGCTCGAGTTCCTGAAGGGGAACCATGGTTACATGCGTAACCTGGAGACGGCTCCTGTGTGTGAGTCTTAGCATTAGCTTCAGCTTTGCTCATCTTCTCTGGGGTCTGGATGAGTACCTCTAATCCTGCCATCTTTTATGTCAGAGTGCTAATTATTTGTGAGAAATGTAGACTATTACTAATGTTGGAAGAAGAACAACTAAACATTCTGTACTCAACACAGTGAACAAACTCAATCTTGGTCATGTCGAATGTCTTACACTTAGCCTTTGTCATAACTTTCCAGTGAGGGTTTCAGGTAGATCTAATGTGGATGGCCTATGTTTGCTGTATTTAAAAAAAATCCTTTTTTTAAGAAAAAAAAATCCTTCTAGAGCAGGTATCATTAGAAAAAGCACATATCATTAGATCCTACATGAATAACTACTTAAATATTTTAGAGAACCTGTGCTTTCCCAAGATCTTAAGATCAATGTCTGGTGCCCTGGCTCCATGTATACAGCTAACTAAAATTGCTGATGACCCTAAAGGCCTAGCTAATTGCATGTGCCATAGAAAAGAGTCTCCTATACCCAGAGCTCTTTCAGGCTTCAGTGGGTGCTTCACTGAGGAGAACAACCTTCTGGGACACATAAACGGGAGAGGAGTGGGGCTCCTGTGTGTGAGTCTTAGCATTAGCTTCAGCTTTGCAACGATGCCACCAGATCACCCTTTTGCTCCACTGTGAGGGCTCTAATGCTGGAGTTAGGGGCTCTTAGCCTTTCCCTTACTGAAACCATGTTGCTCTCACTCTTGCTCGTCTTCTCTGGGGTCTGTATGAGGTCTGACTTGCTGTATTTAAACAAAAAAAATCCTTTTTTAAGAAAAAAAATCCTTCTAGAGCAGGTGGACTTGGAAGTACACAACTGTGCACACTGTTTCCCTTTTTCACTTTTTTTAGTGTTTATTGCTATAAAATGTCCTCACAAAAATTCACATTCTATAATAACTGCTGTCAAAGAAAACAGTCACATGGAAAGATTTCTCAGTGAAGTAGAAAATGTGCTTATACAAGATCATGCCACTGCATCTTGGCTCAAACTCCACCATCAGTTCTCATTACAGCCACTGGACCAATCAAATCTGACCACAGCTTCAAACATCCAATCAGGGGTGACTCTGAACCTGGTTTAATCTTGCACACACAAGTTCATTACCTCACTGTCACATTGTCTCAACAGGAACGATGATCACAGTCCTTGTCGCTCTTTGTCTCTTAACATCAGGTGAGTTACATTTTGTATATTTTTTATATTCAATTATAAAATAATTTCACTAAATATTTATCTTTATTACTGACATCATTAAACAATGTATATTTTTTTGTTTCAGTGAAACCTTCTAACATCAAGGAGCTTCAAGTTCAAAAAGTAAAGCGTGGAGAAAATGTTTCTATAAAATGTGATGACTTGTCCAGTGATAAAAATAAATTAGTTTGGTTCAAACAGAGTTTTGGAAAGGCTCCTCAGTGGGTAGGGAGAGAAGTGGAGAGCTCATTCAGAGCCGGTGAAGGATTTAATGATGGACGCTTCAGTATTAGTGTAAATAAAAATCTGCTTAATCTCAACATTAAAGAAATCAAAGAAGAGGATACAGGAACATATTTCTGTGCACAATTGCTGGTATCTTCACTGTACTTTGGATCTGGAACCCTTTTGGTTGTTGAAGGTAAACAGTTTTACTCTGATAACCTGCTCCTGAACTCAAACTAATTCCAGATCAAGACTTAAGCCAGAATTACATATAATTTTACACCACTCCTTATTTATAGTTTTATTTTTACTAATTGATGTTAAAGCTGAGGAGAAGAAACAGCATCCTCCGACTGTAAAGGTGATGGAGAACGGAGAGTCGTTCACACTCCAGTGTTCAGTACAAGCATTTACTTCAAGCTGTGAAGAACAGAGTGTGTACTGGTTCAGACACAGCTCAGGAGAATCTCATCCAGGAATCATTTACACTCATGGAGACGGCAGTGATGAGTGTAAGAAGAGCTCTGAGGCTGGTTCTCCTACACAGAGCTGTGTCTACACTCTCCCCAAGAGGAAGCTCACAACCTCTGATAATGGAACGTTCTACTGTGCTGTGGCTGCATGTGGACAAATCCTCTTTAGTAATGGAACTGAAGTTAAAGTAAATCAAGTAGAAGGTAAGACATTTGATAAATATTCCTGTTGAAAACTCAGAGACAGTTATAGTGATACTGATCCAAATGATGGTTTTTATCTTTTCAGAAAATAACCATTGGATTGTTTTTGTTTTAACAACCTCCAATATAATATCTATTATTGTAATCATGGTTCTGGTTGGACTTTTACTTAAACAAAGAAAAGGTTTGTTTGCTTTTTTTTTTTTTTTAAAGAATTGATCAGTATCATAAAAACACTTACGGTTAAATGTTACTGATATTTATTATTGTTTTATAAAGGGGCTTCCAATGACCATCCAAATAACACAAATCAGGTAATCCAGTGTTTTATAATGTGTATCGATTTTCTTTAAATAAATACAGATCTGTCCTCGGGACATGTAGGATTATAACTAACATCATCTTACAAAATACAGTAAATAACCTTTTGTGAATCTTTTATTCTGCTCTGGTTTATAAATGACTCTTGTTCTTTATCAGGCTGATGATGAAGATGTCTTGAACTATGCAGCTGTGAGTTTTGCTAAGAAACCTTCATCCTCCAGAACATCCAGAGACAAGAACCATGACGATGTTTATGCACAAGTTAAAATAAAATAAAGAGAAATGAATTCAGATTTAAAGCACCAGATGCTGGAGATTTATTGCTGTAAGTCAAACATTATTTGATCATGCATGGTGCATTTAACCAAAAAAAAAAAAAAAAAAGAACAGTTCCTATATATTATCTAATATTTTTGCTGTTAGAAACTTTCAATGCAGTTTGTAAAAAGTGAATTTATAATAAAAGTTAAATATTGTAAGAATTTCAGTGGGTTTTTTTCTTCATTTACAATTAACTTAATATAATTAAAGCCTTAATGTAACCCCAGCATCAGATATATCAAATGCATTTTTGTTAACTTACATCTATGGTAAAAAATGAGGAAATTTGCCATTTAAAAAAAGATTAAGTTTATATATGATGAGATAATTAGTAATTGTTCATTGCATTCTACTAATTAACTCAAATATTTAAATTAAAATTGAAAAAAAGGTACATTGATGGGTAATGGTAGTGTCGAATGATGCATGACAACAAAAATGCATTTGATTCTTTTTTATACATAATTCATTCAAAAACTGTATTAAAAGGCATGTGAGGTCATTTTGTTAAGGAGTTGTGTAATGTGCAATGTGTATAAAATTCTCTGAAAATGGATCTAACAGGCTGCAATGATTGCATTTCTCAGAAATCTGACAGCCTGCATCACGTTTTATACTTTCTGAAAATGATCTTACAATTAACAGAACGAGCATGCTCGATATTGTACATGCTGTGGTTAAAGACTGAAACTACTGGCCTCAATTTTTCACACAATTTCTTGTTGATAACATTTTTTTGAATTTGTTTGTATTGTCTTATATAATATTGTGATGTGTGATATTACAACATTATACAGCTAATTCATTAAGGGGAATTCATCATAGAAAACACGAGCAGAAAGGATAAATCATTAAATAAGGAATCTCAGTGATGTGAAGGGTTTTTTTTAGTGTTAAACACAATGATCTGAAAATCTGATGTGCTGTTTGTACCTAATTTAACAAGAACCAGAGGTCCCTATGTGGTGACCGTGTAAGTGGAGGAAATGAGTGGTGCATCATTTCCTGTTGAATGAGATGCAGGAAGATGCAGTGCAAAGAACATGGCCACCTTTAAGTATCTGATAATGTGAAATATGAGGATCATTTATTAACCGCTTTACTTAAGTTGTGCTGAAAAACTTATATGTGTCCTGCCTGAATGATTACCAGCCTGTTGCACTCACACCTATCATGAAGTGCTTCGAGCAGCTAGTCATGAAACACATAATGATCAGTCTTCCCACCACACTGGATCCATTTCATTATGCCCATTTCAGTATTCCACTTATGCATTTGATAAATACAAAAAATGAGAAAAAATAATAAGAGCAACTACACCATATGGCCAAAAGTTAGTAGAGACTTGATGCTCACACCCATATGTGGTTCTTCCCCGAACTGTTACCAAAAAGTTTGAAGTTGACAGATGTCTTTATATGCTGTAACATTACAATTTCCCTTAACTGGAGCCAAGATGCCCAAACCTGTTCTAGCAAGATAATGCCCCTGTGCACAAAAGCAAGCTCCATGAAGAAATGGTTTGCCAAATTTGGTGTGGAAGAACTGGGATAAGCTGGAACACTGACTGCATCCTAGGCCTCCTTGCCTGACATCAGTGCCTGACCTCACTAATAATCTTGTGGCAGAATGGGCAACTCCCCACAGCCAAAATCCCTACACTCCAAAATCTAGTGGAATGCCTTCCTAGGAGAGTGGAGGCTGTTTTAATGGCAAAGGTGGAATAAATCTGGAATGGGATGTTCAACAAGCACATATGGGTGTGACGGTTAGGTGTCCACATACTTTTGGCCATAGAGTGTATTTTGTTTAAAAATTCAGTTAAGGATATCAGTTTATGTTAGTGTTTTAAAGAGCAACATTAATGTATTAAAGGGGAACCGAGTGAGAGGACTAAGTGCTCAATAAGTAAATTCAGGAGGGAACATAGGAGGGATAATTTGATGAAAATATATTCAGTAGGGAGAGGCCATTCCATTCACAGTGTCCCTTAACGAGGATGTGTCCCCAGCATCAATCTTTTGCCTACTTGGACAAACCTGCCCTCTGTCTGGATGTGTTAGAACAATTCACAAACAACCACCTTCTTTCCCCTGTTGTCATGGGCCAGGAAGTAGTGGTCATGAGTGGGGCTGGCAGATGAGGCAGCAATAGAGGTATTAGTGAGTAGAAGCTTTCCAGCAGTGACACAGGGGAGCTTTCCCCTAAATATCTCCACAAAAATGTGTGTAGCATGCCTTTTTGGGTGTCGCTATTTACACACAAGATCAGGAGGGTTCTTAAAACCTGGACTGGGAAGGCCAGGGTGTGGGATGAGCCTAAGTAATGGCACTGCCTGAGCACACCAAACACTAAATTGTTTTATTTATCTGAGCAGTTGTTTTCAATTATTCCTATTTATTTTGTAAACGAGTAGGCCTGGATTTATTGAATAATTAAATGTTTCAGCTAGGATCACCATAGAGACACAGCAAGGCTTTCACTGTGTGATAATGCAGAAGATGAAAATGATGGCTGCTATCGACACCACAGACATGGCTTCAGCCTGTTGTGAGAACCAAGCCAGGGTCAATCAAGCATGCCACTCACTGTGGAGCAACCACCAACAAATCACCACAAAAGTGGCGTACCATGAAGACACACCCACCTGGGAGCCAAATCTCTCACAATTACTAAGAAGGAAGCTTGGCTGAGCGGATGGGAAGAAGAAGAGCTGGCAGTCCAGGTGGCTCAGGCATGGAAAAGTGTGCTCTACAGATTATTTTAGACTTGGAACCAGAGCAAAACAGAGGTTTTGAACAGCTATTGTCAGCACTTCAACAGAGGTTTGGTGGACAGGATTCAAGTGAAGCCATAAGAGAGAACTCATCAGCATGTGAGCAGAGAAGAGAGTGTATTGGCATCTTTACTGCAGCCACGCATTACTGCTCTACATTTCCCATTTCCCAGACACTGTGCTGGAAAATCTAGCACTTCATACTTTTCTACATGAGTTTCACCCTGAGGGACTTTGGCAGCAAGTCCACCTGTCAGCACCCACCATTCTCCTCCAGGACACAGAGGCAGAAAGAGTGGATGATGCTTTCAACATTCTTGACAAGTAGAGCTTCAAAAGTAGAAGGAGGTGATGGGGAAAGCCAGAAGAGAAAAAACTGACAGTGATGCTGTGGCCACACAGGGTGTTGGGCCTTACATCCCTTTCTCCTGAGAACCAAAGTGGGGGATCAGTCATCCCAGAGAGTCGGCCCCTCTACACAACACAGGATGGCCATTTTGTCCATAGTGACCAAGGACAGAACTCTAAGTCACTCATGCTTCAGGACGTCTGCTAGCTGCTGAGAGTAAAGAAGACCCAGGACACAAATTTACATCCCCAGAGTTACAGTTTAATCAAGCGGTTCAACTGTATACTGGACACTTATTTGGTTATCCTAACCACAGAGCACCAAGGAGACCGGGACCAGGTTTCATAAAAATTAAACTATTTTCGTCACACTCATTCCTGAAATTTCTCAATAGTGAAATGTGGCTTTGAGTTTCAGTTTTACAGCATTAAACGTAAAAACATTTCAGTAATTGAAACTGAACCTAAACAGAAATGTTCCAAGCATTTATAAAACTTTAAGGCCCTGAAAAAAAGAATCAAACTCTTGTGTTTGTAATGCTCTGGCCTAAGTGCTGTCATGTTGCTTCCAAATTTTGGCTACTTCATCTCCTGCTCTCTGCGGGTGCATGTACATCACTGCAATGGTATTAAGGGATCCTACTTGAAGGAACATGCTCATCTCACTTGTAATTTTCTCTTTGTTGTGATTCTGATTGTGTATGACCATTTGCCTGTTTTTTTTATTTTTTATTTTTTTGACCCGTTTGCTGTCCCCTGATATTAGCTGTCTCACCGTGTACGGTAACTGCACAGCATCCATGTCTCCACCAGCAGACTCTGCAACAGTTTCTTCCCTGAGGCACGCAGATTACTCAACACCCTGCTGCCTCCCAATGCTTACCTGGGCTAAACACCTAACCTAGTATGACTCCACTGCACACCTGCACCTTACAAAGCTGCATCAGACACTTTATGGAACACTAAATGTATTGCTGCTAGCCTACCAATAGTTTATAGCCCTTGTTCTGTGTATTTATTTTTCTGCACTCGTCTCACGCTGTTGTGTATTTGCACTTTATGTAGTCTTGCAAACTGTTGTGTTGCACCATGGTCCTTGAGGAATGACATTTCATTCCAATGTATACAACCTGTATAGAGGAATGATAACCCACTTGACTTGAAGTGTTTGGTTGTCTGTTGTAAATGGTGTCACCCAATTTTCTCAAAGTCTCTGTATACTGTGTACACACACACACACACACACACACACACGCACACACACACACACAAACGCACGCACCCCTTTTATATATATCCTAAGGGAGGGGCTCAACATGTTTATTTCTCACTTTAAACCACAGTACTTGCCGGGACGTACCTTCTCTGGTGTGAGATGGAAACTAGAGGACAAAAGTCTCAAATCAAACATCAGCATGAGACCAATAAGGCTTTTACCACATCAAAGGTGCTGAAACTCAGGCTGCAGCAGCATTTTGTGTAAAGGTTTTGCACAAATGAGTTTCAACATGTTACAGGTTAATAATTAAATGACTAGTATCTATAAAAGGTGTAAGATTATTCTTTAATACCAATTCTTTCTAGGTTATAAAAGTTCCTCACACAGAGCACAATCTTTTTATTCAAAGTGTACAATGCATTATATTTTTCAGGAACATTCTCACTGATGAGCTTCATACATTTGTTTCTTAGCCTGAGATTATAACAAAGATATTTGGACTGTTGTAGTGGTTAAAAATTAGTCAGAGCTGCTGGCTAAAACACTTCTCTACTTGAGGCTTGAAAACACAATGCTATTTCTGTTCATGTGAAGCCCACTGTGTGATATGAGAACATGCTGCTGCAGCCAGTGACACTACTTCAAATGCATTAAGAGTATTTTCATACTTGGCATGAATACTTGAGTCCACTCCCAGGACTGATTCTGCTCTTGTTTCAGGGCAGGCTCATAATTGTAAGTTTGCTTCCCACGGACGAGTTCATAGTAAACCATAGATTAATTGTGCAATTTGTCACTTTTGCAAAATGGGAGGCACTTTTCATTGTTTATTATTTTTCTTTGGTACCGGCATTTGAGCAGCATGTCAGCATGAAGGAATGCCTGCAAACGAGGGGCCATTCTCTTAAGATTTTTGTGATGTTTGCAATGCAAGCATTCACACCACAGTGGTGAATGAATTACAGTGCTCCAGTCACTCCAGTGCCCAGCCAGATGGGGCATATTACTACATCGGACACCACCTTCATTAATTTACACACCGTTACAATGTTACCATTAGTAACATCTTAGTGACAAAGGCATATGTCATTAGCTCCTATGCGAAATAACTACCTAAATATTTTAGAGAACCTGTCCTTTCCCAAGATTACCTACAATGTCTGGTGCCCTGGCTCCATGTATACAGCTAAATAAATTGCTGATGACCCTAAAGGCCTAGCTAATTGCATGTGCCATAGAAAAGAGTGTCCTATACCCAGAACTCTTTCAGGCTGCAGTGGGTGCTTCACTGAGCAGAACAACCTTCTGGGACACATAAACGGGAGAGGAATAGGGCTCCTGTGTGTGAGTCTTAGCATTAGCTTTGGCTTTGCAATGATGCCACCAGATCACCCACTGTGAGGGCTCTAATGCTGGAGTTGGGGGTTCACCATCTTAGCCTTTCCCTTACTGAAACCATGTTGCTCTCACTCTTGCTCATCTTCTCTGGGGTCTGGATGAGTACCTCTAATCCTGCCATCTTTTTTGTCAGAGTGCTAATTATTTGTTCGAAATGTAGACTATTATTGTACTCAACACAGTGAACAAGCTCAACCTTTTCCATGTCGAATGTCTTACACTTAGCCTTTGTCATAACTTTCTAGTGAGGGTTTCAGGTAGATCTGATGTGGATGGCCTATGTTTGCTGTATTTAAAGAAAAAATTCCTTTTTTAATAAAATAAAATCCTTCTAGAGCAGGTGGACTTGGAAGTACACAACTGTGCGCACTGTTTCCCTTTTTCACTTTTTTTTAAGTGTTTATTGCTATAAAATGTCCTCAGAAAAATTCACATTCTATAATAACTGCTGTCAAAGAAGACAGACACATGGAAAAGTTTCTCAGTGAAGTAGAAAATCTGCTTATACAAGATCATGCCACTGCATCTGGGATCAAACTCCATCATCATCAGTTCTCATTACAGCCACTGGACCAATCAAATCTGACCACAGCTTCAAAACATCCAATCAGGGGTGACTCTGAACCTGGTTTAATCTTGCACCCACAAGTTCATTACCTCACTGTCACATTGTCTCAACAGGAACGATGATCACAGTCCTTGTCGCTCTTTGTCTCTTAACATCAGGTGAGTTACATTTTGTATATTTTTATATACAATTATAAAATTATTTCACTAAATATTTATCTTTATTACTGACATCATTAAACAATGTGTATTTTTTTGTTTCAGTGAAAACTTCTAACATCAAGGAGATTCAAGTTCAAAAAGTAAAGCGTGGAGAAAATGTTGCTATAATATGTGACGACTTGTCCAGTGATAAAAATAAATTAGTTTGGTTCAAACAGAGTTTTGGAAAGGCTCCTCAGTGGGTAGGGAGAGAAGTGGAGAGCTCATTCAGAGCCGGTGAAGGATTTAATGATGGACGTTTCAGTATTAGTGTAAATGAAAAACTGCTTAATCTCAACATTAAAAAAATCAAAGAAGAGGATACAGGAACATATTTCTGTGCAGAATTGCTGGGATCTTCACTACACTTTAGATCTGGAACCCTTTTGGTTGTTGAAGGTAAACAGTTTTACTCTGATAACCTGCTCCTGAACTCAAACTGATTCCAGATCAACACTTTAGCCAGAATTATATTTAATTTCACACCACTCCTTATTTATAGTTTTATTTTTACTAATTGATGTTAAAGCTGAGGAGATGAAACAGCATCCTCCGACTGTAACGGTGATGGAGAAGGGAGAGTCGTTCACACTCCAGTGTTCAGTACAAGCATTTAATTCAAGCTGTGAAGAACAGAGTGTGTACTGGTTCAGAAACGGCTCAGGAGAATCTTATCCAGGAATCATTTACACTCATGGAGACGGCAGTGATGAGTGTAAGAAGAGCTCTGAGGCTGATTCTCCTACACAGAGCTGTGTTTACACTCTCCCCAAGAGGAAGCTCACAACCTCTGATAATGGAACGTTCTACTGTGCTGTGGCTGCGTGTGGACAAATCCTCTTTAGTAATGGAACTGAAGTTAAAGTAATTCAAGAAAAAGGTAAGACATTTGATAAATATTCCTGTTGAAAACTCAGAGACAGTTATAGTGATACTGATCCAAATGATGCTTTATATTTTCAGAAAATAACCATTGGATTGTTGTTTTAACAACCTCCAATACAATATCTATTATTGTAATCATGGTTCTTGTTGGAGTTTTACTTAAAGAAAGAAAAGGTTTGTTTGCTTTTATTATTTTTAAAATGAATTTATCAGTATCATAAAAATACTTACAGTTAAACATTACTGATATTTATTATTGTTTTATAAAGGGGCTTCCAACGACCATCCAAATAACACAAATCAGGTAATCCAGTGTTTTATAATGTGTATCGATTTTCTTTAAATAAATACAGATCTGTCCTCGAGTCTACAGATCATGTAGGTTTATAACTAACATCATCTTACAAAATACAGTAAATAACTTTTTTGTGAATCTTTTAATCCACTCTGGTTTATAAATGGCTCTTGGTCTTTATCAGGCTGATGATGAAGATGTCTTGAAGTATGCAGCTGTGAGTTTTGCTAAGAAACCTTCATCCTCCAGAACATCCAAAGACAAGAGCCATGAAGATGTTTATGCACAAGTTAAAATAAAATAAAGGGAAATGAATGAATTTAGATTTAAAAGCACCAGATGCTAAATATTTATTGCTGTAAGTCAAACATTATTTGGTCATGCATGGTGCATTTAACCAAAAAAAAAAAAAAAAAAAAAAAAAAAAAAAAAAAACAGTTACAATGTATTACTTAATATTTTTGCTATTAGAAACTGTCACTGCAGTTTGTAAAAAGTGAATTCATAATAAAAATTATTGTAAGAATCAGTGTTTTTTCATTATTTCCCATTAACTTTAATATAATTAGCTTTATTGTATATTATCATTCTGTCTTTATGTATAAATACATGCATTTTTTTGTTGTTGTGTAAATAGTTAAGGTCTGTTAATTTACTCTGCAATGTGTATAATTTTCTCTAATACACGTATCTAACAGGCTGCTCTGGCTGGATTTCTCAGAACTCTGATAGCCGGCATCATGTTTTACACTTTCTGAAAATGATGTTACAACCAGCAGATTTACAAGAACAAGCAGCTCCATATTATACATGCTGTGGTTAAAGGTTCGAACTACTGGCCTTGAATTTTTCACACAATTTCTTATTGATAATATTTTTGTGAATTTGTTTATATTGCCCTATATAATATTGTGATGTGTGATATTACAACATTAAACAGCTAATTCTTTAAGGGGCATTCATCATAGAAAATACAAGCAGCAAGGATAAATAATTAAAAAAGGAATCTGAATGATGTGAAAGTTTTTTTAGTGTAAAACACGATGGTCTGAAAATCTGATGTGCTGTTTGTACCTACTTTAACAAGAACCAGACATCCCTATGGGGTGACCGTGTGAGTGGAGGAAATGAGTGATGCATCATTTCCTGTTGAATGAGATGCAGGAAGACGCAGTGCAAAGAACATGGCCATCTTTAAGTATCTGATAATGTGAAACATGAGGATCATTTATTAACAGCTCACTTTAAGCTCTGTGTTTCTCATTTCCCTTTCTGCACCAAATTTCACATCATTTGAAGATATACACATAGTTCTGGTACATGCAGGTTTGAACTTGATCAAGCCAACTACATATCTGTTAACTGATGTGAACTTTGAGTGTAACTCGGGAACAGAATCAATTTATTTCCCAAATTCACAAGTACACAGGAATTTAGCTTGGCAGATCAGCACAAAAACATATAATGTGCAAAAAGGCAAGTGTGTAAACATCCAGACCTACAAAAGTACAGACATTAAATACAGTACAATAAACACAAAAGAAACACCAAGTGCTCTGCATGAGAGAATTTTTTTTTTGAGTATAATATACAGGACAGAAAAGAAAAATGTGTGGTTGTTGCATCAAGAAATTCCTGCAGAGGGCAGAGCAGTGTGGTTGCTGAGATGGAACCTGTAAGGGTGTGTTTCCGGGGGGACAATAAAAATGGTGCACATCTAAGAGCACATGAAGGTGAAAAGTTTGGAGAAGGTCTTCACTGACAAAGGAAGGACTTTCACCCATTCAGCTCAAATTCAACCCTGAAGACACAACTGGTTATCAACCTTCTTCTACTGCAATTACAGCTACTGTGCTGCTTTTACTATTGCTTTGCTAAGCCTTTGCAAGCAGAAGAAAAATAAAAAACAGTAACGATCAGTTGTCCTCTTGCATCCTTCAAAACTTAAAAGCCATTTATCAAGTTTGGGCAGAGCTGGATGGGAAAACCTAAAAAACTTGACAGTGGTGAACATGTCTATCATTGCAAACATTTGCTGGACATTGGAGGACAAAGCTCAGGAGGAATAAATGTTGGACTGCGGGAAGAGCTACACGACCTCGAGTTGCTAGGCGAACCAGGCCCTGGGACCGCAGTACTGCTGCTCAGACCACATCTCTGTTATGCTAATCCCAGCATACAGACCACCCCAGGAAACATTCCAAACCGGTTCTGAAACAGGTGAGAACTTGGTCTGAGGGAGCCGTCTCAGCACTTCAGGACTGCTTTCAACACACAGACTGGAATATGTTCAGAGAGGCTGCTACATACCACAACACCACAGACTCGGAGTAATACACTGCATAAGTGACTGGGACCATCAGCAAGTGCATAGATGATGTGACTTCCTTCAAGACCATCACCACACAACCAAACCAGAAAAAATGGATGACTGCTGAATTGCGCTCACTGCTGAAAACCCAAGACACTGCCTTCAGGTCTGACGACAAGGCAGCCCTCCACACAGCCAGGGGCAATCTGTCCCGGGCTATCAGAGAGGCAAAGTGCAACTATGTAGAAAGAATCCACAATCACTTCATGAACACCAAGGACACAAGGTGTATGTGGCAAGGCATTCAGGTTATCACAGACTACAAAGCTACATCAATTGTCTGTGATGGTGATACCTCGCTCCCAGACACACTGATTTCTATGCACGGTTCAAAGCACCGAACAACATGCCAGCATGGAAGACAACACCGACTCCCACTGACTGAGTAATTTGTCTGCAGTAGATGTCAGGAAAACTCTGTTCAGAGTTAACCCACGGAAAGTTGCAGGTCCTGACAACGTACTAAGGAAACATACTGATCAGTTTGCAGATGTCCTCACAGACATCTTCAACATTTCCTTGCACCAAGCAGTCATCCCTATTTGCTTCAAGATGACCACCATCATCCCTGTGCTGAAAAACTTATATGTGTCCTGCCTGAATGATTACCAGCCTGTTGCACTCACACCTATCATGAAGTGCTTCGAGCAGCTAGTCATGAAACACATAATGATCAGTCTTCCCACCACACGGGATCCATTTCAGTATTCCCATTTCAGTATTCCACTTATGCATTTGATAAATACAAAAAATGAGGAAAAATAATAAGGGCAACTACACCATATGGCCAAAAGTTAGTAGAGACTTGATGCTCACACTTGTATGTGGTTCTTCCCCAAACTGTTACCACAAAGTTGGAAGCACACAATAGCATAGGATGTTTTTGTATGAGGTAACAGTACAATTTCCCTTCATTGGAGCAAAGAGGCCCAAACCTGTTCTAACATGATAATGCCCCTAACCAAGCACAAAACTAAGCTCCATGAAGAAATGGTTTGCCAAAGTTGATGTGGAAGAACTGGGATAAGCTGGAACACCGACAGCATCCTAGGCCTCCTTGCCCGACATCAGTGCCTGACTCACTAATGATCTTGTGGCAGAATGGGCAAATCCCCACAGCCAAAATCAACATGCTCCAAAATCTAGTGGAATGCCTTCCTAGGAGAGCGGAGGCTGTTTTAATTGCAAAGGGGGAATAAATCTGGAATGGGATGTTCAACAAGCACATATGGGTGTGATGGTTAGGTATCCACATACTTTAGGCCATAGAGTGTATTTTGTTTAACAATTCAGTTAAGGATATCAGTTTATGTTAGTGTTTTAATAGCAACATTAATGTATTAAAGGGAACCAAGTTGGAGGACCAAGTGCTCCATAGGTAAATTCAGGAGGGAACATAGGAGGGCAAATTTGATGAAAATATATTCAGTAGGAAGAGGCCATTCCATTCACAGTGTCGCCTTGATAACTAGGACATATCCCCAGCATCAATCTTTTGCCTACTTGGACAAACCTGCCATCTGTCTGGATGTGTTAAAACAATTCACAAACAACCACCTTCTTTCCCCTGTTGTCATGGGCCAGGAAGTAGTGGTCATGAGTGGGGCCAGCAGATGAGGCAGCAATAGAGGTATTAGGGAGTAGAAGCTTTCCAGCAGTGACACAGGGGAGCTTTCCCCTAAATATCTCCACAAAATGTGTAGCATGCCTTTGTGGGTGTCACTATATACACACAAGATCAGGAGGATTCCTAAAACCTGGACTGGGAAGGCCAGGGTGTGGGATGAGCCTTAGTAATGGCACTGCCTGAGCACACCAAACACTAAATAGTTTTATTCATCTGAGCAGTTGTTTTCGATAATGCTTGTTTTTTTGTAAACTTTTAAGGCCTGGATTTACTGAGTAATTAAATGTTTCAGCTGGGAGCACCATAGAGACACAACAAGGCTTGATGAGAGAGTGACTGGCTTGCTCATTAGGGATAAATTCACAGTGATAAATTTAAATATTTACAATATATTTTTGTGAATCCATTTATTTCTGTAAAGCTGCTTTGTGACAATGTCCATTGTTAAAAGCGCTATACAAATAAAATTGAATTGAATTGAATTGAAGCCATGAGAGAGAACTCATCAGCATGTGAGCAGAGTAGAGAGTGTATTGGCATCCACTCAGACATCCATTACTGCTCTCCATTTCCCAGACACTGTGCTGGAAAATCTAGCACTTCATACTTTTCTGCATGAGTTTCCCCCTGAGGGACTTTGGCAGCAAGTCCTCCTGTCAGCACCCACTATTCTCCTCCAGGCCAGAGAGGCAGAAAAAGTGGACGATGTTTTCAACATTCTTGTCAAGTAGAGCTTCAAAAGTAGAGGAAGGTGAAAGGGGAAAGCCAGAAGAGAAAAAAACTGACAGTGATCCTGGTGCTGGGGCCAGGCAGGGTGTTCAGCCTAACATCCCTTTCTCCTATTGACACTAAAACAAAGTTGATGGGAACCAAACTGGGGGATCAGCCATCCCAGAAAGTAAGCCCCCTCTTAAGTTACTAGTGTTTCAGGACATTTGCTAGCAGCTGGTGGTAATGAAGACCCAGGACACAAATAACTTAATCAAGCAGTTCAACTGTATGCTGGACACTTATTTGGTTATCCTGACCACAGAGCACAAAGGAGACCAGGACCAGGTTTTATAAAAATTAAACTATTTTCATCACAGTCATTACTGAAGTTTCTCAATAGTGAAATTTGTCTTTGAGCTTCATTTTTATGGCATTAAACGTAAATTGAACCTGAGCCTAAACAGAAATGTTACAAGCATTTATAAAAATGTAACATATCCTATTGCCCTGAAAAAAAGAATCAAACTCTTGTGTTTGTTATGCTCTGGCCATTTCCTGTGTGTGTGCATGTTTGTTCAGTCCTCTGTCCAGGTGCATTCTGTCCTTTCTGTATATAGTATAAACACACACACACTCACACTCACACACAGACACACACACCCCTTTTATATATATCCTAAGAGTGAGGCTTATTTCTCACTTTAAACCACAGTACTTTCCGTGACGCACATCCTCTGGTGTGAGATGGAACGTAGAGGACAAATGTCTCAAACCAAACATCAGCATGAGACCGTTAAGCTTTTTACCACATCAAAGGTGTTGAAACTCAGGCTGCAGCAGCATTTTGTGTAAAGGTTTTGCACAAATAGGTTTGGACATGTTACAGGTTAGTAATTAAATGACTAGTATCTATAAAAGGTATAAGATAATTCTTTAATACCAATTCCTTCTAGGTTATAAAAGTTCCCCACACAGAGCTTCATAAATTTTTGTCTTAGCCTGAGATTATAACAAAGATATTTGGACTGTTGAAGTGGTGCAAAATTAGTCAGAGCTGCTGTCTAAAACACTCATTCTCTATTGGAGGATTCAAACCCCAATGCTATTTCTGTTCATGTGAAGCCCACTGTGTGATATGAGAGCAACCAGTGACACTACTTCAAATGCATTAAGAGTATTTTCATACTTGGCCTAAATACTTGAGTCCACTCCCAGGACTGATTCTGGGCTTGTTTAGGGGCAGGCTCATAATCGCAAGTTTGCTTTCACACAGACGAGTTCATTCTGAACCATGGAATAATTGTGCTATTTGCCACATTTGAGAAGGCACTGGCTTCATTCTTTTCTTTGTTTTTATTTTTCTTTGGTACCAACGCTTGAGCGGCATGTCATCATGGAGGAATGCCTACAAATGAGGGGCCATTCTCCTAAGATTTTTAGCCATGCAAGCCAGCATGAAACATGCTTTGTGATGTTTTAAATGCAAGCACTCACACCACAATGGTGAGCGATTTACAGTGCTCCAGTCCAATGAATGTGCTTTCTCATACATTAGTGCTCAGTCTCCTCTGCCAACCAATGCTAACAACCATTTCCCCACCACAAAGCTTGAAACTGAAAGCAAGCATGTTTAGTTGCTAATCAAATTACTCTGTGTGCAGTACTGAGAGTGCACAGCTTCCACATATGATGTGGACCGCACCAGGGTTCAATGGAAGTAGGGTTCAGTGGTCAGGATTCCTATGACAGTGAATGGAGTTGGTCTGGGTGACACCAGATTATGAGTCATTACTCATCCTCTGTTGTGTGCTATGCAGTTGTATGCTGAAGGAGATGCTATCTCATAAGGCAGCAGGTATGATGTGTAGCTCTAGAGAGAGAAGTATTAGTTACGCTTTTGTCCTGTAATGGTTAAAGTGGATGTACATTGTCCGCAGAGTGCAAGAAGGGACTCCAGCAATTTAGCTATGACAGCATAAATAAAAGGGAGAGCCAGAAGGTAACACAAACATGAAGGTGTCCTGGGACATAAAGCAGCCAGCCACTCCACCGTCAACAAACCTGAATCAAATGTGTGAGCTGTCTGATTTTCATCATTTTACTGCTACAAATGATGTAACTGAAAGGAAACCCAGATTTACGACATAATCAGAAAGCTTACTTCTAGTAGGCTGCAGTACAAGTACAAGTACCTCTGTCTTGCCTGAATGAAGTAGGAGGAAGGAACTTTACACATTCTTCAACTTCATTAAGCTGGTGTCTCTCATCAGGCTTTGCTGAAACATAACTGTTATCTGCATAAACATGGTATTAACATCCACTGTTATGAATAATTGTAGCCAGAGTTGGAATATATAGAGAAAAAAGCTGTGGGCCTAAAATAGAGCCTTGTGGCACACCAAACCTTACTTTTGTATGCTTTTAGAAGTCACCATTTACATCTACAAAAAAATAATCACCATCGTTCCCTTAACTCCAGCAACATTTTCTAGTCTATTTAAAAGAATAGTATGGTATCAAAAAAGCAAGAGACAACCTTGATTGGAGGCCAGTAGTCGGTCAATTACCACTTTAACCAATGCTGTCTCAGTACTGTGATGAGACCTAAATACTGACTGAAGGATTTCGTGAAATGTTATTTCTCTGCAAGTAACCACTGTGCTAAAACCTTTTCTAGGATTTTGAAGATAAATTTGAGGTTAAATAATGGCCTATCGCTCGTGTTTTTAATCAGTTGATTGATAACTTAGTTTGAAAGAATTTAGGTACATGGCCAGTGTTGATTATTTTTATGGAAAGGACTGATTAGGCATATTTTTTGTGGCTATGTATGTTATTTTAGTATAAAGAACTTCAAATGAAGTTCTACTACTGTCACACCCCACACCCACTCTGACCAACATCTCTCCACACAACTGTCGACACCTCCTGTAACCCCCCCTCACCCCCATCTTGATACTCAATCTGCATTTAGGATCTGTGAAAAGGATGTGTGCCAGCTCTTCAGGAGACAAAAGATCAGGAAAGCACCGGGCCCAGACAATGTCTTACCCACCTGTCTGAAAGTCTGTGCAGACCAGCTGTCACCCATCTTCACACGGATCCTCAACAGATCATTGGAGAAGTGCGAAATCTCCTCCTGCTTCAAACATTCTACCATCATCCCCATCCCAAAGAAATCCAGGATCTCTGGGCTGAATGACTACAGACATGTTGCCTTAACATTTGTGGTCATGAAATCATTTGAGAGAATAGTATTGGCCCACCTGAACATCACTGGCCCCTTACTAAACCCCGTTCAGTTTGTCTACAGAGTAAACAGTGGAGCATAGGACTGCATTACATCCTGCAACACCTTGACAGACCTGGGACTTATGCAAGGATCCTGTTTGTGGACTTCAGTTAGGCTTTCAACACCATCATTCTGGATCTCATCCTGACCAAACTAACACAGCTTTCTGTGCCCACCTCCATCTGTCAGTGGATCACCAACTTCCTGACAGACAGGCAGCAGCTAGTAAGGCTGGGAAAATTCACATTCGCACAGTGCTCAGTCAGCACTGGGATGTGTGCTTTCCCCTTGATTATTCTCTTCTACACAAATGACTGCACCTCCTTAGACCCCTCTGTTAAGCTCCTGAAGTTTGCAGATGACACCAGTCATTTGCCTCATCCAGGACAGTTATGAGTCTGCATACAGAAGGGAGGTTGAGCAGCTGGCTGTCTGGTGCAGTCAAAACAACCTGGAGATGAACACGCTCAAAACAGTGGAAATGATAGTGGACTTCAGTTGGAACCCCCTGGCACTGCCCTCACTCACCATCCTGGACAGCACTGTTGCCACCATGGAGTACTTCAGGTTCCTGGGCTCTACCATCTCACAGGACCTGATGTGGGAGACCCACATAGACTCCATCTTGAAAAAGGCCCAGAAGAGATTGTACTTTCTTCGCCAACTGAGGAAGTTCAACCTGCCACAGGAGCTGCAGTTCTATTCAGCTGTCACTGAGTCTGTTCTGTGCACTTCAATTACTGTCTGGTTTGGTTCAGCTACCAAATCAGATAGAAGAAAACTTCAATGGATAGTCTGAACTGCTGAGAGGATTATTGGTGCTCCCCTGCCCACCCTACAGGACCTATACTCCTATACTCTAAACGTCCAGGTAAAATCATTTCAGACACCTCGCACCCAGGCCACAATCTCCTTGAACTGATGCCCTCTGGCCAGCGCCTCAGAGCACTGACAACTACAACAATCAGGAACAGCTTTTGCCCAAAAGCCATTTCCCTCATGAACAGTGAACTGTCTTCTAGGTCCTTCTTAGTGTAATACCTCTCTGTGGATACAGTTTTTTGTGCAATATGTACATTCACTCTTTTACTATATTACCTGCTCCCTGGCCTTGGCTCTGGATTGTCACTGACTAGTCCTGTTCTGGGACTATGAGCTATGCTACAAGAATTGGGAGCAGCACCTTCCCAAGGGGGATGCATGCCATCCTGCCCGTAAAAGGTCAGACTTGCCATCTAAAGGTGTCCAATGATCAATAAAGCCCACATTGTTTTCAGCGCACCAACACATCCAGCAGTTCAGCAACCATAACCTGCTGTAAACTACATTACCTGCTGTAAGCTACATCACCTGCTGTAAGCTACATCACCCCACTGGGATGGGGCCAGAGCATATTACTGCATCGGACATCACCTTCGTTAATTTACACACCTTTACAATGTTACTATTAGTAACCTCTGACTGACAAAAGCATATATCATTAGCTCCTACATGAATAACTACTTAAATATTTTAGAGAACCTGTGCTTTCCCAAGATCTTAAGATCAATGTCTGGTGCCCTGGCTCCATATATACAGCTAACTAAAATTGCTGATGACCCTAAAGGCCTAGCTAATTGCATGTGCCATAGAAAAGAGTCTCCTATACCCAGAGCTCTTTCAGGCTTCAGTGGGTGCTTCACTGCGGAGAACAACCTTCTGGGACACATAAACGGGAGAGGAGTGGGGCTCCTGTGTGTGAGTCTTAGCATTAGCTTCAGCTTTGCAACGATGCCACCAGATCACCCTTTTGCTCCACTGTGAGGGCTCTAATGCTGGAGTTGTGGGTTCACCATCTTAGCCTTTCCCTTACCGAAACCATGTTGCTCTCACTCTTGCTCGTCTTCTCTGGGGTCTGTATGGGGTCTGACTTGCTGTATTTAAACAAAAAAATCCTTTTTTAAGAAAAAAAATCCTTCTAGAGCAGGTGGACTTGGAAGTACACAACTGTGCACACTGTTTTTTTTTTTCACTTTTTTTAGTGTTTATTGCTATAAAATGTCTTCAGAAAAATTCACATTCTATAATAACTGCTGTCAAAGACAGCAGCCACATGGAAAGGTTTCTCAGTGAAGTAGAAAATCTGCTTATACAAAATCATGCCACTGCATCTGGGTTCAAACTCCACCATCAGTTCTCATTATAGCCACTGGACCAATCAAATCTGACCACAGCTTCAAAACATCCAATCAGGGGTGACTCTGAACCTGGTTTAATCTTGCACACACTGTCACGTTGTCTGTACAGGAACGATGATCACAGTCCTTGTCGCTCTTTGTCTCTTAACATCAGGTGAGTTACATTTCGTATATTTTTTATATTCAATTATAAAATAATTTCACTATATATTTTTCTTTATTACTGATATCATTACTGACAATGCATATATCTTTTTTTGTTTCCTTGTGAAACAAAAAAAAGTGAAACCTTCTAACACCAAGAAGCTTCAAGTTCAAAAAGTAAAGCGTGGAGAAAATGTTTCTATAAAATGTGATGACTTGTTTACTTACACATATGATTTATTTTGGTACAAACAGAGTTTTGGAAAGGCTCCTCAGTCGATAGGGAGAGGAGGGAAGAGCTTTTTCACACCCGGTGAAGGATTTAATGATGGACGCTTCAGTATTAGTGTGAATAAAACTCTGCTTAATCTCAACATTAAAGAAATCAAAGAAGAGGATACAGGAACATATTTCTGTGCAGAATTGCTGGGATCTTCACTGTACTTTGGATCTGGAACCCTTTTGGTTGTTGAAGGTAAACAGTTTTACTCTGATAACCTGCTCCTGAACTCATACTAATTCCAGTTCAACACTTTAGCCAGAATTATATTTAATTTCACACCACTCCTTATTTATAGTTTTATTTTTACTAATTGATGTTAAAGCTGAGGAGAAGTAACAGCATCCTCCGACTGTAACGGTGATGGATAACGGAGAGTCGCTCACACTCCAGTGTTCAGTACAAGCGTTTAATTCAAGCTGTGAAGAACAGAGTATGTACTGGTTCAGACACGGCTCAGGAGAATCTCATCCAGGAATCATTTACACTCATGGAGATGGCAGTGATGAGTGTAAGAAGAGCTCTGAGGCTGGTTCTCCTACACAGAGCTGTGTCTACACTCTCCCCAAGAGGAAGCTCACAACCTCTGATAATGGAATGTTCTACTGTGCTGTGGCCGCGTGTGGACAAATCCTCTTTACTAATGGAACTGAAGTTAAAGTAGTAGGTAAGATTTTCTAAAACTTCTATCCAATAACAATTTTATTTTAAAGCAAGTTTTAGCTATGAATTCACTGTAATATCTAGAAATGCATATTATTTTACCTGGTTTCTGTATACACTATTGTAAAGTTCAGTTCTGACTTGTTTAAAATTACTTTTTTCCCCATACAGGTTACAGTTGTACTGATCAGACACGTGTGCTGCTCTTGCTCTCAATTTTTAGAGTTGGAGTTCTTGCCATCATGCTCATTATCTTTACAATAGTCCTCATCATTTTAAAATTAAGATCAGATTAAATATTCAAAGACAAATGGAATAAATCCTGAGCTAAGGAGAAAACAATGTGTTAGTTTTAATTAGTGTTGTGATGCTCGAGACCTGTCTCAGTCTTGTCATAAACTTGAATAAACTTGAATAAGCATAAACTTGTTGCTGAAATTCTGTATGGTCTTTTCTCAGTCTCGGCCTACAAAGACTCAAAATACTTCTTTTAGACACCACCCGAGACCATATCATCATCTCCCTGAGCCAGTATTTTGTAATGTTCCCATATACCTATATATTAAGTAACTGTTTCAAAATATTTCTTGTTCTTATGTTCAAAATAATATAGCGCAAGTACTTGTGTACAGCTGTATTTGGTCTCAAAGATGTATGAGACAAAACAAATTCTATTTTTTTATGCATTTTATTTACTTGCTGTATGTTTAAGTCAAAGGAAATGTGCTTTGATTTGCAAATGTTTACATGTGCTATACTGCTTCATGTTGCATTTTTTAATAAAAAATTAATATTTTGTATAACTAGCAAACTCATTTTATTCACCTTACATGCTCCCGAACCCATCACTCTTTTAATATTACTCAGTGCTTATGTTGGCTGTATAGTGGAATGACTTTGGTTTAACTGTGATATGAAGTTATTCTTTAATATATTTGCTGTTTTATATCTTGTCTATTATTCAGTGTAATAAAAAATTTATTTAAATAAAATTTAAAGGCAATGTATGATGGAGTAGTCCTTTTTGCAGTAGCCCGTACATCTGGATCTGTGATTCTACAATAATACATAGAATCCAGCTTCTTTAACTTAAACCAGCAGGAAGTAGAACATAAAGTTGGTTTTTACTGTATAACTGAGTAATTGTATACCTAATTATATCAACCTCTTGTCCCACTCCATGTTTTTCGAAATTAAATTCTGAATACTGAATCAATCTATTACATAAAAAAAAAAATTAAATTGTATTTAATTTCTAACAAAATTTACATTTTGCCTCTTTAATGAAATCTACAATATGCCATAAGTGTGAAGTCATTTGTATAGGACAGTAAGTACAGCAATGATGCTGCCTCACAGCGTCAGGGTCCCTGGTTTGATCCTGACCTCAGGTTACTCTCTGTGTAGACTTTCTCTTCATCAGGTTTGCAGACAAGGATGCAAGTGCAGGTTGACAGGTTTTTATTAATCCAGGCAATCAAAACAAGAGCGAGATTCAAGGTCAGGGTCAAGATGCAGGCAAAAGTCAGGCACTCAAACTAGGCTTGGCAAGAGCAAGGCAAACAATCAAAGGTTTGGTAACTAGTGAAAAACACAGAGCATATACTTCACAAATGTGTGTGTGTATGTGTGTGAACTGTGAGTGCTTATATACTGAAGGTGGCTGCGGTGGTTGAGTCCAGGTGTGTGCAATCAGTAATCAGGTGAACGTGAAAGTATTTGTGATGGCAGTGTGTTGTAGTCCTTGGTGGACACGTCTGTAGGCCACGCTGTATTCTGGGAGCAGTGGTTCGACACTGATTCTGGCATACCCATTACACACTGCATGTTCTCCATGTAAGCTTCCTCCTGGTTCTCCGGTTTCCTCCCACCTCCCATAAACATGGCAGTAGATGGACTGGCTAAGAAAAAAATTGCCCATAATTATAAATGAGTGTGTGCATGGTGCCCTGCAATGGACTGGTGTCTCATCCAGGATGTATTCCTGTTTTAGAAAGAGCAATCAATCTGTCAATCCTTTCCATGTCCAGGCCGCCAGGTTTCATATATTGTGTTTACTCCTGGTGGTGCTCTTCCATCACTTCCTTTAAGTTTCAGCTTTGCAACCATACTCCAGCCAGAACCCAAAGACTCATGGTTTCCCTCACCATGACCAGCAGGTCATGGGAATAACGCAGCCGGATCACGGGTCAGCATGGTTTATGGTCAGAACTACGACGGTATCCGATCGTCTTTGAACTGGGTGGTTCTGCCTCCCCAGGGTAAGAGGGACTTTGAAAAATTT